>NW_001914850.1:2410981-2418072 GCF_000226545.1 Podospora anserina S mat+
TTGCACCATGGAAGCCAGCCGAGAGATACATTTTCAATCTACATAGAGGCAACGTGTTGATGGATGAATCCGATGACAGCACCAATCCTGTTCAGTTCCACGGACTTCTCCTCTCCTGTCGTGTCATCTACCAAGAAACAGCTGTCCTGCTGTACTCAGCCAACAGTTTTGTCGCCTACTTGGAGGATGACTGTGACCGTCTGCTGGCCCTGACCACAACTGCAATCTCTTCACTCACTCATCTCAAGATTGTTGTCAACCAAAATTCCTGCCACCAGCAATGCACCCAGTGCATCAACTCCCGGATTGAGGATTCTAGTCTTTATTGCTACCACCAACCGACCCCCGAACCTTGCGATGAGGATGCTTCACAGGCAGCAGACCAACCACCGAATGGGCGCCTTTTGACCAGCTCAGATACAACAACCGAAAGCCTGTTTGAGAATTGGCGTTCAGCTATTGAGCATCTCTCTGCGAGTCTTTTGCCTGGTCGCCTCACATTATCCGTGGTTTGCGATGTCGCGCACGATGACCTCAAGGCTGGCAAGCTTGTTGTCGCCCCAATGGCTTTACTGCCACGACTTGATGACTGCCACATTAGGCTTAGCTGGAGGGCCAATGCAAAGCTTCAACAGCTTGCTCGCGACGCTGTTGAGCAGGCACGCTGCATTGCATTGCCAAAGTCCACTGCCCCTTCTTCTTCCTCGCCTCTTCTGCGTCTTCCACGTGAGCTGCGGTTGCGTATACTCGCATACACAGATCTTGTGACCCCAATTAGGGAGGTGTCATGGGATGGGGAAACTTACAAAGCTGATGGGTCTTCAAATTACCATTCGTGGCATCGCGCGGGCTTTGTCAATGAGACACTCGCTAGATGCCGAAGCGACCATCATTATGGGTGTCAATTCAAAAGCTGCTGGTCTCGAGGCTCAGCTGACCGCTACATTGGTTGTTTCTGTTCGGTTCGACACGCCGCCGTCTCATCAACATGCCGTTGTTGGTCACCACCGACGCCGCTCTTTCTTGTTTGTCGCAGTCTGTGTTACGAGGCTCAGCATGTGTTCTTTTCCTCGAATCGTTTCATAGTTCACGATCATGTCTACACTGATACCAACTCGGGAACTCGGATGCAATCTACATGGGGGTTGAGCACATATCCCCATGCCCGCCTCACAGCCAGCAAGTTCCTTCGAGACAAGGTTCCCGATAACTCTCTTGGATCGATCCGCTTTCTTGAGCTCACTTTCCCGGCTTACAGCCACGAGGCGTGGCCTGATCCGGATGGGCCGGCAATTAAAGAATGGATCGAGACCATCAAACATGTCAACGACAAACTCAACAAACCTGGCCTTACACTTCGTATCATCATGGCAGATGCTGCACACAGCGCACAAGAGACACAACGCACCATGACGGATGAGAACGGAGAGGTGGTCAAGCGTGCGTACACGAGTCTCATCGATCCGCTAAGATGTTTGGGTCAGGACTGCACAGGCGAGCCCTTGCACAGATTTTACGCCCATCTTCCAGACCCATTGGCGTGGACTGAAGCGAATGAAGCGTTGCTTGCTGAAGATCCATGTAAATACTTTCATGGGATCAACTTGAAAGAGCAAAAGCTACGTGAGGAGGCAGAGCGGTTAGTCTTGGGCGATGAGCGCTATGAGAAGCAGTGGGGCTTCGCCGGTGTAGACGTTGGGCACACTGGAGGAGGAGAGGGAAAGGATGACTATCATGACGATGGCAGAAGCGACAAAGATAACGACTACGCGATTAACGAGGCATCTGGTACGTTGTTGGCCAAGACGTTGGAGGAATGGGACGAGGATGAAAAAGAGCTAAAGGAGCCAAAGGGAAGCTACTGGTTATTCTTTCACCATCTTCTTCGATCGGGAGCTTTATAGGAAGCTAATAAACAAAAGGGCCTTAACTGAAAGTCTGCAACAAAGGATACCGATAGGATTTGGATAAGAGACTACAAAGGTACCGTGGATTTCCAGAATGGAATAGAAGTATAATTACTTTTAGCAGGTCCTTTTAATAGCTTACGACTAAGTACAAGCGTAAGTTGCAAATAAAAAAATAAATTGTAAAATAAATAAGAAAAAAAAGGAAAGTTAGATATATTATTTACGATATCTTTTTAGTTTTCTTAAGCCCTATCAGTAATTCTCCGATGGATTGTAGTACAATCCGTTGAAAAAGCGCACCAAAAAAAAAGGCCCCACTTTAGAAACAGGGGGTAGGATCCGTTAAAGAATTTAGTTGTACGATCCGATGAGATTTCTCCCGTCAAAATAAAATTTAAAGATAGTATTAGAATCGCCTGAACGAGCTGTATAGATGGTATAAGGTGTATTATCGTACGAGCGGTGTGGAATTATAATTAAAAAATATGAAGTTGGGTGTTCGTGTACTAGTAATATATATAGTTATTAAAGTGAGGTTAGGTAATGGAAAAGTAAGTTATACGATCCGATGGAATTTCTCTTATTAATAAAAAAAGTAAAGATACTATTAAAATTATTTAAATAAGCTATATAAAATAGTATAAGGTATATTATTGTACGAGCGGTATGGAATTATAAGTAATAGATATAAAGTTAGGTATAAGTATATTAGTAATGTACGTAGATAGTAAAGTGAGGTTGGGTAATAAAAAAGTAAATTATATAATCCGATAGGATTTTTCCTATTAATATAAAAAGTAAAAATACTATTAGAATTACCTAAACGAGCTATATAAAATAGTATAAAATATATTATTATACGAGCGGTATAGAATTATAATTAAAAAATATAAAGTTAGGTATTCTTATATTAGTAATATACGTAATTATTAAAGTAAGGTTGGGTAATAGAAAAGTAAGTTATACGATTTGATAGGATTTCTCTTATTAATATAAAAAGTAAACGATTACTATATAAAATTGCTTTAAAACGAGGTTATATTAGAAATAATATAAAAGTATATTATCGGTACGAAGTAATATAATAAGTATAAAATAGTAAAATATAAAGTTACGTATAAGTATATTTAGTAATATATATAAATAGTAAAGGTGAGGTTAGGTAATAGAAAATTAAATTATACGATCCGAACGTCTCTTGTCTATTAAAATAAAAAAGTAAAAGTACTATTAGTATTACTTAACGGAGCTATATAGAATAGTATAAAAGTATATTATTATACGAGCGGTGTGGAATTATAAATAAAAAATATTAAATTAATCGACTTTTATTATTGTACGACTTATTTAATTATCGGAATTATTAATAACTATAGGTTCTTAGCTCTCTTCCGCCGCTCTTTTATTTCCCTTGCTTTTTTCTTTGGCTTTAGTACCGCTTTGTTTAGCGGTATAAAAGCTATATTTATTACTATAATCCCTTTACTTATAGTTACTATAAGTATTACCCTAGTACCTATTTATCGTACGATAATCCTTAAACGGCCCTCTATTAGGCTTACTAGTATAGGTAGTATAGGGAGAGGTAGCCACTAAACTACGGCTCTAAATTAAGATTATATTTAGGTAGCTCGGACGAGCTAGTACTTTAGCCCCCTTTACTTTGCCGGAAACGTATTCGATATCGGCCGATAGTAGAGCCGAAATTACTTATTATATCTCCTATATATTTATTAGTTTAAATATTATTATACGGGAAAAATATATATTAATATTAATATAAAAGCTTTTTATTAGCTTTTTAATATAAAGCTAGCTAGTGTCAATAATTCGTACGAGCTACAGGTAATAAGGATAAAAGTTATTTTAAATATTTATTTAAAAGTTAATTGATTTATACGATTAAAAGTTTATTAGAAAAGGGCCTTATTTAAAATTAAACCTATATCTTTAGAAACTTTAAGACTATATATACCGCTTAGTTATTATGCTTTAAGATCTTTATATTACTTCTTAAGCGATAATATTTGTAAACGATAAATCTATAAACCCCGTATAAAAATTATATAATACTTTAATACTCTATTATATAACATTTATATTATTTTATTATACGATATTTATATTATATAATAATACGATAGGCTTACTATATAACTATCCGGGAACTAAATATCTATATCTTTTAATTAAACCTTATCGTACGGTACCTAGACGGCTTAATCGGAATAATAAGGCTCTGTTATATAGCTAGGCTGTCGAGGCATTTGGAAGAAAAGGCTTGCTTTAAAAGAAAAAGTCTGCTTTTATAGCCCTAGACCCCGGCAACCGCACGCCACTGCCTTCCTACCCAGGCACGCCCTGACCATTATACGGCACCCAGACGGCTTAATCAGAATAATAAAGCTTTATTATACAGCTAGCCTATCGAGGGATTTAGAAAAAAAGGCCTGCTTTAGAGGAAAAGGTTTACTTTTGCAAACCCAGACCCCGGCAACCGCACGCTACTACCCTTATTGTCACGGCTTAACACTTTAGTGGGGCGCGGGGCGCACCACGGGCCAATTATTAGTACAGGAGCGAGGACTAATTAGAGTAGGATTATTGGGATCGAGGATCGATCCAGAAGAGTCAATCCCAAAAGGGACAGTATCGATAGGATCGATAGTCGAGTTAATCGATCCAGGACAGTGCTAAGCTTAGCACAGGGTCTATATATACGGAGGAACTAGCTAGTGTAAATAGACAGTTCCGTAGTATATAATTTAAGCCTGTATTTACGGTATTTAGTATTTATATTAAAATATTTTATTATATATTATTTAGCTACACCGAACTAATTATTAAAAGTTACCTTTAATTAGTATCCCTTTTAGAGGTTTTATATAGGGGTTCGTTATACGTTATATACTTACTTTAACTTTATTACAGATAAATTAAAAGTATAAAACGCTATAGCCGGAAACGTTAGTATTTAAAGGATCCCGACCTAACCTACTATCGACTAGCTTCTCGCCCGTATTTAAAAGCTTAAAGATAAGTTACGCCTTTCCCACAACACCCTTACGCAAGAAAACGCTATACTTTACTAAGAAATTAGTACTTTACGCAGGGAGGGAAAGCGTATAAAGCTCGAGGCACTTAATCGCTATAGAGGTATAAAGGGAGAGCTAGGAAAATTCTTAATCTAACTTAAGGTTTACTTTCGGTACTACCCTTCTCGTTTTCCAAACGAAAAATCTAAGGTTATATACGCTACGTCCAGGCTTAAAAATATGGTACTTACGTAGTTCGAGCCGATTTTAGGAGATTACTTTAATAATACGTTTAATTAGAGGGAAGATATTACCTAAATATATTTTAAATTATATAAAGGCTTTAAAAAGAAGATTAAGGAGGTATTTAGGGAGTATAATAAAGGTAGGCGTGCCCAGGAGCGACTAACCAACCTTAAGCAAACTCGATCTACTACCGATTACGCTATAGTATTTAGGACAGACGTACTCCGTAGCATAATTAACGATAAACGGTTAATATAAACGTTCTACAACGGGCTTAAAGAAAAAGTTAAGGATAAGCTATATCGGATAGAACGACCGGAGACCATTAACGAGTATATCGCAATAGTAATCCGCATCGACGATCGATAATACTAGCGCCGTAAAAAGCGTAAAGGTATACGCATATAAGGACCCTACTACCCTAATAATAAAAGGAAAAGACGACCGTACGGTACTTACGTTTTAAGAACCACCTACGCAGGACTTATAGAAGTCGATACTATTTAGTAGTAAAGGCCGTAAGGTTAAGGCCAAAGTAAAGAGAACTTTAAGTATTTTAATTATAGTAAAGTAAAATACTTTAAAAAGGATTATAAGGCACCTAAGTAACTCGGTTAGAAAAGGGAAATCGTAATAACTACTATATTAATAGAACCGAAAGTAATAAAGGTTACAGCTATCGGATACTAGCTAAGTAGAGCAAAGAACCGCTACTAGGTATAGATACGAAAAAGTATTAAAGAAATAAGAGGTAGAAGATAGGAGGAAGCTAGGCGGGTATAGTTAAAAGACTTTATATTACTAAATAACCCGGAGTAAAAAAACGCTTTTAAACGATATAACCGCTTAAGAAATAATTTACGGCCCTTCGTAAGAGCCGGTAACCTTTAATGGACTACGAACGGTATTTTCGTAAATATTGGCGTAAAGCAAAAGTATAGGATAACGACCCGGTATTTACTAGCGAGGTCGCTACTATATAGAGAAAAAGTAAGAAAAATAAACGCCTCTAAGTTATAGCGTACTAAAAAGATATTTAGGCGGTAGTATTAGTAAACGGAGGTATAGAGATAAACTTAATTTCGCTATAGTTCGTATACTAGGCTAAGATACTATAGAAGAAAAAGAAGGAATGGATCGTTATATAAAGACTATTTCCGACGTAAAGAGTCTATAGAGAAATATTACCTTTAATTATTATAGTTAAAGGAAAGATAACTTTAATTATATTCGATATTATAAATATAGAACCCTCGAAAGATATAATTCTAAAGTAACTATAATATAAAAACTATAATTTAAATATCGATTAAAGGGATAATAATTACCTACGACCGAAAGAACCTTAAAAGTATTTAGTTAACGATAAAAGATTAAGAGTATATATAGAGTAGAGTGTAGGATAAACACCCTTTACGGTACTACCGTAAAGAGCTTAAGAAATAATAATATACTTTATCGATATAGGCGGTAAGATTGAAGAAATAGGGTTAATAACGTTAGTAGAGATATCGGAGGTTAATAAGTATATTTACTATAATAACGTAGAGAAAGGCGAGAAAAAAGCGGTACCGGTAGAATATTAAAGATACCTAGCCTTTACGGCTAAGTATTTAGAGAGGCTTTTAGAGCGAGGACCGTAAGATTATAAAATTAAGTTAAAAGAAGGAATTAAATTATAACTATTTAAGGTCTACTATATTAACGATAAGCAGAGTAAAGAGCTACGGAAGTACTTAAATAAAAATCTAAAGAAAAGATATATTAAGGAGTCTATATTATTAGCAGAATACCCCGTATTTTTCGTACCGAAGAAGGACGGTAGTTTACGATTATATATAGACTACCGTTAATTAAATAACGTAACGGGTAAAAACAATTACCCGCTACCCGTTATATC
>NW_001914850.1:2418222-2421231 GCF_000226545.1 Podospora anserina S mat+
CGGTAAAAAACAATTACCCGCTACCGTAATATCTAAGTTACGGAGTTAATTAGTAGGGGCGCGATACTTTATACGCTTAGATATACTTATCGGATATATTTATATACGGATTAAAGAAAAAAATAAATAAAAGATAGCGTTTCGTATATTTTATAATTATTTCGAGTATTTCGTAATACTATTTAAGCTAACTAATATACCCGTAACGTTCTAATCTCTTATTAACTATACGATCCGAAAGTACTTTAATAAAATAATAGTATATTACCTCGACGACATTTTTATCTATTTACGTACTTTAAAAAAGTATAAGCGATACGTATAAGAAATACTCGACGCGCTATACGGAGCCGGACTTTTAATTAATAAGGAGAAAAGCGAGTTTTATATATAAAAGATAATATATTTAGGATATTTAATATCGCTAGGTAAGGTTTATATAGAACTAAGGAAAATTATAATAGTTAAAGATTAGTTTATACCGTAATTATAAATATACGTTAGGGAATTTTTAGGGTTTATAAACTTCTATCGGATATTTATTCGTAGGTACGTAGGAATCGCGCGACTACTTAACTACTTAACTAAAAAGGACGTAGAGTTTTAGTGGGGGTAGGAAGAGAAGTAGGCCTTTTAGGAGCTAAAAGAAGCTATTTTAAAGGACCCGGTACTTAAATTACTAAACTTTAATCGATTATTTAAGGTCGAGGCGGATATATTAGACTATACGATCGGTAAATAGTTAGGATAGCGAGATAATAACGGGAAGCTATACCTAGTAGCTTTCTTTTTAAAGAAATTAAAGGGGGTACGTTAAAACTATTTAATCTATAATAAAGAACTATTCGCTATTATCGAAGCGTTCGAGGAGTGGAGGCTATACTTTAGTAGCACTAATTACGAAGTACAGGTCTATACGGATTATAAGAACCTACGATACTTTATTACTACGAAGGTCCTTAATGTACGGTAAATACGATAATTAAAGTTTCTTTCGGAATTTAACTTTTAAATTAATTATAAAAAGGGATCGGAAAACGCTAAGGTAAACGCACTTAACCGGCGATCTAATTACTATAAGGATGCACTTAGAGAATTATTACTATTACTCGAAAAGATATTAAAAGGTACTTTTAAATATCTACTTTAGCCGTAGATAGAGTGTTGCGTAGTATATCGTAAGTAAGCTACTTTTAGTAATAAGTATTAAGGAAGGCTAAGTAACGATATTACGGAGTAATACTAGTAAGAAAAGTTAAAGCTATAAGGTATCTAAAAAGATAGTTAGGGAAGACTGTAGTATAAGAATCGAGCGTACGTAATGCTAGGTAATAGGACGATACTAATAATAAAGATTTACGGATCGAAGTTCGGAGGATATATAGGTATCGTTAAGACTATAGAAAAGATTAAGTAGCACTTTAACTAGCTAAAGATTAAGGATAACGTTAAGGAAGCTATTTAATTATATTATACGTATAAGAGAATAAAGGTTACGAGGTATAAGCTATACAGATTTTTAAAGCTATTATTAATAGTAAAATAATTATAAAGTTTAGTTACAATAAACTTTATTACTAAATTACTAGAGTTAAAAAATACGGTAACCGGCGTTAAATATAATAGTATATTAACGGTAGTCGATAGGTTTATTAAGTAAATATACTTCTTATTTTATAAAGAAACTTAGTCGGTAGAGTAATTAACGGATATAGTACTACGGTATATTATAGTAATATATATATAGTTAAGGGAATTTATTACGGACCGCGACACTAAATTCGTATTGAAGTTTTAGAAAGCGTTAATAACTAGGCTAGGGGTAATAAGTAAAGCGTTTTCGGCCTATTATTTTTAGACGGACGGTTAAACGGAACGGTTTAATTAAATCGTAAAATAGTATTTATAAAATTATATTAATTTTAAGTAGGACGATTAGGTTAAACTATTACTTACGGTATAGTTAATATATAATATATTACTAATAGAGACTACGAAAGTTATACCCTTCTTCGCGAATTTCGGCTACGAAGCAGACTTACGGTAGGGACTTACGGTTAAGGTATTTAGGGTTAAAGTTAAGGTAAATAAACTATATATATTTTACGGTAAGTTAAAGTAAGAGCTGGAGTTTATAAGGGAAAGGATATAGAAATACTATAATACTAAAAGGCTCGAGGGACTTTACTTTAAGAGGGGGAATATAGTATTTTTTTTATACGTAATTTACGTATTAAAAGACTTAGTAAGAAGCTAAACTATAGGAGAGTAGGCCTATTTAAGGTTAAAAGAAAAATTTTAAAGATGGTATTCGAATTGAAGTTACTTAGTATAATACGTTTACGGTTATATACTTTTTATATTTTACTTCTGGAACCCGTACTATATATAAATAAAGCTAATATATAAGTAGTGGCGGAGGACGAAGAAAAAGAATATAATATAGAAAAAATACTAGATTTACGGTTTAATAAAAATTAATTAAAGTATTTAGTTAGTTAGTTAGGATATTTAACTATAGATAATTCGTAGGAACTAAAGGTATATCTTAATTGCCCGGATAAGTAAAAAGTATTTTACCGGTAATACCTAGACCGACCAAAACCTAAATAAGTAAAAAGACCCAGCCCTAGGTTATAGCCAGACGGCTATAATATAGAGCTAAAAAAACCTCGGTAAAAATCGAACCTATATTTTCGACGTAGTGGTCGATATACTACACGCTATACTACGAGGTTAATAGGTATAAAAGAATTTAGGCTTAAATAGTACTATATGCCTCTACCGCAGTAGGAAAGAGCCGAAAATATACGACCGGCAGGGTAGCTAAAAAAATAGTATTTAAATTTACGGACTAAATCTATAAATTTAAATATAGAACCTCGACGGGAGTCGAACCTATACCTTCGATTTAGTAACCCACGTGTTATATATTATATTACCAAGTTAGAAGGGATAGAAAGGACCCAAATTATAAGTAATACCTACGCGTTCTTAACTACCCCAAAA
>NW_001914850.1:2421544-2423556 GCF_000226545.1 Podospora anserina S mat+
ACTTTACCGCGGTATAATACCGGGGGACCTAATTTATTAAAATTAAAAGAGGGATCTTCTTTAAATAACGAGGGAGTTGCGCGGCTAGCGTAGCCTTCTCCTACTCTATACACTTTAGCTCTTTAATACTGTCGAGGCTACGGTAAATAGCTATAGCTATTTACCTAAACTATATTCGTTTCTATAAACGTAAACTGTTAATTTTTTAATTTAAAGCCGCACGTTAAGACTCGGCCTCTACTATTTCCGTCTCTAACTAATCGTATTAAGAAATAACTTTACGGAGCTACTAAACGGATAACCCACGAGCGTTATAAAGGGATTAATTATATTATATATAAGAAGCGTAACGCTTAAAGATAGAAGGGGAAATCTTATATAAAAAACTATACCTTTTATAAAAGGAATAAATATGCTTTATAATAATAGTAAACCGAAGGATAGTAATAAGTAGCTCGTTACGATCCGCTATTTTCGAGTATAAGGGTTTAATACTAAGTTATACTTTATTTACGCGGTTAAATATAATAAAGTATAATAAATAGAGGAAAAAGGGAAGAACTTATAAGTATTAGTAGACGTAAGAAAGTAGGCTAGGCCGACGGGACTTTAGTTTAGAAAGGGAAGTATTATATTACGGCTTAATACTTTAGTAGGGCGCGGGGCGTACTACAGGCCAATTATTAATACAAAAGCGAGGACTAATTAGAGTAGGATTATTAGGATCGAGGATCGATTTAAAAAAGTTAATCTTAAAAGGGATAGTATCGATAAGATCGATAGTCGAGTTAATCGATCCAGAATAGTGCTAGGCTTAATATAGGGTCTATATATATAAAGGAACTAGCTAGTATAAATAAATAGTTCCGTAGTATATAATATAAGCCTATATTTACGGTATTTAGTATTTGTATTAAGATATTTTGTTATGCACTATTTAGCTACACCGAACTAATTATTAGAAGTTACCTTCAACCAATATCCCTTTTAAAGGTTTTGTATAGGGGTTCGTTACACTTATCCACTTATACGTAACCCACTTTACCTTTAATAGGGTATCCTTTTCTAAAAAAACTTACTAATAAACTTTAATTTAATAATATCTCGCATTATATATAACTATTATATTACTATTAATACTATATTAAAATAGACCCTTTTATTTATATCTCCCGCTTTTAAATTCTTATTTATAAAAAATATAAGGTAATTACTTTTATAAATAAAGTGCCTACCTATCTTCGTACGTCCTATAAAAATATTATAGTTATAAATAAACTAAATATTATACGAAAATATAATAATTTATTAGCGGTCTTTCGAAAATAATAAGATTTAATAAACTTTATATTTCCTTTTACGGTAATTAATTTAATTCTAGAACTAGGGAAGCCTTCTTTTAATAGATTAAAGTGCAATACTTATACTTATATCGTACGAATTAAGAGGGCGATATAGGAGTATTACTATACGAGGTACGATTAGGTTAACCTTAATATAAAAGGGAAAAATATTAAAGTAGCTGAATAATATTAGGGACCTTAAATAATTAGGATATATTATTAGTGGTTTTTTAAAAGTTAGTTAGCTATTAGATATTTTAAAGTACGATTAATGGAGCCGGTAGCCGGGAGTTTTAATTTCGTATAATAAACTTAAAGATAAAAAGAATAGTTTATAGTATTTTATTATACGATTAGTTTAACCCTTTAAAAAATATTAATAATTATTATAGTAAATAAAGGACGATTAGTTTTAAATCCCTAATTAAATAAAATAGGTTAAATATATTACTTTAGGTTTTTAAATCGGTAAACCGTATATCGTTCGACCTTTCCTAACATAAACGAAGGATAGTTAAATAGTAAGAATCTAATTACCTTTACAGTCCTTTACAAAATCTAAAAGAGAATTAATTAAGTTATTACCGATATAATAATAAAGTCGTCGTTTAATAAAGTCAGTTACTTAGTTTTATTCGAGGTTAATAAAAAACTATCTACTAAAAACCC
>NW_001914850.1:2424808-2426097 GCF_000226545.1 Podospora anserina S mat+
TATTAAAGGCTATTTCCATTAAATATTTAATAACTTTAATATTAATTTTAAAAGTAATTAGCGTAAAGTATTAACTTTTATTATATAAAAGTTTAGCCTAATCCTTTATATTACTGGGATAGGTAATAGAAAAAGTATTATCTTTTTATTTTTAACTTATTATACGAAAGACAGAGTTATTATTATTATTTTTTTTTTATAGTACTATAAAAGGATATAGCCCGGCGTTATAAAAAATTAGGGATTAGTTATACGATTTAGAGTTTTAAAGAGGTTTCGATTAATTAAATTATTTTTAAAACTCTAAAGGCTTTTAATATTAAAATGTTTAAGACCTTCGTTAATAGGCTTAACGTATAATAATAATTCAACCGGATTATTTTTAATAAGTATTATACTATTTTAAACTTATCGTACGAATTCGATTATTCCTCCGGTAAATTAATTAATATATAGCTTTAATCGGGATATAATTACTTTTCTTAATAGCTACCCTCTTACCTCGGGACTTACTAAGGTTTTATAAATGTTTATATTTTAATTTATAAAAGGTAATTTTCGTACGGTTTATTATATTCCGGTCGAATATTAAATACTTTATAGTTAAGTATAGGGATTAAAAGGCTATTCTTTAAGCCCTCTACTAGTAAATTAATTTTATCGGTAACTATAATCTTTATATAAAGGTTATTATTTATTTCCTTTCGATCGATTTTATTATAACTATTTTATATTTACTTAAGTATCTAGTATACTATAGTAGTATAGAAAAGAGTATTTAAAAGAGTAAGATCGTACGAGGGTAAATTAAAAGCGGTAATACTATTATAGTAACGTTTGCCATAGGTATTAGTATTAATATTCTAAACGTATAATATGTTTTTTATACCGGGCTTTTAAAGATATTAAAGGACTTTATTTAAAAAAGTAAATAAGTTAGGAAAAATAGAGTAAAGGCCGAATCGGTAATTTTTTTATAAAAAGTTATACGGCCGGAAGGTTAATTACCGGAGCTATAGATTTAGTATTATTAGAGATAGAGTATTTTATACGGGATAGTAACCCATATTATAGGATTATTCTTTTCCGGGTAATAGACTGGCAGATAAATAAGGCCGGGTATAAGGAAGGTAAAAAGTTATATAAGTTATATAAAAAGCGGTTTTTTAATATAGTGTATATAATGTTATTCCGAATAGAAGAGGAAGGTTATAGGTTTTATTATACGGTAACCCCGGAGGCTATAAATAAATAGGTTTTCGATATAGCTATAAATAAAGAAAAGTAAT
>NW_001914850.1:2426333-2427336 GCF_000226545.1 Podospora anserina S mat+
TAAGCTATACTATACGTAGAAAAAAAAAGGTATTATAGGCTCGCAAGCTATATAATAAGTACCAGACGGGCTGATTAGAGGGCTAGAGTATCTCATATACGTATAATATATAAAATATAAAAAAAAAGTCGATATTGTATATAAAATAAAATATTAGAAATAAACTATATATAAATATACTAGACAAACTCCCTGATTCTTTAAAAAGTTTATATTATTATTTATACTTTTAAGAATATAGTCTAACTTTATATAAATATATATATAAAACTTTAAATATACTATTTTACGAAAAATATAATAATGTTTTATAATAAATAAGACATTAATAAATATAAAAAGAGGTTTTATTAATATTTATAAATAGTACAAAGAAATTAAATGATAAATAAAGAAAGAAAGAAAAAAGTAACTAAATAAAGAAATAATATATAGCAATAAAAGAATATTATTAATTAAATAGATTTAAAATATAAAGTTTATTATTCTTTGTAAATTAAATAAATAAAGTTAGAATTATATAAATATAAATATATAAATGTTAATAGCTAATATATATGAGTTAAAAAAACTAGATATTATCATATAAAGATTTAAAGAATAAATAATTGCTATATATAAGTAGGAAAGTGCCCGAACCGCTATATATATATATAAGGATATATAAAGACTAACTACTATATATAAGTAAGAAGGCACCGGAATTACTATACGTATATTCAAAGCTATATAAAAACTAATAACTATATATAAGTATAAATGTATTAAACCCGCTATATATACCTAAAAAAGAGTCTTAACCGCTATGCATATAGTAAAAAAAGTACTAACCGCTATATATATATTAAAAGGAATATTAACCTGTATATATATATGGAAAAAAGGTTAGGGTTAGGGTTAGGGTTAGGGTTAGGGTTAGGGTTAGGGTTAGGGTTAGGGTTAGGGTTAGGGTTAGGGTTAGGGTTAGGGTTAGGGTTAGGGTTAGGGTTAGGGTTAGGGTTAG
>NW_001939194.1:0-324607 GCF_000226545.1 Podospora anserina S mat+
TAACGTAGAGAAAAGTAAGAAAAAAACGGTATTAGTAAAATATCGAAGATACTTAGCCTTTATAGCTAAATATTTAAAGGGATTTCCAGAGTAAGAACCGTAGAACTATGAAATTAAGTTAAAAGAAGGAGCTAAGCTATAGCTATTTAAGGTTTACTATATTAACGATAAGTAAAGTAAAGAGCTACGGAAGTATTTAGATAAGAATTTAAAGAGAGGATATATTAGGAGTTTATATCGCTAGTAGGATACCCCGTATTTTTCGTACCGAAAAAAGACGGTAGCTTACAACTATATATAGACTACCGCTAACTAAATAACGAAACGATAAAAAATAATTACCCGCTACCGTTAATATTTAGGTTACGAAGTTAATTAATTAGGGCGCGATACTTTATACGTTTAAATATACTTATCGGGTACGCCTATATACAGATTAAGGAAAGAGATAAATAGAAAATAGTGTTTTATATATTCTATAGTTATTTTAAGTATCTTGTAATACTATTTAGGCTAATTAATACGCCCGCGACGTTCCAATCTCTCGTTAACTACACGATCCGGAAATACCTCGATAAAACAAGAATATATTATTTTAATAACGTTCTTATCTACTTACGTACTTTAGAGAAAATATAAGCGATATGTATAAAAGATACTCGACGCGCTATACGGAGCCGGACTTTTAATTAATAAAGAAAAGAGCGAGTTCCACGTATAAAAGATAGTATATCTAGGATATTTAATATTACTAGGTAAGGTTCGTATAAAACCTAGGAAAATTGGGGTAGTTAAGGACTGGCCTACTGTGACGAATCTCTGTACAGAACCTCTAAAAGGGATACGGGTTAAAGGTAACTTCTGACAATTGGTTCGGTGCAGCTAAATAGTGCACAACGAAATGTCTCAATATAAACACAAAATACCGTAAATATAATTATAAATTTCATACTGCGGAACTATCTATCTACACTAGCTAGTTCCTTCGTATATATAGACCTATTTATTACTATTATTACTAATGATAATATCGATTATCACTCGTCGTTCACCGAAGCTAGTCATAATCGTGATTATCACCTTTGGCGCTAGTAATAATCTGACTTCCCCACTTTTCCGTTCCTAGTGGTTGGACGGGTCGCGCCCCGGCTCCCCACTTATATTAGGTCCGTCCCCCCTACGCCGTAATTATAGATATCCGTTCGGGCCTTTTCCCGGTTTCTCCCTTTCTCTCGGATATTTCTTTCTCAATACGTCCGCCTCGCGTCCCTCTTTCCTTCTTGCGCTCAAGATTCGACGTGGAGTTAAAGAGCAAGGCGTCGGCCCGAAAATCCGAAGTTTAGGAGCTAAAAAAAGTTTTTTTAAAGGACCCAGTACTTAAATTACTAAACCCTAATCGACTATTCGAGGTCGAGGTAGATATATTAAACTATACGATCGGTAGACAATTAGGATAGCGAGACGACGATAGAAAGTTATATTTAATAGTTTTCTTTTCGAAAAAGCTAAAAGGGGTACGTTAAAACTATTTAATTTATAATAAAGAGCTACTTGCTATTATCGAAGCGTTCGAGGAATAGAGGCTATACTTTAATAATATTAATTATAAAATATAGGTCTATACGGATTATAAGAATTTACGATACTTTACTATTACGAAGGTCCTTAACGTATAGTAAACGTAATAATTAAAGTTTTTTTCGGAATTTAATTTTTAAATTAATTATAAAAAGGGATCGGAGAACGTTAGGGTAAACGTATTTAGCCGGCGAACCGACTACTATAAGGATATACCTAAAAAGTTACTACTATTACTTAAGGAAACGCTAAACGGTACTCTTAAATATCTATTTTAGCCGTAAATAAAGTGTTATATAATGTATCGTAAGTAAGTTATTTCTAATAAATATTAAAGGAAGTTAAGTAATAATATTACGGAATAATAGTAATAGGAAGAATTAAAGCTATAAAGTATTTAAAAAGATAGTTAAGGAAAATTATAGTATAAGAATCGAGTATACGTAAAGCTAAGTAATAAGGCGATACTAATAATAAAAATTTACGGATCGAAGTTCAGAGGATATATAGGTATCGTAAAGACTATAGAAAAGATTAAGTAATACTTTAATTAATTAAGGATTAAGGATAATATTAAAAAAGCTATCTAGTTATACAATACGTACGAAAAAATAAGGGTTACGAAGTATAAGCCTTACGGATTTCTAAAGCTACTACTAGTAGTAGAACGACTATAGAGTTTAATTACGATAAACTTTATTACTAAATTACTAAAGTTAAGAAATACGGTAACCGGCGTTAAGTACGATAGTATATTAACGGTAGTCGATAGGCTTATAAAGTAAATATATTTTTTATTTTATAAAGAGATTTAATCGGTAAAGTAATTAACGGATATAGTACTACGGTATATTATATTAATATATATATAGCCGAAAGAGTTTATTACGGACCGCGATATTAAATTTATATCGAAGTTTTAAAGAGCGTTAATAACGAGGTTAAGGGTAATAAGTAAAGTATTTTCGGCCTACTACCTTTAAATAAACAATTAAACGGAACAGCTTAATTAAATTATAGAATAGTACTTATAGATTTATATTAATTTCGAGTAAGATAATTAAATTAAATTATTATTTACGGTATAATTAGTATATAATATTGTTAGCTGGTAAGCCCTGATAGGCCTATAATATAGAACCTATACAGGGTTGCTGTAAAATACAGCAGTGCGCAAGCGGAAGCGGGAGGATACGACGGCAGTGCCGAAGGAAGGTAAAGCACTGTAATACAGTGAGGTATAAAGAATAAGAATTGCCTTTATTACCCTTGGCCTTGGCCTTTGGCCTTAGCCTTAAGCTTTTGCCCTTAAGGAAAAAAAGAAAGGAACTATTTTACAGGAGAGAGGAGAGGTCTATATATAGGCCTTCGTAGGCCTACTGTGGGTCCTGTAGGCCCTGGAAGCCCCTATACCACTTTGGGTATTTAGTGGGCTTAGGTGGGTCTAGTGTAGACTTATGGAAATCTATAGAACCTTCAGTAGCAAAGGTGCCCTATAAATTACACCATTGTGGCAACTTACTACGTAAGCCTGTAGCCACTTTGGAAGGTTCTAGTATCCATTGACTAAGCCTCAGGCCACAGTAGCCCTGTAAGCCTTCAAGGGTCCCTTGTAAAGAATATTCTAAAGGGATCCAAGCCGGGAAGTTCCATTACTGCTTATAGCAGTACTGCCCACTGTAATATCAATCTGTAGGGCAGTAAGTAGGGCACTTAGTAGTACCCACACATTAACAAATATATTACTAATAGAAACGACTAAAGTTACGCCGTTCTTCGTAAACTTTAAATATAAAGTAAACCTACGGTAAGGATTAAACGTAAAGGTACTTAAGGCCGGGGTTAAAGTAAATAAAATATATATATTCTACAATAAGCTTAAATAAAAACTAAAGTTTATAAGGGTTTAAATATAGAAATATTATAATATTAAAAGGCTCGAGGGACTTTACTTTAAGGGGAGGGATATAGTATTCCTTTTTATACGTAATTTACATATTAAAAGACTTAGTAAGAAGCTAGACTATAGGAAAGTAAGCCTATTTAAATTAAAAAAAAAGATTTTAAAAACGATATTCGAATTAGAATTACCTAATACGATACGTTTAAAGTTATATACTTTTTATATTTTACTTTTGGAACCCGTACTACCGGTAAGTAAGGTAAATATATAGGAAGTAATGGAGAACGAAGAAGAAAAGTATAATATAAGGAAATTATTAAATTTACGGTTTAATAAAGGTTAAATGAAATATTTAATTAATTAATTAAAATACCCGGTTATAAATGACTTATGAGAATGATAAATATATTTTAATTATTTAAATAAGTTAAAAAATTTTTACCGATAATACTTAAACCGATTTAAACTTAAGTAAGTAAAAAGAACTATATTTAAATTATAAAAAAGTATTTATAACTTAAATATAAAAAAACCTCGATAAAAATCGAATTTACGCCTTCGACGTAATAATTAATATACTACGTACTATACTATAAAGTTAATAAATATAAAGAAATCCGGGCGTAAGTAATACTATAAGCGTTAATTACCCTAGAAAATAGGAGGATTACCGCCGGAAAAGTCCGGGGTAGCCGGAAGCGGGGAACTCCGGAAAGGATTAACAATTAACTTTATAAAAAAGTTAGAACTAAGCGGAAGGTTAAAAAATAGGTTATCCGGAAGGTCTAAGCCGAGCTAGTTTAATATTATAGAGGCCTAATTAAGAGAAAAGGTTAAAGGAAGATTAATAATAAAAGCAATTTATACTTCCTCCCGTTCTAAGTCCTCGATTAACCGCTCCTCGCGGGCCGCGATATAACGGAACTTAGCGACTAAAGTACGACGCTAGGTCTCTACCCGCGAAAGCTTCGAGGTAATTTATAGTATAGTCGTATAGGCCTTTTGCTCTTCGGCGTCTAGTTTCTCTTTCTAGCGACGAAGAGAGACTATTAAAGCAGGAGTAAGACCTAGGACGTCGCAGTCGGAACGACTAGAATTAATGTAGTAGTTATATCTAGAAAAGCGCTCGAGAGCGCGATAACCAAAAATATTAAGGGCTTCCCAGGACGAATAGGGAAGCATTTCGTTATTAAAAATAAAAGTAGCGGTAATAAGATTTTAGCGGCGAAGGGTATTAGAAGGGTGTGACAAACCCCTGTACAGAACCTCTAAAAGGGATACTAATTGAAGGTACTTCTGACAATTAGTTCGGTGCAGCTAAACAGTGCACAATAAGATATCTCGATATAAACACAAAATGCCGTAAATACAACTGTAAATTGTATACTGCGGAACCATCTACAAGCTATCTAGTTCCTCCGTATATATAGACCTAATGCTAAGCCTAAATCATTCTGTTTCTCCCCGGATCATGACCGATTCTTAAGGATCATAAGTGATTTCCGGGAATCGCTTATGATTTCTTCATGTCCCGGATGATCCACCTCTTACTAGTCCATCCTCCCTTCTCTTAATTGGCTGCCGTGCCTCCTCTTTCCTATTAGTTATTCTTTGCGGGTATCCACATTATATTCGTAACAAAGGGCCTTTCGGCGTAGGTTTCTTAACGCGGTTAAATATTACGAAAAGATAGTAATGGGAAGGGAAAATTTATTAAGGAAGGAAGTTATTATTAAAAGAAATAAAAGGAATGGGGCTACCGGGACGTTAGCTTAAGAGAGGGAGTATCGTATTATAACCTTAGTATATAGACGAGAATAACGATTAATTATAGAACTAAAGGAATAAAGGCTAATTAGGAAAATACTTAAGAAAGCTAATTATAGGGAGGGACGGTAATTAGTGCGATTAAAATACTAATTAGATTAAGTAGGCTAGGCCGGGGTAATTAATATAATTAAGATATTAATTAGGCTAAGCGTAAGTAATTAATATACTCGGAACACTAATTAAAGGAATTACGGTTAGGAAAAGAAGTCTATATATATAAAGGAACTAGCTAATATAAATAGACAGTTCCGTAATATACAATTCACAATTATATTTACGGTATCTTATATTTACATTAAAATATTTTATTATGCACTATTAGCTATACCGAACTAATTATTAGAAGTTACCTTTAACCCGTATCCCTTTCAGAGGTTCTATATAGGGGTTCGTCATAACTAATAAGTATAGTAAACTAATATATTAATTAAACCTTACAGACTAAGAAATATCACAGTAAATAGGGTGTAAGGCAGAAGTTTTATAGGCCGTTAATCTTCTACTCGCTCCCCGAAAGTAACTCCGTTCCCGGGCCCGAACGCCCGCTAAATACGCTAACCAAAATAAAGTTACAGGCCACGTTACAGGCCACGTTACGCTACCGTTTAACCGCTGCAGGGCACTGGCCTTAGCGTTCGGCTTTCCGGGACTTCGGATTGCTTTAAGGGGGCTGAATTCCGTTCCGGCAACCGTGGTCCCTAAGCACTGCTGATCCAAGCCATTATATTGCCTTTAAGGCCCTGTATTTTACAGGGCTCAGATACACTGTTTATAAGTAGAAACAGATAGAAAATGAGCAGTTATTCAAAAACTAAGTTACCGAGACTTCAATTTAAAAAGAGGAGTATTATATTATAATTAAACTATTTAGTAAGACAAACCGTGCACGGGGTACGATATATATAGGTAATCGTTAATAGAGCTAAATAAAACGGGAAATAACTTTACTTATAGAATTATTGCTAAAAGGTAGTAATTTAAAGCGGGATCATTACTAAAAGTTAATAATTTAACAAAGGATTATTATTGGGAGTTAATAGTCTAGAAAACCAATAGGTCTATATATACGGAGAAACCAGCTAATATAAATAAATAGTTCCGTAGTATATAATATCAGTTATAATCGTTAGTATTTTAATTATTATAATTAAGACAAGCCCTTATTATATATTATTTAGCTATACCGAACTAAAATTATTTAGAAGTGCCTTCGACTAGTATCTCTTTTAGAGGTTCTGGATAGGGATTCGTTACAGGTTATAATTAACCTATAATAGTTTCTCTACATTGATTACCTAAATAAATTAAACAAAAATAAACAGTTTTAATATTAATTTACCTCCTAAAATAATAATATCCCCTTTGAAAAAGATTATAAATAATCCGGTTTTTATTAATTTATTTTATTAATACTTTCTAAAAACTAAAAAGAATTAATATTACCGTTAGTAAAAAGGCCGCTTATATCTTCAAGGTGTTCCTTGATAAACTTACCTAAAAAAGAAATTACTATTAAATTAAATATAATAAATAATAAAAGTAAAATCTTCGCTGCTGAAGTATTTATATAATATTCTAGAATAAAATATCTCAATATGTTCATAACCTTAAATACTATATTGCTTTTCATAAACTTAACACTAATTAAACTGAATAAATTAAATCCCTTACCAAGTACTATATTACTCTTTATAAATTAATTACTACCTCTACCTTTATTGATACTAATAAAGTTAAAAACTCTGTTATTTTTAAAGACATTCCTTATTAGTATAAATAATTAAAATTCATAGTTTCTTTTCTTGTAATATATAAAAAAACTTAAGATTGTTAACGTTATTTGTAATGAAATACCTACGCTATATTTTAAGGAATTTATTCAGAATATATTTTTTAAATAGAGGAAACAGTAGAAATTATATTCAATAGGTCAAAACCTTGAGAGGCTTTCATATCTTTAATTTAATCAAAATTAAAAATTAACTAAAGAAATTAAAGTCCTATTAAAATATGTTGCTATAATTACCTAGCTCTTTTTAAAGTTTAATTAATACTTAAATTTCATCTCTACTCCTTGAATAAAGAATGACCCCGCTTTTCTTACTTTTAAAAAATATACTTTAATAACGTTTTTATTAATAAAACTAATACTATAAAAAAAGTTAAACAATATCTAATCTATTAAATCCTACAGTTTTTATAAATAATAAAAATTATAAAGACTCACCCTCTTCATGGTCTAATATTATACTACGTATAATAAAATAACTATTAACCTCTTTACTAATAGAGACCTAGCTAACTAGGTCTCTATAGGTAGAGGGCTTTTTCATGAGGGTTAAAGTAATGAAGTTACGGATTATAAATATTTATATATATATTTAAATATAGATTTTTTCACTAACCTCGTAATATTCCAGCATCATAATTTTTTTTAACTTTACTTAAAAATATAAAAGTTATTTAAAGAATTAATATATCAATATATTTATAATCTTAAAAAACCTTGCTTTATAGAAAAGCCCTTTATATATAGAGACCTAGCTAGTAAGCTAGGTGCTTATGAATATAAACTTTATTGTATATAATTATTAGATATTTTTAACTAAATATAACTATATTATTAAGTTTTAAAATAAACTCTAATTTATTTATTTATTATAATATGTAAAGCTTTATAACGCTTTTACAGGGAATATAATAATAATTAAGTATAATTTTACTATAAGGTATTACATTAAAATTATAAAAAGCTATTATCAGAAATATAGAGGGTTATTTACTCTTATACGTAGTGTATAATAGTGCCTTTTTTGTGCTATATACTTTCTAATACTTTTTTTAAAAAATTAATAATAGTTTTAAGTTTTATTTATAATTGTATTCTA
This sequence comes from Podospora anserina S mat+, assembly GCF_000226545.1. Classification (NCBI taxonomy): domain Eukaryota; kingdom Fungi; phylum Ascomycota; class Sordariomycetes; order Sordariales; family Podosporaceae; genus Podospora; species Podospora anserina. The sequence goes on from NW_001939194.1 coordinate 8,200, forward strand.
TACTGTGACGAACCCCTGTACAGAACCTCTGAAAGGGATACGGGTTGAAGGTAACTTCTGACAATTGGTTCGGTGCAGCTAGACAGTGCACAACAAGATGTCTCAATGTAAACACAAGATACCGTGAATACAACTGTGGATTGCATACTGCGGAACTGTCTATCTACACCAGCCAGTTCCTCCGTATATATAGATCCTGGGGCCCTGAGGTGCTCGCCCTGCTACGGCCCCGATTACCCATAACACATTGCATCCTGCAAAGTGCTCGTCGTGCTATGCCTCTGATCACTCGTAGCATCTTGCATCCTGCAGAGTGCTCGTGTGTCTTGGCGCCATAGCGCTTTCGTCCAGCCCTGATTGGCTGTCTCCTGACTTCTCTAATGATTGGCTAGGGACGTCCTGCGCCCCACATGTGGCGCGGCCTGCTGTTGGGTTAACTGTGACATATACCTATTTTTAGTTAAGGGCTAATTTTAAACATCACTACATTACTATTGAAGCAATATAAAAAATTCATGATTGTCTACCATTGCTAGGTTTCTAGTTTATGAGTTGGGAGGTACCTAATACTGTAGCAGACTTGAAGTTATATTCCACCGTCTGTTTCCGTTGGCAGCTCGCGGATCCTTTCAATAGCAGCAAGCTCAACTGGTGGGCCCATAAATTCCCTCATCGCACAGTATGATGAGGACCCAGATAATAACCCAGATGTATCAGGGCATGCGAAATTTGCCTGTTAAAAATCGACAATCTCAGCTCATTTCTCTCCACGCCATAAGGTGGTATTGTTACTTACCCTCCCTGTCATGGGTATCTTTTTAATCCAGCCCGTAGCTCTCGCCGAATCAGCCCAGGCCACCAGAACATTTTCCTCGTCCGCTATGGTCACAAATGACATGGCGAACGATTCACTTTTTGCTGTAAGCTCCTTCGAGATAGCTACTCTTCTGATATCGATGGGGCTGGAATTCAAGTTGGACACTTCAAAAACGTAACCTCTGTCGTAAATCATGACCAGCTCCCGGCCTGAGGGGGAGAAAGCAGCACACTGAATTCTGGTTCCTAGTTTGGTGGATTTACCAGACCCGTCAACTTTAATCTCACTCCTCTGTCCGTCCTGCGGCTGTATTAAAATAGGAGTACCGGATTGGGTCCAAGTCGTAATACAAACCAACGTTTCCTCGCCATCCGATCCAGGTCGAAATATGGCCGCGGACAAACCGTTGTCCTCTGATTCGTGAAGTGGGATTAAATACCGGCAGGCTGCCAGCTCTTGGAATTCGTGAAATGGGAATCGCCAAGAAAATATCTGCACTAGCCCCGTTTTCGAACTTCTTGTGCTCGCTAGAAGTGTGAACCCATCCTGAGAAAATGCCAGGGTGTCGACTGACGGACATCCCCTGCAATCCCGGTGCGATGATGCATGTAGACGGTCTTCTCGCGGTTGCTCTGATGTTTTTGCCTTGAAGAAACGCACAGTGGCATTCTCAAAACCAACCACCACATAGTTTTCCTCTCGGTCAATCGCTAATGCTTTTGCCCATAATGTGGATGGGATGCGGTACTCTATAACTGAGACGGTAGGTTGCACGAGATTCACAATACGCAGCTGCAAAAAGTCGTCAGACTGCGTCGAAAATGGAGAAAGATGGTAATGCAAACCGTAAGTTTCTGATCTCTTGTTCCAATAACATATGCTAAATGAGTCCTGGCGACGGCTGCCAGGATACAAGTGCTCTCTGGCTGAATGGCCCGCATCATGGTGGGAGGGGAAGTGGCAACATCCCACACATGTATGAGCAGCTGGGTCCAAAATAGAGCGAGGGTAGAGCTTTGCGAGAGAGTAACATTGATATTCTTCGACGATTTCCCTCTCCCTTGATGTTTCTGGATGACAAAGGGGAGTCAGAGTGATTTCCTCGAGCTTTTGGGCTTCAAGCGTAGTCGAAGACAAGGAACTCGAGTCTGCTATTACGCCAGCAGGTGGTTTTTTGCTAGTTGTAAACTTCGGCCTCCATTTCGACTTTCCTTTCTGCGCCGACGTTACCACGGGGACAGATCTCGGGGTGCTTATGGATGAAGCCTCATCTGTGTTATGCTGCAGCCGTTTAAATATAGGCGAGTCGTGGGAGAAGGTGGGCCGATCTGTTAGCAAGGCTGGATCAAGCTTGTTATGATGGTCCGAAAGTGTGCTTCTGTTGTCTGCTTGTGATTGTTGATGACGTAGCGGTAATGGGCTTTGGGAGTGATTGGGGCTTTGAGGCGACAGAAGCCCAGTATACAGAGAGCCAATGGGATCTATGGATACAGGGCTGGAAAGGACCATCTTTGGTAGGTGCGAAGAGCCATAGGCTTCGTGTCCGCCCAATTTCCCAGCTCCTATACCGAGTGTATTGCCGTATTCTAGTGACGTGAAGCCGCTCGTCTGTGGCTTGGGCGGCCGTAGTAGAAATTGTGTGGGTAAATGACGTTCCAGGCTGACGGTGTCAGCATCAAGACGGAGTGGTTCCAGTAGTTCCCAAGTCTGCCGTACTGTTGATATCTCCCGTGCAATGGTGATGGCTTCTCCGCAGTGTATGCATCTTGCTTTGGGTGGAAGCTGTCTAACAACATGACCATGTTCGGTGGGCTTGCAGAGGAAAGCGATTAGCCACCTTGGAAGAGGAGATGGGTTCGCGACCTAGGAAAAAATGAGAAGTAAGACTCACAGTATTGATGTCCGTTGGCTTCAACTGAGATGCACCTATGATGTGACATTCCGGGCAAATCACAGAGTACAGACCAGGCCGCTGATTCGGCATGAACTGCCCACTGGGATTGTCCTGAAGAGCAATGTTTCTGACAACCTGAGACATGTTATGGACCGTCTCCCGGTCACTGACGCGGTGAATAGCCTGACGGGCTACAAGCCTCGCGAATAGAGCATCCAATGCATCCAGTTCGAATTCCTCGACACAGATCCCTGCGGTGTCTTGATGAGATAGGTCCAGGGTGTCGGGTAAGACTATACGAGAAATAGTGCTCAGTGTTGCAACCATCTCCACCCGGGAGAATTGGGGGGGGATACGTAAGGCATCGAGCGCACTCAGAACCGCATTTCTGGAATGCGCCAGGGCTGGCTCGAGACGCAGTTCTCGAGTCTCCTTGTTGGCAGCATATTGGATTGAGGCGGCAACTACGAATTGCGACACGTCTCGTAATGCTAGATATTTTACAAGCCAGTCTCCAGGGTAGCCTGCTGGCACAATGTCGGCGATAGCAGCGGGCTGAAGACAGGGGGGAACGGAGACTACGAGACAACATTCGGGTTAGCGATGACGGACCATGAAGTGCGAGGTAGTATAAAGGTTGGTCCCCCTACCAGCTGCGATGCCAAATTTGGTAGTCCGGATGCCAATGCAGGGGGAAGACCCAAGCTGTCAGGGTCAAGGTGGAGCTGGGTAGTGATCTCCTTGCAAGCCGCGAGTGGAAACGAGTTCGGGCCAGGAAAGCTATCGAAAACCTGCTCCAAGAGACCGTGAATGCGAGCAAAACGCTCACGGCGGTCTCGAGATCGCTGGATCGCTGGGGGTTTGGGGTGAAGTCTATCGAGGGACGGTTAGTCACCTGGTCGCCGAAGGTCACCAGCTTTCGGAAGAATTGTGAATATGGGGCGAGCGTACGTCAGGACGCGAAGGCTGGACAAAAGAAAACCGGCCAGATATCTCTCTCGCAGCAAACGGTTCTCCCAGATGGTCTCGCGACTCTCATTGATGGTTTGAAGAACAAACTCAACGGACCGCAGAGCCACCTCCCAGCTGACGAGAAAACCCAGATACCAAGCGGTGTGGACATTGACGACGGGGAGGGTCAGCCGGTGGATATCGAATATAGATTTGAGCTGTGAGAGCAAAGTGATCACCAGTTGCTGGTACGTATCCCGGTCGGAAGCGTCTGCGTACATCCTTTCCAAAGAGAAGCATCCAAGCAGCTCCAAGACGATGTCATCTACATCACTCCGGAGGACCAATGCCCTCCAGACATTCGTTAGCCGCAACAATAACGACGAGGGCATTGTACTAGCCATAGTCATGCGACACCGGGCTTTTGGAGATAATATGCCGGGGACGGAGGGCAGGTAAGGCGAAGGGGGTGGCGGTGCCTCTCACGAGGTACGCGCGGGGGCTGCGGGGAGGGCACCGCCGCTTCGCACTTCTCAGATGCCTTCCCCAGCTGATTACCGATGATTAAGCCTAATCTTGTTTCGATTGGGCTGTTTTCGCTCTTCATCTGTATGTCAACATCTCCAAGAGGAGTTGGTCCTGAAGTGCACAATGAGTCGGAAGGACAGGGTAGATTCGGGACAGAAATTGGGAAATGATAGGCAGTTGAGAGGGGGGGGAGGGGTAGGACGAGTCTGTACCCGGCCACCAAAGCGAAGAAAGGACTAGGTTTACGGCTTTGGTGGGAGGGGGTGGAATACCATCTGAGCAATGCCGTGGTCCCCTCCATTGGCTTGGGGTTGGCCGGGCAGGGTGCACAGGAACAAGAAGCACGAGGGGGTGAAGGTCTGTGGAATATAAGTGGCTGGGCTCGCAACCACATCTCACGGTGGTGCACAAAGTGAACATATACGATGCGAGCCCGGAACAGTTGTCGGGAGAAGCTACCACTCGCCGTATTAATGAAGGGTTGCAAAAGGAGCCATGTGTGATGTTTGGTTCATCTGTGGCCATTGTGCGAGTCCCTCTGAGTCGGCTCCAGACCTGCGGTTCAATATGGGGCAGCTTGGGATCTCGAGGGACCCAGTCAATCAGGTTGCCACAGCCAAATAGAGAGTTACACTAGGTGTGGAGACATGGGACAGTTGAGACTTGGCATGCAGATCAAAAGAACGCTAGCACTGGCAGGGGTTAAGTTTCCTCTGGTGTGGCTTGCTGCTTGCATCTACATTTCACCGTTGAAGGTATCGTGCCACTTCTGGTCACCCACATCTGAACCCACATGCCGGATAGCGACCTTGTTCAGCTTCTGAGTGGTTGCCATGGCCTACATCTCGACCGCCTGTCGTATTCCGTATTAGATGCCGCTGCTGTACCTCGACACCTCCTATACATGATACAGACCAATGGCCGTCATGTCTTAGCTGGCCATGCCTTTTACTGTGCAAGGAAGCACGAAGAACCATCGTCGGAGACGGCTACCAACCTGAAGAAGTAAGAAAGGGCTATTATTGCCCCGATGTGTTCGCTGGCCACCCATGATACACTGCGGGCAAATATGAGCTGAACCCGGCAATTATAGAATGTTGCATGATTGCCGTGCTGGGTTTGTTTGCTCCTGCCCTGATTCGTTCGTATTTTTAACCCCATGATTATAATGCAGCACCCAACACGCTTTGCCATACTCCACACCACTTGGAATCCCAGTTTGCTGAAGGAGCAAATGTATAATAACCATTAGTATCCCATCAGTCACCAGCCCTGCCAGGTGTTGGAAACATGGTGGTATCCAGGACAAGCAACGATTTGATCACGTCCTGATTCCACTTACCAGAACGTTCGACAACTTACTCAGTCTAGTAGACCGATTTGTTTTCAGGATGATTCCTGGCGAATCTGTGTCCTGGTCGGGTCAACCTGCCACGGACTACGAAAAGCCAGAGGCATTGGACCCTCAAATCTTCACAGGGGGCCCTCAGCTGGATGGCGAAGCCACTCTACATGGCTACGAGGACCCGAGCCCTCCCGGGGACACCAAAAAATTTCGTGCAGAGAGCTTATGGTATGTTGGGAGGGAGAATTTCTGTCCTTTTTCATGCCTGTTAATTGACACTTGAGGTTTCATAAGGCGAGTATTGGACGAGAGACATATAAACGTAAGATCCCCGGACATGGACACGGCCGAGTATCGCCGCCATATCAAATAACTAGATGTTACGGATCTAGATGATCGCATTCTCTGGGTGGGTTATTGCCTGTGCTTCTTTGCACCCGAATACCGGACTAACCAAGGCTTCTGAGTGGTAGCACAATAGGCAATGGTATGTGCCCTATTTCTCAACAGAATAGGTGTTGAGGACTTATTAATCGCTGGCATAGGACTTTTTTTAGGAAGTGGGAGATCACTTGCGAGCGCGGGTCCTGGCGGTGCAGTTCTCTGTTACATACTCATGGGAACAGGTAAGATGTTTGATTGTTACCAGCACTTCAACCCGATGGCATGAAGCTAATTCATACACAACCATTTAGTCATTGCCTCAGTGATAAGCTGTCTCGTCAGTTCAGAATTACCATTTATTTTGTGTCATTTGTCCCGACCTACTGACCGTGACGTCCCACAGGGTAAAAATGACTGCGTTGATGTCGGTCAACGCCCCTGTCATGGAATTTCCCCGCCGTTTCATGAGTCGTGGTGTAGGATTTGCTGTTGGGTGGGTCTATTGGTTGGTATTTCATGATTCACAGTGAATATGCCACTGTAAAGGCTTGTCCCATACCCTGACAACTCCGTGTCCAAACAGGTTTGCATACGCTGTGCTGGCTGGTGAGCAGCTAGTGGCAGTATCGAATGCCATCAATTCCGTTATGATGACGGAATAACTTCTCTCAATTGGGAGGTGGGTCAGAGGGTTGATAATGCCGTGTGGATATCCGTGTTTTTGATTCTGGTCATATTGTTCAATATGTTTCCAGTCCGAGTAAGTATGACCTGTCGGAAACTCTAGCAGACCCATGCTAATGCTGCCATTCAAGGTGTTTGGGGAATTGGAATACATTTTCGGCTGTTTCAAGCTCATGTTTATCATATTACTGATCATGGTGGGTGCAGCTTCTGGTGTCTTGGATTATCACCATTCCTTTGTCTCCGTGTTACTCATATTGGTGATGACTAGATGATGTGTTTTCTATCTATTGTTCAGCGTCAGTTTACACCTTCCACTACCCCATTTGTTCCGGCCTGCCAGCTACTTACATTACGTCGTCGAAGCTCGAGGGGAAGCCTACTATCATGAACCTCTTGGCACTCGATGTGAGTTCTGATACACCAACGGGACAGGGCATGGCTGACGACCCACACAGATGGGAATCATCCTTACTCGTTTTTCAACCTCGTGTACAACGCCAAGGACGAGAATCTGAAAGTCGAGCATTCCATTGAAGGGTCACTGGGAACTCTTCTAGGTGTCTGGTAAGCACGATACTCAGCTGTCGTGATTGGCCGTTGACGTAGCTAGGACTCCGCGCATAGGACAACATTCACGAGTGTCATGTCCTCTTATATCGGCATGGATATCGTCGCAGCTACAGCGGCAGAGAGCCGAGCATTGAGTGACGTCGAGAGCATGAAAATGGCCGCTCGCAAAATCAACCTTCGTGTCATTACGTTGTATTCGCTGGCCATGCTCCCCGCATCGTTTGTTGTCCCCATGGACCACCCTTTCATCAATGGCCACAGTACCTCGGTCGGTGCACGCTCCATTTTCATTATCGCCGTCGTGGAGGCTGGCATGCCCAAAGTTGCCCACTTTTTCAACGCAGTCTTTGTCTTCTCGGCCTTCACTTGCGGTATTAACTCTATGTATATCGCGACGAGGGTTTTGCATACCCTGGCTCTTCGCGGTCAGACCGGCCCTGAGTTTATTACGAGACGTCTTCGCCAGTGTCGATCTGGGGTGCCATCATGATGGTCGCTTACATGGGCCGTGAAGGCTCAGTTGGGGCAGTAAGTACTGCTGCCCTTCTTAGTGGACATCTGCTGATTTATAATGCCACAATTAGAGACTTGACGAGCTAGCCAACAACTGCACTGTATCCTGTAAGTCCCTCTTCCCTATCTCACCATGCATGCTTTGAAACCCGAGTGAGACCGACTGGCTAATGAAACATGCACAGGTCTCGTGTAAGTGAAAGCTATATTTACCGGATTTCTTTCTAGATTCTGGGTCAGCCTTTTGAGAAAAACGCCAGGGTACTGATGAATGTGTCTAGTGTTTATGCCTCCATATGTGCAACCTATCTGTACTTTTTCCGGACGTGAGTCTTCCACAAGTTAAATTTCTGAGCCATTTGCAGCTCTGACATCTCACCTCTAGACTTGAAGATGCCCAAATATACGGCAATACGTCTGAGTCGCAGGCAGCGAGCTATGATCGAGACAACCCTCGGTATCCATACAAGTCCCACGGGCAATGGCTCAAAGCTTGCTATGGTTTAGTTGCTTGTGTCGTTCTTATCCTCTTCAACGGCGTAGGCGCCTTTATTGAGCCCTTGAGCATTCGCAAGTTCATTGCTGCTTATATTAGTGTAAGTGCTCGAGCTCAGGCGGATTGCCAACGCAGCGCATGATACTGACCAGTCACAGCTTCCGGTGTTCATTTTACTCATCTTGTGTTATAATATCCGTAAACACGGGTTCCGGTTTAGGGATTGGTGGACAGACAAGTCGGGCGACTTGAGCCAGACCGTGCAGGCTTCAAGCCATACGCGGAAGGGAAGGCTCGAGTTCCCTGACAGTGGCATCACAGGACACAACTGGCAAGTCTTTGTTCATTGGGTCTGGGTATGGTGGAAGTAAAGTGGATATAGCTAAACAGCAACGCTGCACCTCTTAACTTTGTGGAGATGAAAGTACTGAAGTATTATGGCGAAGCTATTGTGTATAGTTGTATTACGGGGGCTTGGGAGAATCTGCCCCGTTGCTAGTTAGCTGCTTGTCGTATCAATCTCATGCCCCGGCACACTCGTGCAAGAAAATTCAAGGTGGTTATCGAATCAAAGGCCCGACAAAATAATCAAGAATAGCTTAGGGGTCATTGAACATTCATCATGTTGCTATACTCGAGGCCTATATTCTATTTCTATACCGCCTGTAACTAGGTAACAAAGTTCCTCCAAACTGTTGTTATCTCCGTTTCCTGTCCATAACGTACCGGGAAAGATATTGATATATATAGAGATCGTTTGTTTTGTCTGAAAAACTGAAAGAAACACTTCAAAGTCACCACATGTCATTGGTGAAACAGAGCTTTGGTTTGAATCAATTAGAGGCCAACGATATGGTCACAGACAAAACTAAACACTCGTTTTGATGCTATGATTCTACCGTTCTCATATACACAGTGTAGGCATACAACCAAAAGCACTGCCATATTATACACATATACACACGCCTTGTCCCATTGTCAAACCAAACCCACGACTTATACCGACAGATCAGGACAGCCCAGAGGTACACACGTAGGAGCAGGCATTGCCAGTTGCAAAAAATGCCCATATCTAATTGGAAACGCCCCATGATGCACCATGCCAGTGAAAAAGGCCCTTTGATAATTTACATTATACATACGCATTCAACCCGGAAAAGACAAGTGAATGACGCTACCCCTGCAAGTGATACTCATCTACAAAAGCATCTTACGGGGATCCTCAATGTACTCCTTTACCTTGACCAAGAACTGCACGGCCTCTCTGCCGTCAAGAAGACGATGGTCATAGGTAAGTGCCAGGTACATCATGGGACGGATCTCAATCTTGCCATTGACGACAACTGGGCGCTCCTTAGTGGCATGAAGACCAAGCACGGCGCTTTGGGGAAGGTTGATGATGGGGGTGCCCATGAGGGAACCGAAGACACCACCGTTGCTGATGGTGAAGGTGCCGCCAGCCATGTCCTCAATAGTGAGCTTGCCGTCGCGAGCCTGTTAAAAGGGTTTCCATGTTAGGGTCTGAGACTTGCAGAGCTTTTTTGCAAATGGTGACTTTAGACGTACCTTCTTGCCCAGCTCAGCGATGGACCTCTCGATGCCAACAAGATCCATAGCCTCAGCGTTGCGGACAACAGGGGTAACGAGACCCTTCTCAGTAGCAACAGCAACGCTGATGTCGACGTAGTCCCTGTAGACGATGGTATCACCGCCATTGGGACCTTCAATCGAGGCGTTGACGGCAGGAATATCGCGCATGGCAAGTACGGCAGCACGCGAGAAAGCGCTCATGAAGCCAAGCTTGACACCAGTCTTCTTGAGAACCTCCTCCTTATACTTGTTGCGGAATTCCATCAGAGCTGACATGTCGACCTCGTTGAATGTGGTCAGGGAAGCGGCGGTGTTTTGAGACTGCTTCAAGCGCTCGGCAATGCGAAGACGCATCCGGTTCATCTTGACCTGTTGGGCTTCAGTCAGCAAAAGGGCACGCTTAGCTGGCAGTGTGATTGTGCAAGTATAATCGTACCCTCTTCTCCTCGCGGTTGCCCAGAGTGGCGGGCTTCTCAGGGGCGGCCGCTGGAGCGGGCTTGCTCTTGGGTTCTGGTGTCTCCTGTTTAGGGGGGGGAGGGGCAGAGGCAGCAGGCTTGCTCTCCTCCTGCTTGGGCTCGGGAGCCTTCTCAGGCTCGGCCTTCTTTTCGGGAGCCGATTCCTTGGGCTCAGCGGCAGGCTTGTCGCCCGACGGCGCACCTCCAAGCTCGATACGCACGAGATCCTGGCCAACAACGACGGTATCCTCCTCGTTGGCGAGGAACTCCTTGATGACACCGGCCTCAGGAGCATTGACAGCAACATCAATCTGTTGCGTTACGACACATCAGTTAGACCGGAAGCAAGTGACACAAAAGGACTTCGCGGAAGAGTCCTGATGGGCTGGGCTATGCGTACCTTGTCGGTCTCAATGGTCGCAATCTCCTCATCCTGCTCAACAAAGTCACCAACTGACTTGTTCCACTGCTTCAGAGTACCCTCGCTGATCGACTCGGCCATTTGCGGCACCTTGACGATCTTGTCGGCATATGTCCGCACATGTTGGAACTGCAGGGGCAGTTGTCGCAGGGCTGTATTGTTGTTGTAGAGCGCAAATTTGGGAGCAGCGCGAGCCGCAAGGCGGAGACCTCTGTACACCATATTGTCGACGTGCGTATGCTAGGACGAGTATGCGGTTGTTTACTGCGGGAATTCGTAGATCGGGTGCAGCACGAGCCTGGGTTCGGCAGAGAGACGCGGGAGGTTCGAGTCAACAGCTTTTTTGGCTGGGAAAGAGCGCAAGGCAGGGTGAGGTCACAAACAAAAGATGCCGCGTAAAGACCGCACTGGGCAACCAAATGATGAATTTGACCTTGTGCGCTGCGATGGGTTGGTCGAGACGTTGAAGGAGGAGTCTTGAGAGCGAGGAGTGATGTGTAGGCAAGAGGTTGAATTGCGCCGTTGAGACAGGAGGTTGCTTTCCGAAATCCAGGTTGGAAAAAACTAGCTACGGCGTCCAGTTGGCAGACTCACAATCCTTGCACGAAGCACACAGCTGGGAGCGGTGCCACGGCGCTGCCGGCGCATCACGGCTAACATATTGCACGGCCTCCACTCGCCAACCGTCTGGTGACCTCAACTTGCAGCAGCTTTGGCGTGGCGGCCAAAGTACTCACCGGGGCCGCACGGGTCTCTCTGGGCTCGGCAATATGGAACGGAACGTCAGCGCCTTGGGACTCAAACGTCGTTGGCTAGGTAGGCTGTCTGACAGTCGGGAGCCCCACTGACCGGTGCTTGGGCGGTTGCAGCTTAATCCGCTCCGGCAGCCCATCTCGCGGGTTCGGGTTGGAGAAGCAGCAGCGAGCCACCGTCACCCACGATGAGACTGTGGCCTGAGGCAGAAACACCTTGCAGCTTGGCAGCAAGCTCCCTCCAATCCACTTTGTCATTTGAGCTCAAACCCGACGACCTCATATCCACGTCCGCGACCCTCGTCCACACCCTGCTATTGGACCTGGGACTAACGCTGCTTGATCTTTTGAATCTGCTTTCTGGGCCTTGACGCTCAGCACGGCGGTTGAGGCGCCGAACACACTGCAACCCAGATTGACCGAGGTTTCCGACGTCACGATCCCGCAAAGCTGCCCATTATGTCCTCCCGGATGGCGGCCTTGTCAGTTATATCCCCACATCTTCACCATACCATGTCCCAGGTCGTCCACTGACATCATCTTCTAGGTCGCTTTATCGCCGCTCTTTGAAGCTCGCGCTCGACTGGTCGGTACACCGTGATGTCTGGCGCGGCCAGGCGCTCTACATCCGCTCCCTGTTTGAGAAGAACCGGGCTGTCACCGACCCTAGACTACAGCGTGTACGCTTTCAATCCGACGACCCTTGATGCCGAAGACAGGAGATATGGCAACTGACAAGAAGGTTCACGAACATGTACAGGCGCTGTTGAAAGAGACAGAGAAGTTGTTGGAGAAGTGGAAGCACCCCGACCCTTATATCCCCCCAACGGCCCCCGGAGGTATGCCCCACACAACCTTTATAACCTATTGATGCAAGATATACTGACAATATTCCACAGGATCCAAGTACGAGAGAAACTTGCAAGTCCCCAACCTCGACCGTGAGTCTGCAGCACTCCCTATCATTCTCAATGTGCAAGTCGCCTGGCTGACATATGTTTTCGTGTGCAGCTCCCCCGCCGCTCAAGTTCTGATCCAACATTGGCAATGGAGATGGAATGTACATAAGGTTAGACGAGGAGACTGGAGTGGAGAACAGACACATGCCATGGGCGACGTCGAATGCAAAGTGGTTGCCTCCAACCTGTAGCTTCCAGATGGGCGTATCTTGACAAAAGCTTAGTTTCGTGCTGAGCATTCACCTGACATCATTGACCGGTGCAGAAAGATCTCGAGATCCAGCGACACCACACCTCAACAGCGGATGGTTTTTCCGGCCTAGCCTGAGACGCTCGTAGCTTCACCACTGTAATGCAGGACAACCCAGAACCGATACAGCAGGACAATGGCAAAATAAAATGATGATCTTTAGAAGGTATTCTCATTCGTGCCCATCCATGACCATGCCCATCATGGAATTAATGTACAACCCGCAAACGCGATAAAAAGCAACCGTTGACCCTAGACCGTGACCCCAATATCATGAACCCAACGTGCCGACCGAAAAATGAAAGCAGAAAAGACGACAAAATTCCACAACCCATTTACAACTCTTGCGAGGCGTTCTTGCCGGGCTTGGTGCCAGTCTTCTTGGGAAGAAGGTCTGAAAACAACATGTTAGAACCATTGATACCGGTGCAGATGTGATGAAAACCTACTCTGGTGAATGTTGGGAAGGACACCACCCTGGGCAATGGTGACGTGCCCAAGGAGCTTGTTCAACTCCTCATCGTTGCGGATGGCGAGCTGGAGATGACGGGGGATGATACGGGTCTTCTTGTTGTCACGAGCGGCGTTGCCAGCCAACTCGAGGATTTCGGCAGCGAGGTACTCAAGAACAGCGGCGAGGTAGACGGGAGCACCGGCACCGACACGCTGAGCGTAGTTGCCCTTGCGGAGAAGACGGTGAACACGGCCGACGGGGAAAGCCAAACCAGCCTTGGAAGAACGACTGCAAGCGACATGTTGTTAGCAACGAGAACAAAAGAGAGGATGGGAAAACGCGTCTAAAACGCGACAGGGCATCCAGATCGGGACCTCAGAGGTCCAGACCGTGATGCGCCTGGCAGGTTTTGAGCGGTTCGCATGGGAAAGACTCACGATTGCGCGTTCTTGCCGCTGCTCGCCTTGCCGCCGGACTTGCCGCCGCCAGTCATTTTGATAGAGTTGAGTGGGTGGAAAAGTTGAGAAAAAGTTGGTGTAGTTGGGCAAGGACGAGAGACTCAAAGGTCTGGATGAGTTGGTTGATGGTAGAGCGGAAGTTTGCTGATGGAAAATGTAATGGATGGGAGAAGCAGAGTGCTGGTGGGGGATGTGTGAGTTAAGTAGTTTTCGCGTAGAGCGCCAGATCACGGATCACCCGCGCCTTTCACAGTGTTGATCGGGGCCAATGGGGCTAGTCCCAAAACAGGGCGTGGCAGCTGGTGTGGCACCCCAGGCTGCAAGGGTAAAAAAATCGGGCAGAACAACCACAAAGCCGGCAATTGGGTGGTTGCAGCGCAGCGACCAGCAAAAACTGAATCAGGCTGCCCACAAAAAAAGGGCCACAGACCAGGATCGCTTGTCTCGATTTTGACGTTCCTGATTGTACAAATATCGCGCCATCCCCCGACCGCGTTCTGTCGCGCATCCTAACTGACTGCACTCCATGGTCCCTTTTTTTCTTCTCTCCTGCTACTGCGCGTCTTCGAAAAATGAAAAAACAGGGGCCATCCTCTGATTCGACACCGGCAAAATCAGAGCAATCACAACAATGCACAGCACTCGCAACCACAACCACCCTGCCCTCTTTGGTCATGGAGCTTGGCTGACTGATTTACTCAGATCACTTGGACTCATCTGACCGCTCTGCCCCAGGCCGCCTCGACCCTCGACCCCCAGTACCTGAAGTTTATTGCAACTCAGTCTGGTCTCCCAGTCGACCTGACTTTGCAATCTGGGACAACTCATACTTGTCCACTTGGTTCTGGTTGGCTCTTGTCGTTCCTGTTGTTTGTTTGGCTTTTTGTGCCATTTTTGTCCATCAAAATTGACCGAGCGTGTGGGTTTCGCTCATCCGAGCCTTTTTTTTTTTAGGACTCTCTGGTCTGTCTACCTTGTGTGTTGAAGCATGGTTCATTCTGGAATGGACTGGTTGGGTTTGCTTGGCATGTTGGGTTTTTTTTGGTCAACCCAGGCTGACAAGTCCATCATGAGTTATCCTTGGACTGGGCAGATGTATGCTCTTTTTACGTCCTCAAGGAGGTACAGTACTGGTATAAACTCGCATTTTAGGTCGATTTGACCTGGACTCTTTAAGATTGGGGCTTGGTTTTTGGGTTCAGGGAACCTGAAGGGTCCAAAAAGGCTGCTTGACCCTTTTTGAACACAGGTAGGTGCTCTTGGAGCCTCATACACATTCACATGTGGGTTTTCGTGCCATATTGGGTCAGGATTGGGCCCAAAAGTAGATATAGCCTCACCAGTCAAGCTTTTGCCCCATGATACCCCAGATCCCCCAGATCTCCGGATCGTGTGAAACCCCATCCGGGCAGGGCATCCGCTCTCTCGGGCCGAGCTGCGTGACAGATCTAGAACCCTTCAGGCTCGTCTTCTCTCCCATGCGGCCCTTCCCGCAGCTGCCAACACTGGGTCAAAGTCCATCTGCATCCGCAATTGTCATGTGTCATCAGGGTGAGAGTGGCTCTTCCCCAGGTCTTGGAAGCGAACGGAGATGGCAGCTGAGCAGGACAGAGCCAATCAAGGCCGGCCTCGGATGGCATGGAGTTCTGTAAGGCTGGAGGGTGTTGACACACACCTAAGTGTGCCTGCTAAAGCAGCTCCCCTGAGGAGCCGAGGAGGCTCCATCAGTCCATCCCATGTGTCACTGTGTCAATGTATCAGGGCATAATCCACCTAGCTTTCACATCTCTATCCTTGGTGGAACGCCGGACACGTTCTCCGTCGATTATCATGGAATACACAGGCAGATTTACACATCCCAGGAGAACCAAGGTGAACGGACCCTGATTCCTGGCCGCTGTGGCCGGGATTCTGAGAGTCGAGGTTTAGTGGAGAGGCAGATACAGAAAGAACGAAAGAGAGAAAGAAACCCGAACGACACGCCGGGTTGCGAATGGCTGGCGCATGAGCTGTCGTCGAGGCTTACATCAGGCCTGGCCCGCCTTGCACCACAACTGAGATTCCACGACCAAGTTCCGACAGGGTTGCCCTGCTGGGCGGGGCCCTGATTTCCCAGCAAAGCTCGAGAAAAAAATACCAGCCGCAGATCTGGAGTGTGCATTATTATTTCTGGTCGGGTGCTGCTATGCCCCATTCGGAGCCTCAGGAGCGTGTTGTGGCGCTTGGACCACCGCGTCACCTTGCAACTTTGGACTGGGGCTGCCTTCCTTTGTGCCTTATTTTTTTGCCAAATCAAGCGGCATGTCCCCACCTTTCGGCGCGGTACTCAAATCAATCAGTCAATCAGCACCACGGCACTCGCATGTCGCGTCAGCTACAAAAGGCCCATCCCCCCTCGCCGGCTGCATTTCTTCCTCCATCAACCAACTCTCCCACAAACTCTTCCACGCCCATCAAATCGCCAGATCCATCCAGAACTTCGGTTCACTTCGTCTTACTTACCCAACAACCCATCTTAAAAAAACGCCAAAATGCCCCCCAAGGCCGCTGACAAGAAGCCCGCCAACAAGGCCCCCGCCACTGCCTCCAAGGCTCCCGAGAAGAAGGATGCTGGCAAGAAGACCGCTGCCTCTGGCGAGAAGAAGAAGCGCACCAAGGCGCGCAAGGAGACCTACTCCTCCTACATTTACAAGGGTGAGTGGCATTCCCGGGTCGAAGCGCGACTTTACCCATCCTCGAGTCCCATGCAGTCCATCTGGATTTCGCTAACAAACTTTGCAGTCCTCAAGCAGGTCCACCCCGACACTGGTATCTCCAACCGTGCCATGTCCATCCTCAACTCTTTCGTGAACGGTATGTTTCTTCTGTCCAAAGCAATCCGTCTTTAAAGCGCGCCTTTTCTGACCCTTGTGCCCGATAGACATCTTCGAGCGCGTCGCGACCGAGGCTTCCAAGCTTGCCGCCTACAACAAGAAGTCCACCATCTCATCCCGTGAGATCCAGACCTCCGTGCGCCTCATCCTTCCCGGCGAGCTTGCCAAGCACGCCGTGTCTGAAGGCACCAAGGCCGTCACCAAGTACTCGTCGAGCACGAAATAGGTGGTTCGATGATCTTGTCTTTTCTCTCTTTTTTTCTTTCTCAATAGGGCATAGGATTTGCTTTGGCATTTGGGAGTCATGATGAGGCTTGCGCCAGGGCACACAATCCTTGGGGTCTCTTAATGCAACGCGTCACGGATGGTCTGCTTTTTATGGGGGCAATGTTTTTTTATCGGTCAATTACGGGGTTTTTGCGGTTGTACACTACATACCTTGATATCAGGGTTTCGGGCGAAATGAAATCGTGCATATGAACAAACCCACCTGGTCTCCATCGGTAAATGTGACGATCGGTACTCTCTTGTTTGCACTTCTACCTCTCCATGTCTAGTTTCGTATTGGTCTATTGGAAATAATAGAACTCAACATCCAGACATCGCGGCACAGATAACTAAGACACGAACATGTTACGTATTTGGGACCTACATAATCCCTTTTGGACTATTCATGATGATGGTTTACGAAAAAAAAAAATCTCAAAACTCCCAACACACATCATGTACGACCAAGGCCAGCCTTCGACTTCTTGACGACCTGAGCGACGGGCTCCAAGATCCCCTTGTTCTCCAAGGCTCCCAAAGCCATGCCTTTGCTCCAGCCCATCTTCTCCAACATCGCGCGACCTTTATTTTCCTGGCCCAACTCAGGGGCAGAGGCGCCAACCACCTCTCCTTCTCGAAGTACCAGGGCTTTTACGCTCACATGTGCACTTCCTCTGAATCCATCCCGGGGAGTGTCGCCCCGTGGACCAGCTACGTCAGCACGGGGGAAGTACTTGCGCCCCACCCGGCGGGCGGCACCATCTACCTGGCGTGTCGCTTCTGTGATCTGGTGCGGTTTGAATGTGATGGTCCGCTTGCTCCGGTAGAGAACCGGCCGGCGTGTTGTGCCCTTTCCGGTAGACTGGGACTTGACATTGAATTTCAAGGCAAGCTGGTGGAGGACCATACGCCCATGTTTGTCGAGCGGGGGGAATTCGAGACTGTGTCACCGAGTTAGCCAACGTTTGTTCTAGCTCCGATGCCTCAAATGCCTTACCGCTCATCCGAGCTGATCAGAAAAGCCACCAACTCAGTTTTGAAGTCTTCCAGTCTAAGGCCCACTGGATACTTGACGCGCAAATCGTCGGGGCTGGCGTTCTTGTCAAGAAGACCCTGACCACGTAATGACTCACGGGCAAGCTTGCGCTCTTTCTTTCGTTCCCGATCGCGTGACCAATCCAACTTCAGTTTTGCCTCGATTTCAGAATCCGAAATGTTGAAGTTGGGTGGTTGTTTGGAGCGTCGCTTGCGGGGTACTGGCACAGTCCAGTCGGCAAGATCCAGATCATCAAATGCATCAGCAACGGAGCTGGCATTCGCAGATTTGGCGAACGATGAGGGTGTTGCCCTTTTCTGGCCTCCCTTCTTCGCCCCTCGCTTGCTTACTCCGAAAGACTCGGGTATCAAAACAAGCTCATCGCTCCCCAACCCAAGCTCTTCCTGCTTGGCAAGAAGTCGTGCAAGCCCCTCGTCATCCATATCGGCGTCCATATCGTCGTCTTCATCTGCCTCATCGTTCTCATCCCCGTTATCTTCGTCGGCATCACTAAGACCAGAACCACTAGACTCAGCTTGTTGTTCGTCGCCTGACAAATCTTCAACCACTGGCATGTCATTCTCGTCACCGGAGCCGAGGTTGAGAGCGAAATTGTCACCCCCAAGATCCCGACGGTTGTTGAATGAACGTAGCTGGTCTGAAATAAAGTCATCCTCTGGGTTGGCACTCATGTTGGCGATATAATCTGCCAGAATGGCGTCCTCTTCATCATCTTCGTCGGTTTTGGGAATCTTGGAAGCTTTTGAACGGCTGCGCTGGCGTCCTGCTCGTTTTTCGCGGGCTACAGGAATCACTTCGGGATCATCACGGAGGCTCGTTTCCTCTGCAGCTGTAGGTTTGGTCTTATCACCGGTCGGAGTTATGGCGGTTGTGGTATTGGTAGCAACGCCGTTACGAACCACAAAGTTGCTTTGCGGAACTGTTTTGGCGTTACCTGCACGGCCTCTGAAGAGGATAACTTCCTCGCTGGAATCAGATTCGGCCAATGATGGCTTCCGGATGGGAACCAGGGGTGGCGGATGGACAGCACGGTGTTTGTCTCGGATAGCTTTATCTCCGCTAACGTCGAAGAAAAAGAGGTCTTGTGCCTGTTCTTGGGGAGTCTCGCTGGAGGGGTTGTCTTGAGACGTCGAGTTGGAAAGAACCATCTTGCCCTTGGCCGCTGAATCTAGCTCAACGAGAGTCGTCTTCTCTATGACAGCCTCCGCGGATACGTTGAGGTTGACGTCTACGGTAGTGATGTCCATGTCGTCGGCCTTGCTCTCTGTAGCCTCGCCAGGGGGAACTTTGTCTTGCTCGATATCTTCAAGAAGTTTTAAAGGCTCGCTGTATCCAGCACTAACAAACGATACAGGCTTTTGTCGAAGTTTCACCGTACCGGAGGTCCAGGCTGAGTCAAGGTGGTGGGACTGAGTGTTCCTAACCTCATCCTTCAAAGAGAAGTCTGTTGGCGTTAGATGAGCTAAGTCCTGCAACCAAGCCAGGGCGGAATCTGGAAATCGTACCATTTGAGTGCGCGACACTCTGGAAAAACGTCGTTGAGGAAAAGGAACTGACATGGCCCTGGACTCCGGGGGTAGATCGAAGGTGAGCAGCGTTGGGGACTGCATATGGCCGCTTTCCCCTCTTTGGCGGCATAGTCGTCAAAAATATAAATCCTATCGTTTGAAGAAGCGGGAGAAGGGGATTCCGAATTCAGCGAAAACCGGCAGGTAGTGCAATGCCGAATATTTTATGCGGACAACTCTGGTAGTAGAATGAATAAGCTGCGGTGGCGTAGACGAAATACCAGGGGTCGAAGTCGGTTCTTGGCGTGTTTTCTGGAAGTTTGGAACGAAAGTCCAAAGAGAGTAAAAATCTCCCAGCTTATCCAGTCACACGCCTTCCAGATAAACTTGTGGCCTGGCAAGCGATGTCTGGGGATGGAGCAGTGCTGCCGTTGCCTCAGTGGCAGGAGGATGTCATGAAAGTCTAGCTTTGTATTACTCTTGGCACGCAAAGAAGGTACACTGTTGGAATTGGGGGGTTAGGGTAACCGTAGACTGACCCAAAGGGCTTGGCGGTCGCCGGGTGTGCACTCGGCAGGCAGCCTTCGCCACAGCTGGCATCTGGTCGTTGTGGAGACCCCCGCGACTCATATGACATACCTCCCTCATGAGCTTGTCCTACCTCTCACCTCTCAAGATCAACCCAGCTTTCTTCCTTCCAGCCTTCTGGCCGTTCCAAAGTCAAATATTGCCGTGCTGCTCCCTGTGGTGCTCCGTCCCATATCGTTTCTTTCGCCAACTTCATCTGTTCTTTGCCTTTGGGCCATTGCTAGAGCTATCTTATCTCCTGCGCAGTGACACTGCATGCCCTTCTTTGTTAGCTCGCGCTACGGTGTAGCTGGTGTCCTCAAGAAGCTCACAGGATCCATCCGATCAGGAGGACAGGGCTTCTAGCAGGCCGGCATTAACTTCCACCTTGTTTTTGAACCACATTGAAAATTACTGCCGCGACCGTATTCTTTTCCGCTTCTCTGCTTTGTTATAGCTTCACCAAATCCGATGAAGTCGACGCGCTCAGGCAGCAACAACTGGCAATCGGCCGTCTCGGGAACATCACCCAAGATCGCGACTGCGATGGAGGCAGCGATATCCGCCGGGGCCGAGGTCAGCCGTGTAGGCCGACGCATCTTGCAGAGAATCTGGGACCCAGAGCCTACCAATGATCGAAGCAACAATGAACCAGTGTGGTGTTTGGGTTGCTCATATCTCCTCGATACAAAAGAATACGGCACACCCCCTACGCTCACCACCAGCACACCACCCGCAGATGCCACTCTTACCGCTATAGTACCCGAGCCTGGGGCAGGCGTGGAATCGGAGCCACGAAGAGCCACAGAGAAGGCGGGAGTGCCGGTGAATACATCGAATGCAAAAGCAGTTGCCCCAATCCCCGTTGCGGCTAGTGGTCAGCACCAGCTACAAGTGCCCGAAACACCTCCTCTCTCCGTTGCCAGCAGTTTTGATTCAGCTCTTGCGTACGAAGAGCCCGGTCAAGATGGCGGCTGGCCCCCGGCCTTTCTCGATGATTTCGAGTCCCGCATATGGATGACATATCGTACCGGATTCGAAGTAATTCCTCGCTCGACCGACCCGAAAGCGGCCGCAGCCTTGTCCTTCACCATGCGATTCAAGACTTCTTTCGGGGACCAGACCGGCTTTTCATCAGATACGGGCTGGGGATGCATGATCAGGTCTGGGCAGAGCTTGTTGGCCAATGCAATGTTGATCAGCCGTGCAGGACGTGGTAAGGAATCTCCGGCCATGCTTGCTATTGTGTGTGTGAACTGTTGCTGATTTCGTCTCTCTTGTGCAGCTTGGAGACGAACGACGAACCCTGACATCGAACGCGAAATCGTGTGCCTATTCGCAGATGATCCTCGTGCTCCATATTCCATACAGAACTTTGTCAACCATGGTGCAGCTGCTTGTGGAAAGTACCCTGGAGAGTGGTTTGGCCCATCTGCGACGGCACGGTGCATCCAGTACGTGACCCTTCTCTGGATGGAAACTTGGCTCTAACAAACAACAGGGCTCTGGCCAAGAAGCACGATAGCTCCCTGAGAGTCTACCTGACACGAGATCTTCCTGAAGTATACGAAGACAACTTCATGTCAACCGCGAACCCTGACGGCAACCACTTTCACCCGACATTAATTCTGGTATCTACGAGGCTGGGGATTGACAAGATCAACCCAATCTACCATGAAGCGCTCATATCTACCTTACAATTGCCACAAGCCATTGGTATTGCTGGGTAAGCAAGTCCTGATGCACCTTGCATATTCATGTTCTTTAGCCTCCGTCTAACACACTCCAGCGGACGCCCGTCATCATCCCACTACTTCATCGGTGCTCAGGGGCAATGGCTCTTTTACCTCGATCCCCATCACCCACGGCCAGCGCTTCCTTATCGAGAGAATCCGAACGACTATACCATAGAAGAATTGGACTCCTGCCACACCCGACGATTGCGGCATCTCCACGTAGAAGACATGGACCCTAGCATGCTCATTGGCTTTCTCATCAAGGATGAGGATGATTGGGATCTGTGGAAGAGCTCTGTCAAGCATGTTCAGGGCAAGGCCATCATCAATGTCTCGCCTCATGACCCGGAGCACGGGATGGGTTTCGGTCGAGCTGGAGCGATTGATGAGGTGGAGACACTGAGTGACGAGGACGACACAGATACGGTGCTTGATTTATGACTTGTTTGAAGGTAATATTTTGGGATATGGCAACAAGTAGTTCTGGGGAAAGGGGCGTTGCCAACGCCGTGGTGTGCATGCCCAGCTTAGGGGTCTCTCAACAAAACCTTCTTCCCGCTATGATGTTTGAGAATCGAGGACACTCTGCTCGATTAGATGATGCACAGCACTAGCTGATACACGCACCGGTATGGTGATTATTTCTTTCTCTTCTGTTTTCCAGATTTACCAGGCGTGGCAGAGACCGGAGCTGCATGGTTGAGTTCTTTGATGTGTTCGAAGAGCTTGTTCTTGCTTGGGAATGCCTCTTTACATACCACACATTGTAGCTGAAGCCCAGCAGTCAGCATCGAATATCATTATTGAGCTTTGCAATACACAGAAACCTACCGAATCCTGGATTTGTGACTCTGCCTGCCGAGCTGCTTTCTTTTCTCGCTTCAGTTTCGCCTTACCAACCTTTTTACCTGGCGCCGGTTCGCTGAGTGTGAGGTTGGCAACGCTCGCAGCTGTAGAATCTGCCAAGTCTCCGCTATCGTCTGCTTGTGGCTGTGACACCTTCTTGGTGGCTCCTGCCCCGTTGACAATGCGCTCTTCCACCGTGGAACGTGGTGCATACTCGTCATCTTCTGGACTCGACGATGATTGTGTGCTCTGTTCTTGATCATCATCCTGCTCGACGGGCCCTTGCTTTTCTTCTCCGATCCTCCCGTCCTCAGAGGCCAGCGGTGCTGTGTTGGTCATGTCCCTCTCTCTCTGGATGACTTGGGCGTCCTGCTCTGGCTGTGGAGACTGCGGCGTAGATGCCCCTGGTGAATCTTGAGGATTTAGATCGAAGTGCATGTTTTCCTTTCTCATCTGTCTTTTCAACTGCTGTACTGCCTTGATATGTTTCTTGCTCTTTTCGTGAGCCTCGAACTGTTTCTCACTCCTAAACGTCTTGTTGCACACCACGCATTCGATCTCCTCAACCTCGGACTCTTCTTCCGACATGGAAAACTCGCCCTCGTAGTCTTGGCGTTCTTTCGGCTGCGCCCAGTCTGGCACCACGTACTCGGCCATCTTTTCCTGGTGCGCTGCTCGCGACCGGGCCGCCTGGGCTGCCGCGGAATTGCGAAGGACCTGCTGCCGTTCCGCCTCAGACTGTGTGTTGGGAACATAACGGGGATCTCTTTTCTTGACAAACGCAACCAAAGAGAGGACCGCATCGTTGAATTCTCTGATGCCCTCATCGCGGAGCTTCTTGTTCTCCTTTTCCATCAAGCGACGGATCCTCCTGTCTGGTGCGTGCGCAAGATGGTGCACATCCTTCCACTGAAAGGATTTCCTCGTCGAGAAGCTTGACCACACATTATAAAAAGACTTGCCCACGGTGTTGTAGTCGTCTTCCGCTTTGCCAAATGGTGGGTAGTGTGTGGGGGTGGTTCCGTCCCACTCGCAGGCTGCAGCTTCTTCTGCGGCAAGCTGTTCGAAGAAGACGTTCAATATCCCAAAGAAACCACGCGGGCTGTCATCCATCGGTACGCTGGAATTGAATCGACTCATCAGTGCAAAGACAGCATTCGCCGAGGTGTGATTGCCGGGGTCCTGTCCGCCAGGCACACCCCCAGCCACTTCGTCATCACCCCTGAGGATAGCATCTCGATGCGAATCGTACCAAGCTCGTTCCTGGGGGTCCGATAGTATTTCGTATGCTGTTTGTAGCTCGGCAAACTTCCGCGTCGCGTTCTCGGTATCGTGGTAGTTGCGATCGGGATGCAGCTCCAACGCCTTTTTCTTGTAGGCCCTCCGAATTCTACATCCAAAAGGCCTCAAAGTCAGACTACATTCATCTTGTACGGGAGCAGGGAGTCTCTCTCACTCTTCGTCCGGCACCTGACGATCAACCCCTAGAACTTCATAATAGCATGTTTTCTGCTGGGTGACGGTGGTGGCCGCCTGACTGGCACCCCGAGGTGTGGATTGGTCAGCTCCCATTCGTATAATAAAGGGTGTTTTGATAGTTGGGTGCTCAGGGTTCTACACGTCCGCTGAAGAAAGTGATAACGAATCAAGAAGCATTTGCATGTTTCCATGCTCCTGGGAAGTAGGGGTCCGAGGGTCCTTCCAGAGACGCTTATGCTTGTCATGCTGCCAACATTTTAGTGGGGCCATGGCGGGGGCGGGGCTACTGTTGGAAATCTTGATGGAGACCATTCTGGTGGGCTGACCCATCACCACAAACCTACAGGGCCAAATGACGACGAAATCCCGATTGGGAAAAGTGGCATGTGTCTCAATGCCCACCACAAAATAAGCGGTGCATCTAGACTTTTCACGGATACATGGCGAGGTCGGACGAGCGTTGAGGGGTTCAGGGTTCAGGGTTGTTTACGGGTTGAGAAAGGAGAGATGAACACGCTCGATTCCGTTTGATTCCTTCTTTTCGCTAGCTTGAACGCTCCGAACGTTTGGCCGCTGCTCAAAGGCGCCATTACAAACCTCTTGCTTGACAGACTGCAACCGCCACCCATTTTGTCACGTTAACCGTGGGGAATTGGCTAGGAGGGAGGCCAAGCAGCCACTACCAGGTGTCCTATCCTTGGCTTCCGCGCTTTGGCTGGGTCTGGCCGTCTGTCACCTCGTCTTGAACCACCTTCACCGAGAAGCAACATTACCTATAAATCCCCTCCCGCCCCATCTTGACCCGCGACTGCAAATTCGGCACCCTGAGAAGCATATCGAGCGCCTTGTCCCGCCATGCACATGCCATCCTCGCAGTTACATTTTAAGCCAGCCAGGTCAGTGGTAACTTTACGATGAAATTCGGCCACGCCTTCAAGGAGGCCTTGGAGGCTGAGACCTATCCAAGACACTGGGTAGACAAGGCGGTTCCCTATCGTCAGCTCAAAAAGATCCTTGGTAAGGTGCGGGAGGAGCTGATAAACAATGGCTACGATCCGGACACGTTACAAAAGCTGGTAGCTGAGCGAAACGCCGAATACCGCCTAGAGTCGGACGACTCCCAGCTCCTGAGACCCAAACTGGTTGTGCGTCCAGCCACTACAAGTGCTCAACCTCTGGATCAGAAAACAGAAGTCGACTCGCTGCCAGAATCACCAGTATCTCTATCTCCCACCTCTTCCGCCAGCACAGAACCTGGACCATCGGCCTTGACACATGACTCTGCGCTCCCGTGTAGCCATCGCCAGCAACAAACCAGTGACGGCGAGTGGGTGGACGTCCCGTTGGATGCCGATGCTCGCTTTTTCAGTGTCCTCCAGCAGGATGTCAATGAGTTGGATACTCTCCAGGACAAGGAGCGGGTTGCCATGATCGAAAACATCCACGTGATTGGAAACGAGATCGCACAAGTAGCCAGACCGCGAAAACCAGTCATCGACTTCTCCCGGTCAGATCTGTATCGCTGGCGCGAGATTCTGGACCTCTACCTCTCGGCCGAGGTCTTCTTCTCCACCAACGAGGTTTCCGGCGGTGCTCGCAGTAGCGACAGAGCTCGCAAGCAACTCGTCTGGTTCCAAGAAGAGGTGGGCAAGCGCCAGCTGCCGCAGAAGTTCAAGATCAAGTCCAGCGCCGTCGCCTTCCAACACTTCCTCTCGTTGAATGCCACGCTGCTGCAGAACTTGCAGTTCCAGGAACTGAATCAGACGGCCATAACAAAAATAATCAAAAGTAGGCTCTCGGAATGCTCAGGGTGCCACTCGTCCCATCTTCAAGCTGTCCACTAGACTAACCCGCTCCCCCTTTTGCTGTAGAATTCGACAAGAGAACGTCCCTGGGGGTGAAAAAGACTTTTCCAAAAGTCATGAACTCGGCACACTTCATCTCTGAGACCATATCCAAGGACATCTGCGCCCAGCTGTCTCGAGACGTCATCAGCCTTGTCCCACAAGTCGTGGATTACACGTGCATTGTCTGTAAGTGACGCATATGTTGTGCAGCCTAGCGGGTGGGCTGTGTCTCGGTGCTGAGGCCAGGAGAGAACCAATGTAATGTCTTCGATACTGACCTCCCTCTCTCTATCTCACACAGGCCTCTCCATATGTTGGCTGCCCATCCGACTGGACTGCGACCATCTGTTTTGCATCCGGTGCATGATCAAGATGCAAAACAGGCAAAAGCGCTTCTGCCCGCTATGTCGAGCCGATGTGATTCAACGGGCCAACGAAAGTATGTTGTCTCTTTCAATCCCGCTGTTTCATGAATCCTGGTCGCTAACCTTCCACACAGCACATATCGATATGGAGCTCGTTCGATACTTGGAAAGGTGGTTTCCAAAGGAGACCAAGGAGAAGCAGAGGAACAACGAGGACGAGCGGCGAAAGGAGCTCCTGGGCGATTTGTACGTGGAAGGTGCACAGCCGCCGTGTATCGTGATGTGATCCCTGTGCAAGGGAAGCAAAAAAGGAAGGGATAATTTACCTAATGGAAGTTGTACATAAAGTCAGACACAGTGATACCTCAGCAGGAGTTTTGAGCGAATTAGGTATGGTAGCATTACGGGGGCTTTGGTTGATGTTGCTTTCAAATTCTATGCGTTCTACACGGAACTGCCTATTGCGAGCCGTGCTCTGCTACATGCAATGCAGCTTCAAACACCTTTACAATATCAGCAGTGTCCTCCAACCCGACGCTGATGCGGATCAGATCAGGGTCAACACCAAATTGCGACGCCCATTCCAACTCTTGATAGTGAGCCAAAAGCACATAGGGGGATGTCAACGTGAAGTTGGTTCCCAGGCTTGGCCCCTTGGCTGTGTCAACAGCATCATAAAATGCAACAGCCTGCTCCTTGCGGTGGAACACGACCGAGATCAACCCGCCGTACCCTCCACCAGGAACCTTGCAGGCTTCGTAGTTGGCGCTGGACTCGTTATCACGCGGGTAAAAGACCGCCTTGATGAGCTTGTTCTCACGAAACACATCACAGATGGCCTCAGCGTTGGCGTTGATCCGTTCAATCCGAGACGCAAAGTCCCGGCTATTTCGCTCCATGAACATGACATCCTCGGGCCAGTATGTGTCCTCGTACCCCGTGCGGGCAAAGTCTTTTAACGCAGAGTAGTATCGACTGTTTGGGTTAAAGATGGCACTGCCTCCCATGACGTTGCAGTCACCCGAGAAGATCTTGGTCAAGCTAGAGACGACGATATCGGCGAAGGGGAGAACGTTGATGTTGGCAAAGGTCCCGATTGTTTCGTCCACCACGACGGCAAAGTCGTACTTGTCGGCCATCTCGCGGATGCGGGCAAGATTGGGGCAAGTGAGGAGCGGATTGCCCGGGAATTCACAAAAGAGCCCCAGGAAGCGCTCGCCTGCTTTCAGCCGAGCTTCGAGGTCGTCAAGGTCGGCCTCGGACGCATTGCCGTAGAAGACGCATCCAGGGCCAAACTTCTCAAGAATCTTGAGGGTGTCAACATAAGGGAACCCGAAGTTGACCGACTTGAGACCTCCACGCGCTCCAAGAAGGGCACGGTGAGCGTTAAAGATGGCGTTCATGCCGGCTGGGAAAAGATAGATGTCATCCTCGCGGAGGTTGACAACACCACGGGTATTGGATTCCATCTCCTTTTCGGGCACCGGGCTAGCTGTTAGTTCACGATCGCTTCTGAGCGCCCCGGCAATTCGCCGTTTGATGGCCGATTTGGCGGGCTCAACAAAAGAAACATCCAGGTTCCGACCGAAGCGCTCCTCCAAGAATCGCGACGTCTCCTCTCTGTCAGGGACGGTTGTTGACGTTTGGGATGTGGTTGATGGCTTTCCTGCGTCGAGAGAGCCCCCTCGTTGGTAACGCTTTGGTCCTCTGCATGGCTTTGGGCTCATGGGCGCGGCCGTGTTCTTGGGGGGTTCATCCACACGCAACAGACCATCCTTGAAGAGACTGTGACAGAACTCTGCCCTGCGGCTAGAGACACCATCGCCCGTGTGCTGCCAATACTGCTTCAGAAAACTGAAACCCTCGGGAGAGCAGATGACGGCCGAGATAGAGGGAGATAGCCCACGAAGAGCCTTGGACTGCGGGTTTGCCGGGTCAAGAACCAGATGCAGAACTTCAAGAGATGACACGATGGCAGGAGGAGCGCGTAATTTGACAAAGCTCACACACCGGGCAGCAACCTGACGAGTTGGGAACAGAAAAGCAACCAGCCCTTTCCGCCCAGTTTTCTCCAGAATGTCTTTGGCAAAAGCTTGGATGCTCCTGTGGATGAAAAAGCTGGAGAATAGATTGCCGTTTTAGTATCATGGCACATGATCAAGACCTTTGAAAATGAATGGTGCGAGCAGAAAAGATGAAGCAAGTGACATACCGAGGATAACCAGTGGTCATACTGCCAACAACCCAGTCCTCTCCTTCTTCATAACCAACATTTGCTCTCCACGTTGGTAGTGACACGCTCACCGCCTAAGCAATCATCGAGATGTTGTGGTTAGCCACCAAGACCGAACATGTTTAAACAGTAAGAGTGACCATAAAGTTGCTTACATGCTCCGTGTGCGGCGGGATAGACTCGCCGAGGTTGAAGGCGGGCATTGTATCTCAAGAAGCGTAGAGTCACAGTTTTGACTCGGTTGTTGCGCTCCTAACTTTGCAATCTCTCTGTCCTCGGCTTCGACAGCACGCAGAGCGTGATAAGATAGCGTCTGTTATGAGGTGGTGTACGCCGAAATCAGCGAGAGATTCCCCAAGTTTCTAGACAAGAGAGGAAATGGTCGAGCTCGATTGGTGGTACGGATACTGTCAAGGGGGATGGTACACTAAAACGGTCCAAGGTAGAGATGTGTGGTGGGTGCAGAGTGGATGGGTGTACCCACGTTTCCGACGTCCAGAATTGACCAATTATGAACTTTATTTTATACTAATGGAATGTTCCTGGTCCCTGTATCCGGTCCATCGTCTTAACTATGCCGCCACGAACTGCGTGGGATGGCGTGGGTTGGACTATCAAAGCGAACAGTTGCACATTGCATTCCGAGTATCGGAGGCAAAAAACGGAGTCATTTTTTCTACCGGCTTCCTGATTTCTTGGATGTGTCTACATGCCTTACGGGTAACCAGCTTGTATCCCTCTTCCCTCCCGCCGCTACCAGCGAAACACATGGCATTCAACATCAAACAAGAGCAGAAAGAAGCACTGTCTGGTGCCGCTATGTCAGTGGGCAGTGACCAAGTGTGCTTGCCATGCCAAATGGTGTCAATGAAGCTTTGTGGACAGCGACCCCCACCTTTCCGGAACGTGCCCCACTCTTGCTACCTACACCTCAATCCTCCCAGTCATCGAAGGACACAAGGATTGGCAGAGGACTAGAAGTGAGAGAGAGTCTCAATAGAAGACACTTTAGCAGGTTGCAAGTGGTATACCGGCGGCAACCAACCGTTTGATTCTGCCCGTGCTATGAAAACAAAATGTTCGGCCTATACATATGTCTGCATATTTCGGATGACAGGGGTCCCAGTCTTGCGGCACTCCGGGCCCGGATGGGTCTCGTAGACGGTTGGTAGTTACGGGTACGAGCTCCCGACGCCGCCCGAAGCCGGTGGTGATTGGCAGCGGTCCACCGTTGTAGCAGTCCAGTGCCATATTCACACCAAGTCGGACCACCGCGACCACTTTGTAAGCATGGCCAGTACATCCAATTTAGATCCAGGCCCTATCCTGCCCGGTTCATTAACTCTAGCTTACATATGTCCACCATCCGTTTCTTTGCTCCCACCCTGAAAATGTCATGACCCAATGCACCTGTTCCCCCAACCAGTAATCTTTGCGTGTATCCATCTCCGCCATGATTTAGCCGCTCCCAGTACGTGATGCCCCCCTGAAAAAGCCAAACAAAAAATATAAAAAGAGAGCAGTAAAAGAAAGTGAAATCATCATACAGATCGCTCTGTGCCAAAACTAGCATGCTCTCACCCGTTCGGAAGAGTAGGTAGCCAATATGCGTCGCCTATATGCTCTAAATCAGATATCGTCATTAACGACTCCTCCGGCTTCCAACACAGCTAATGCTATCGCTGGGCGCAATGCTGTCAGCATCATCATCGTCGTCGTCCTCCCCATAGCGAGCGCGACTGCTTCCTCCACCGCTCCGGGGAAGTGGCGCATGGCGGGCTGAATAGTATGCACCAGCTCGATTATCGCTGGGGTAGGTGGCCTCGCGAGCTGAGAGATACGGCGGTGCCCTCCCACTTGCGAGGAGCGGGTCGCGCGCCGACGTATACGGAGAAGCCCGGCTATCTGAGAATGGGATGTGACGGGCCGAGCCATAAATCTCCTCCCGGCTGTATCCTCGAGGACTGTCGCTAACCTTGTATGTTGTTGTGGTTACACGACTGCCCGACCTTGAGTGCGAGACAGGATGTGATGACGGCAGATAAGCATCCGCTGGCGATGCGCGGAGCGTATTACTGGACCTTTGGCTGCGCGAAGACACGTAGCTATCCCGTTCTGGGCCATCATACGTATACCCACGTTGGACAATGGGCGGATGTTTGGAGGACTTGGAGCTCACATAACCGCGGTACTCGGGCTCCCCGAGAAGATATGGCTCGCGGCTGTTGGCTGCTTCACTGCGTGGGCGTACAGAAGCCCGCGAACGGGGTATTGAGTGACGGCCCCGCGCATCGTCATAGGCGCCATCCACATCTCTGCTCCTCGGCGAGGTGACTTGGGTATATCGAGCAACGTAGTCTGGCCCTTGCCTCCGATAATCGAGACCGGAACCATACTCGTCAGAATACCGCCCCTTATCCGCGGGCCGCTCCGTGTCCAAATACCGGCCTTTGCGATCCAAATAGCTGTCATACTTGTCCGGGAAGGTGGAGCGGCGGCTAAAGGGGGGGGCATCATAGTCGCCGTGCGCCGAAGCACGGGTGCGGTCGCCCCTGACCATGTTGTAGGTGAGAGCAGCTCCGGCAGCAACGCCAGCAACCCCGAGCAAAGTTCCGACAACAGCGCCGGCACTTAGTCCGGTCGAGTTCTCCCTGGCCGAGGCAGCCGGTTCGTAGTTGGAAGTGCCCGTCGTGACACTGCGCTTCAATCCTGCCGCCGGGGGAGGAGGCCTTCTCACGTCGTGGTCGTGGCCGTGGTGGTCGTCCTCGTCGTCGTAGTCTCCGACTTCTACTTCTTCTTCTTCTTCGTAGTCGTGGTAGCTCAGCGAGCGTCGTGGATCAGCCCGGGGTGGGCCGCTGTACGCAGAACTGGCACCGGCAGGGGCGGGTCGTGACGAGCCTGCCACGTCGAAATTCCAGGTCAATATACGGCCTGCTTCT
Organism: Podospora anserina S mat+; assembly: GCF_000226545.1. NCBI lineage: Eukaryota > Fungi > Ascomycota > Sordariomycetes > Sordariales > Podosporaceae > Podospora > Podospora anserina. The sequence continues at coordinate 39,441 of NW_001939194.1, forward strand.
TCGTCGGTTGACCGTGTGCGCCGGACAGTCGAGCCGCTGTAGTGTGGAGGGTAGTCGAGAGGGGGCTGGTACACAATCTCCATGATGTTGTAGTCCAAGTCACTTATAACCACGCGGGTCCCGCCACTGTGCGTTGTCGCCCGGTGGGCAGACGCGCCACTGGCCGCCGGGTAGGCCTCGGCAGGGTGGCGCAAGTATGATGTGTCCCGAAGATCGGGATTAGCCCGAAATGCAAACCCAAAGGCTTCGTCGGCCGCGCCCGGCGAGGGAGCGCTGACCGCTATGCGTGAGCGCCTCAGGGGCCGGTCTCTGCTTGCGACCACCTGGCGGAGCTGGAAAACTGGATCCCGTTCTGAATTGCCAAATGTAACCGACGGGAAGTGCCCGCGCTCTGTGCTGATGTGTCGGAGGCCCAGAGGTTCAACAATGGCGGAATAGAAAGACAACGATGAGGAGAGGTCCTCCACCTCGAGGAAAGGGAGTTGGGGCATTTTACACGGGGGAGAAGGGGTGAGGGGATCCAGGGCGGTTGTGCCTCAGCGGAAAGGCAGCAGCCTTCGGCAAGAGCACAATGACAAGGAGCCTGTGTGATGAGTGTGGTGGTGCAACGCGACGGCGGCAGCAATAGGCCGGCAAACGGTCGAACTGCGTGCCCAAAACAGCCTTGGGGGTGTGATGCTGTGGTGTTCAGGGCGCTGTGGCGTGACGAGGCAAGATGGCAGGGATTGTTCTGTGAGCTGGTATCCAAGCAAGCGCTGCCACGGGGATGACCATCACCAAAAGAGGCCCAAGTTTCCAGCCCAGCTGCCCGTTTGACTCTTCTCGGGAATGGTGTAGAGCTTGGGCTCTTGGAGCGGAGGGGGAGAACAACTGTGAAGATGATATTCGCGCTCTGCAAAACGTTGCTCAGCTCGCTTGGTTTGAGTGGAACGCTGGACAATTTGGCAACAACGGCAATGTGTGCGTCGCCAGTCGGATCCATGCGACGCAGCACAGCTCAAGACTACTTGGAGAAAAGGGCCACAGGGCATGGGAATTATGGGGTACGAAAGGGCTGGCAAAACGGTGCCCAACCTCGAACGGGCAGCGATAGGGAGACATGCCCCGCAGTTGTGGTGCTCCTGACGCAAGTGGTTGACAGGGTCTCCAGATCTGAAAGATGGTGAGGGCCATTTTGAGACAAGGTGAAGTTCGTCCCCACTAGGAACTGCAGAACCGGGCAATTCGAAGCAACCCGGTTGGCTTGAGGCTTCGAAAGATCCTATCCTGCGAGTGGACGCTGAGCCACACCATCTTGTTGCAACAAGTATGCCATCCCTCGAGGGTGGGAGAAGGCTCAATGGAAAAGTGACAGGGCTCAGCCAGCAGGCTGTGGCAGTCTATTTTTCAAGACTGGGCCATCCTATAGGTTGCTAAGAGGATGCCACTCTGAGATACGTCCGCGGTGGTTACTTGAGAAAACCGCCAGGCTGTGTTCTGCTCTCCAGAGCTGATGATCTGCATTCATACCCCGAGCCAGATGGCGGCCTCTTGTGGCGACGGAACTGGCAAACTGACAGAATTGTTCGATCGGCTGGTCATGTTTTGTGGTCATGATAATCTTGAACCCCAACTGGTTATGAGGCCCTGCGAGGAGGCGGGGAAAGAAAACAGAGAGACGTTGTGGTGCTGACGATGAGCCAATCATAGAGACCGCAACACTCGGAGCCAAGAACTGGTACCTGGATCTGAGTGGTCCGGGGAGCCAAGACGGAGTGACTGCAATGCGGCCCCGCGTGAGGCCGCCATTTGGTGCGGGGCCGATGAAGCGTGATTGCTGTTCGGAACTGTGCTGAGCGCCTATGAGGGAGCGGCCAGTATGGGAATGCAGTACAGATGCCGGGCGTCATGCGGCACTGCATTGATATGGCTCAGTGAAGGTGGCTGTTCCTGTACGAGGAGGTAGATAGGTAGGTGCCTGGCTGCCTTCCAGTTGTCCCAGAGCATACTGAAATATAGTCGAGATTAGCGGGCGGCCAACCAAACTTGAAGCAAATCAACATATCAAACTAATCACGCATGAATTTGAACACAAGGTCTCGAAGACAACCGGTCAGGCAACTCCCACATCGCATTATGCTACCACAAAATCTTGACTATTCCACCCGGACGCAAACACCTCTCATACCACACCATCAACATTGTGCCCTGCTTCGTTCTGTCTTACTACTGCCACCACAAAGGCCCCCCTGCCGTTCGGTAATTCCGCTTCTCGAAGCCTAGAATAGGGTATAGCTGTCACCGATCGAAGTGCCGCTTACCACGGCGCCGAGGTGGGGTTATTATGAATGAGGGGGTATGAACGTGTAAAAATAGGTTGCTTGAGTAAATAAAGAGTAAAGGAAAAGGGTAAGAAAGGCAGGCTATGAAATAGGGGATATGTGAGCCAAGTTGAAGTGGCACCACGCGACGACGAAAGCGTCTTGGATCCGTTGTTGAATGCCCCATGTTTTGGTTGCAAAAACACCGACAGCTCAAGCACAGACGACCCAAGTTCCGGTTGACAGTGATCGTTCACCGCGATGTTGTATCACGGAATAGATCATTGCGACCGCAGCTCCCCACCTTGTGAGACGGAGAGACCGACAGATCTTTTCATCCTGGACCCCAATTTCATGCCCGCGTTGTTGTCGGCAGGACTGATTATAGAATGTCCCAGCAGTCCTCGGCGGCGTGGCAGAACTTGCTGCAGGCAACACTGGCTGAAAGGCTGTAGTTGCTGATCGAAATCTTCTCGTCCACATATGCGTCGGCAAAGTTGTCGGCGCCCTTGGCCATGGCGCCAACAAACACGCAGATGCTCTCGTCATCGCCGAGGGTGTCGACATAGTCGCGCACACGAACCAGAGGGGCCTCGAAACTGAGCGTGACCTTCCGGCAGTTGGGCGGAAGATGATCGGTGATGGGGTTCTGAATCACCTTGAGAAGCTTCTCCTGCGAGTTGGCGCCCTTGATGGAAAGGCGGTGCAGCAGCTGCACCATCAGACCAGCGAAGCGTTTGAAGGTGCGCGGGATGCGAACAGAGGGGGACACCTCGATCAGAACACCCTTGGCTGTTTGAATATAGATCTGGAGTTTCCCTGCCTTGTTCACCGGCGAGTCGAGAAGGGTCAATAGGCACTGCGAAACACACGACATCTGTCAGCAAAAGGAACAATCTGCAAATGTGAGCCGTGGCATGTTCAAACCTGATGAGTGATATCTGGACGGGCATCACTGATGTCCCTGTTCATCTTGCGCATGACGCCAATGTGTTCGTCGCTGTTGAGCAAGGAGTACTTATCCTCCCTTTGCATGCCCATACGACCAGCGCCGCCGTGCGAGGCCTTGTAGGTTTCGAGGCTGGCATTAGAGAGGACGACGATAAGGCGCTTGGTGTTCTTGTCGGTTGGGGGGATAGGCACATGCTGCTCAGCAACCAGCTGCGGCAGGGCTGGAGGAGGCAACGACTGGGTACCTGTCATGTTGGATTGCCTGGTCAGAACACCGTAATTTGTTGAAAAAAAGGACTTCTGCACAGGAAGGCTTGTGGCTGCCGATCTGGTGTTGGCAATAGTCTCCAAACAAATTGTTTGATGGCTCTCAAGTTCAGTTGTGAAATAGAGAAAAAAATGGGATGCCCGCTGTTCGAGGGGAGACCCGGCAGTAGCTGGGCTCAACGAATCGAAACACCTGACTGGAAGTGGGGTCGTGCCAGAACCGGCCATCACGGCCATCTACCTATCTTGCGTGCTTGCCAAATGTCGCTCCAAAGTCGCAGAGACCGCAGAGACAAAAGAGAAATCACCAATAAGGACGCCGTCCACTGGCAGAACAGAGATAGCCATCAAAGGTGTGGCAATGGGAGACTTACGGGGCCGCTTGCCAGCACGGTACTCGGGGGAGGAAGACATGTCTGTGGTGTATAGGCCGAACAGTGATGGGTTGATCTGAAGAGATGGAGAGGAGAACGGCGAGCGTGGCAATGGAGGTAAGTAAATATCAACGAAGCACTGGCGGACGAGGAAAAGTTTGAATTGGCGGTGAAAGTCGGAGACAGAATGTTGAGAAGGGGCACGGTGCAAGGTGAGCGAAAGGTTATGGGGCTATTAATGCAAAAAAGAAAAGGCGCCGAACCGCAGATTCGGGTAATTTTCGACCTCTCTAGGTGGCATCTACCCGGAGTTTGGTGGGTACGGAACCTAGAGCAGTCGGGGTCCGGAGAGAGCATGGGCATCAGAGATAAGACCCCAGCCGGGACAACGGAGGAGCAAAGAGCTCGATGATGACCCGAACCACAATGCTCGGCACAGATCCCGCGTCTGGGAGCCGTTCAACAATGGCTTTTTGCAACGTCGTCTTAGCGTTGTCTCCCCCTACACAGCACATAGCAATCACTCAAGATGGTCGACCAGACCGCGGCGAAATCCTTTGACAGAGTTTTTTCTTGAAGTTTTGGCGATGCAACTCAACCCGCCCCAGGCTAAGCCTTTCCAGGAACGCCGAGGACAGGAGGGGTGGATGACGGGTCGGTCAAAGACGGAGCTGACGGAGGTGTTCCCCACTTCTTTCTGGCTGGCAGTATTACGCGGTTTACCGGATGGGCCAGCATTCTTACATACAGTAGACATGCCATGATCAACGACGCCAGCTGGGGTGATTGAAGCTTGTTCTTGTGCCCTCCCCACTCCCCAAAGACCCTGGCTTGGCAGAATAGGTAGACGGACGGTTGCCATTTGGATCGATGGTGGTAGCCACGTATTGCTGTCACTCAACTATTCATCCGCCGTATCCGACTCGGGTCCTGGACGGCCAAGCTGACATGCATGGCGTTGCTGCTGGCCTCTTGGTGCGAATGTTGGACAACAGGAGTGCGAGACCCGCCAGGCCCTCTTCTGGTCCTGGACCCGACTCATGTATAATAGTAGGTAAGAATTCGTCTGTTCGCGAGCGCAGAGGCAGAAAGTGAACTGGTTATTGAAGAAAGGCTGCGTACTCTCTCATACCTACTTCAAGATAAGGAAGGTAGTGTCTATATGCTGTCTGTCGAATAAAGATGTGGTTCAATTGCTGAAGCGGCCTGGCCCGTTACACCGTTGCTCCCTCTGACAGGGCCCTTGTTTCACACCACGACGACCCCACTCCCCCGCGCCCCACCTCTCCAACCTCAACACCTTCAACCTGGTACGTGCGCGGGCTTGTTTCCACATCCATCTCATCCCAACCGACACGCCGGAAAAGCGGACGAACACTTGTGCTTGACTTTTGGATATCAGGGCCAACTGTCGCTCGGTTGAGTCCAGATCACGAGCCCGGCGACAGTTCTATTTGCTACCTAACAACGGCCCGAGGTGCGTCTCAGCTAGAGAACTTGTGCAGAAATGACATTTGTGAAGCCAACATAGGTAGACACATCAGTGTCATCGCCGCTGTCGCCGCCGCCGCCGCCGCCGCGATCCGGTGTGGTTTTTCAAAGCGTCGCCGTAAATCAACGTGGACTAGTCTAGGCCCCCTCCTTTTTCTTCTAGCTAGGCCACACGAACGTTGGCCTTTCGGATTTCACCCTGTGCTCTGCCATCGTCATCTGTCCACCCTGGTTGCGGCCTTTGTCATGGTCGTCGCATCTTCGTGGCCGATGTGGCCGACACAGCGCTGAATCTTCCCCAGACTTGCGATCTTCGAGTTGAGACTATACCCAAACTCGAACGCTAATACACCCGTGTCTTGTGTCGCTACAGCGTCCTCGCACCTCGATATCGTCTGATCTACTGGGCTTCTTTGGCCTGGTCTCCCACCACCACCACCGCATTTCTCTCCTCCTCCCCAAGCCATCTCTCACACCAAGGCCGACGAATGTAGACAGATTCTCCGAACCTTACCCTTTTTGACTATCAAACCAGCCCTTTGCCACTTCTTTCTTCTGGCACCCTGTTTCAAGAGCACTATGCGGCCAGTTGACCTCGCCCTCCGCTCTGTCCTGGGCCATATTCAGGCTCGCCGTCTCTTCTCTCTTCGGCCACGATGATGGATCCAAGAGGTCTCACCTGTCTTTCGGGCACACATGTTGAGCTCGGAGGCCTGATATAACATATCCCCTCAAGCCACCTCCGTCGCTAGGTTCTCATTTTGTGATTTCCTTGTCTTGTGTGTAGTTACCAAGTCTCGATCCTTCTTTGTTCATTTTCTTCACACTTTTCTTTGATCCACTTGCCGGCCAGGTCTGGACAGATCACGTTGAGCGTGGATCCAATCCTACTTTCGTTCTCTTCATACATTCGTTTTTAGGCAGCTGGTTTGTATCGTTCTTTTACCTTGCCAGTCTGGCACCATGGCTTTCAAGAGGTTTTTCTGGGTCTCCTCGCTCATTTCGCTGGCCCTTGCTCAAGCGCAGAATAACAATCAAGGAGGTGCCACATTAGACCCAGAAGTCATTCAACAAGGCTCTTTTGTCGATGGCAAGAGCTCTTTGGGTGCCGAGGATGTTCAGGCAGCCTCAGCAACCTCCCAAAACAACTTCATCAACTTTTGCAAGGGGCAAACACTTACCAACGGTTTCCAAATCACGACCGGTTCTTGTAACGGCATTGGTATGTCAACGACACAGACAGATATCTTCATCAAGCGCTACTGACAAAGGCATGAATTAGTGATGGGTCAAATTCCTGCTAAAGACCGAATGATCTCCACCGTCATTACAAACCCAGCGAACGGTGCCACCATTCCGTCTAATCAAGACTTTGAGATTGTTGTTCAAGTTACCAACCTCAATGCCGGAGCCTTTACGAACGCTGCTGTCACCTACTATTCCGCACCCCAGCAGTTGGATAACGGCAATATAGTGGGACATACTCATGTAACCGTACAAGACACGGGTGCCGATCTGAACCCTCAACAACCAATGGACCCGCAACAGTTTGCCTTTTTCAAAGGTATCAACGACGCCGGTAACGGCCAGGGCAGACTTAGCGCTGCGGTGACCGGTGGCCTTCCGGCCGGAAACTACCGTGTCTGCACCCTGACAGCCGCAGCCAACCACCAACCAGTCATCATGCCTGTCGCCCAGCGCGGATCACAAGATGACTGTGTCAGATTCACCGTTACTGGTGACGGAAACACTCCGAACGAAGCCGCCAACAATGGCGCAAAGGGTCAGGCAGCAGCAGCTCTGGTTGCTGATGCTATTGCCCTCGGCCCCGGCGCCCCTAATCCGGGTGGCAATAATGCAGGAGGGAATGGTCAAGGAAACGGTCAAGGAAACGGGCAAGGCAACGGGCAAGGCAACGGGCAAGGCAACGGGCAAGGCAACGGGCAGGGTAATGGGCAGGGTAATGGGCAAGGTAACGGGCAAGGTAACGGGCAAGGTAATGGGCAAGGTAACGGGCAAGGTAACGGGCAGGGTAACGGGCAGGGCAACGGGCAGGGTAACGGGCAGGGTAACGGGCAAGGGAATGGGCAAGGAAATGGGCAAGGAAATGGGCAAGGTAACGGGCAAGGTAACGGGCAGGGTAACGGGCAGGGCAACGGGCAGGGTAACGGGCAAGGAAATGGGCAAGGAAATGCCGGAAATCCTGCCGGTGGTGATGCTGCTGGCGGGAATCCTGCCGGTGGTGATGCTGCTGGCGGGAATCCTGCCGGTGGTGATGCTGTTGCCGGGAATCCTGCCGGTGTTGATGCTGCTGGTGGTAATGGTGGCGGCGGGAACGCGGCTGGCAACAACAATGCAAATGCTGGCAACAACAAGCAAGCAGATGGCCAGAATAGGGAGGGCAAGGGAAAAGGGAAGGCCAACGGCAATGATAACGCCCAACAAGAACAAACAGGACAGGAAGGCCCAGCACTTGATCCTGCAGCGGCACCTACCCCTCCTGCGGCAGCTCGTCTTGCCCGTCTTGCTCGCCGTCGGAGATTCATCGCATAAACGCCACGCTCAAGTATGGCTATCAGGTAGGTAGCTATATCGTATATACACCCTCACTCCCTGGTGGAATGGCAACGACGCCTGTTCATCCCAAATCCGCATGTGCTTGCAGATAGCTGTTGATATGACGGAGAGAAGAAGTTGGTGTGGAACAGGGGGAGGTAATAACGATTAAATTTTATAATATAGAGGGTTAGGGTTCTGATAAGTAGTTATAGTCTAGTCTAGGTAATAGACTGTATGTATTTTGGATTCGTTGCTTGATAATTAAGCTCGGAGGCATGACGCAAGATGCGTCTTCAAACGTAGAGCAGTGAACAGGGGCTTGGCAAGCCACCTGCAGTCTTACCAGACTCATTGGCCTCCCGTGCCTCCCACTGGTGGTTGGAGGAGGGGTTCAGGGCGCCATACGTCATCACACAAAGGCTCACGGGGACCATGTTATGTTCTCGGCATGGAACTAGTTCGAGGCAGGCTGATTGCTGATTCTGGAGCTCACTTCACTTCCAGTCTTCTCCAGCAGCACTGGAGTCGATTGTGCATTTGATATCATCAGACTGGCAGCAGGGTCCTTCTCTCTCTGCACAACCATCTGTACAGGACAAGACGTCCATGAGTCGACCGGGGTGGCCAGTTCATTTTTGGCCGACATCCCGATCAGCAGACAACGGAACCCCAGTCAATCAAAAAGGCCCCAAGGAACCCTGTCCAAGCCCAGCTCCTTTCCCGAAAGGGGCCCTCCGCCAAGCACTCTCAAGACGACGACGTCGTCGGTCGACATCACCGCCTAGACCCCCAAATCGCCATCCCCCATCCATCCAGCATAGGGATATCCGTACATCGCACCCGTCATCTCTTTTCGCTCGACCACTACTTTTCTGATCTATTGCGCCAGCCGCCAAAAACACAGCATACAAGATAATACCTATCTCCTTCTCTGCGTGAGACACCGTCCAGACCTGTGAAAGCATTCTGTGTCGCATGTACGCCCCATCGTCTCATTCTTGCTCTTCTTCCGCGCGCAGCGCACCCTGGCACCAGGAGGCAGCCGCTTCCCATCTGTACCAAGTACCGGAGCTAATAATTGGTGAACCAGCCCTCAGCGAGTCGACACCTGTGCGGCCAAACTCTAAAGCGCCTATATGTCTTCCCGTTGCACTTCGCATTAGCACCGACCACCATGTCAACCAGCCGGTCTCCAGCTGGCGTCGTTTCCCCCCCTCCCCTCAGTCAGGACCGTGGATACGGCCCTTCAAACCATTTTCTTCAGCAGCAGCACGGCATGGAACAGGGCTATCCCACGGCTGCAGCAGACGCCGAGACCCTCTCCAATACCATTGCAAACTCCCATGTCGAACACGACAACCACCTTGACGGTCCCGTAGCCCCGCATCCGACCAAGTTTACCGAAGAGTGGGATGCTAGCCAGCGAGGAAGCTCCATTATTGACGGCCAGAGATATAGCAAGACCAGTAACCACGTCAACAACAGCGCGATGCAGCGGTCCAGTTCCTACGCCGGCTCCGTCGCCGGCATCACCAACGATGGAGCGACATCTCTGTCTCGTGGCAACACCCTGAAGAAGAAGGCATCCATACGGAGGAGCGGCAGTCTGAAGCGAAGTAACAGCCGGCGGAGCATGAAGGCAGGCAGTGTGAGGAGTCTTGCCCTTCAGCCAACGACAGACCAGGATGAACTTCACAGCGCTTTCTACTGCCCAGTGCCCACATCGGGTAGTCCGACTGAGGTTCTTGTGAACCGCTTTCAAGGTTAGTGCTTGTCTCGACCAGATCACCCATCCTTGCGATTGTGCTAACCTCATGCGTGAAGCCTGGCGCAAGATTCTCAAGGACTTGATCACATACTTTCGCGAAATCCAAGCACACTATGAACACCGAGCCAAGTCGCTAATCAAACTGGGCAATGTGCTGAACAATATCACGACGCCTCCGGGCTTCATCGCGTCCGGTGGTCTCGATGACGCATTGCAGATTTTGCGAGGGCACAACAAACAAGCCATTATGGAGGCTAACAAGGCGAGAGAGATTGAGGAGGATGTCATCTTGGCACTGACCGGTCTGCGTAGCGACTTGCATCAGAAGATCAAAGAGATCAAGAACCTATCAGGCGACTTCAAGAACTCGGTGGATAAAGAGATGGAGGCGACTCGCAAGGCTGTAAATCACCTACAGGACGTCTTGGGCCAAACCGAGCTCGACACGGCCTTGACAACTGGGAAGCAAGATCCTTATTTATTACGACTTAACGTTGACCGGCAGTTGGAGAAACAGATAGATGAGGAAAACTACCTGCATCAGGTAAGCCCCCCCTTGCAAGGCGGTGCGCAGAGTGATACTCACTGTTCCTATTCAAGGCATACCTAAACCTGGAGAACTCGGGGAAAGAACTCGAGTCGATTGTCGTCGGCGAGATCCAAAAGTCATACAACGCCTATGCCAGCATACTCAAGCGGGAAGCAGACTCTGCCTATGGGACCATCGAAGAGCTTCGGCTTGGTCCCATCACCCTGGCCAAGGACGCAGAATGGCTATCTTTTGTCCACAGAGATGAACGCTTTGTTGACCCCGATCTTCCCATGCGGTCAGCTGAGTTCATACATTACCCAGGACGGGATCACTATGCTTGCCAAGAGATTCGAGCGGGCTTGTTGGAACGGAAGAGCAAGTACTTGAAGAGCTACACAGCCGGATGGTATGTTCTTCTCTTGCCGAGACCACGTGTACAAGGTTTGTTTGTACTGACACATGCAGGTACGTTCTTTCACCCACGCATCTGCACGAGTTCAAATCTGCGGACAAGACACAAGCACCCGTCATGTCCCTCTACCTGCCGGAACAGAAATTGGGATCGCACTCCACAGAAGGCGGATCCTCGAATAAGTTCGTTCTCAAGGGCCGCCAGACAGGATCGATGCATCGTGGCCACACATGGGTATTCCGCGCGGAGAGCCATGATACGATGATGGCCTGGTACGAGGACATCAAAACTTTGACCGAGAGGACTCCGGAAGAGCGAAGCAATCTCGTGCGTGGCAACAGTCGAAGCATTAGCAGATCATCTCAACGGTCGTCTCTTAGCAGCGACGGGGTCGACGATGACGAAGACCCCCCCTTCATGGCAACTGCCGCATCCGTCAATCAGCAGCCGAGACCAGACTCCCTGCCTCGACGTCCTTCAGGTGGGCGATTCCCATCTGACCTCCAAGTAAACGCACAACGAGGCTTACAGGTCCCCCTCTCGCCGCTTAGCATAAGCTCCGAACCAAACAGATACGACGAGAACGATCGCGATGTCATTGTTGCAGCCAATACCATCCCCGGAAGTGAGCTAGGACCGCAATATCATACCCATCAGCATTTCGATACGTCATCGACAACTCGACGGAACGAGGACCTGCGCTCGCCGCCCATCCCCCAGACCGGGACAACAACAGGCGCCTACGAGGAACCAAACGGACGTGTCGTTGGGTCTGCAAATAACCAAGTCTACACCAATGGAGGATCGGATTCTTATCAGAAAGATGGCATGGTGTGGGCAGAACCAGTTCCTATCTCGCCTTCCACGCTCAGAGATCAGGCTCAAACATTGTCCTCACGAGCCGATGCAGATGATCGACTCTATGCCACACAGAACATCTCGGTGACAGACGGCCAAGATGGCTACAAGTCGGAGCCTCGAGGGAACTGGTATGGGCAGGCCAATGGGGGTATAGCCCAAGACGACCCGCAAGTACGACCAGGCGCCGAGCGAACAGACAGTGCCCCAACCATCTCACATCTACATATACCTGGGGAGTATCCCAAGAGTTCGACCAGCGGTTTTTGATACCCTTGAAAGAATGTGAAAACTGGCTCGGAGGGTTTTCTTTTTGTGTTAATTGTTCTTTAATGGTCCTCTGGCGCAAACCGTCGAAGTTCAAGGCCCCTTTTATTCACTGTCAGTGGTGTCCAGCACCAGACTTTCCCTGCTAGTTGAAGATCCAACAGTCTCGGAGATGGCAGAATGTTATTGTTTATCCCCATTACCGCTCTTGGTATTAAATAACGAAGATATCTTTGTGATTGAAGATCGGATCTTGGACACTGCCATAGCTATTTGCCTCACCTTCTCATGTGATCCAGTCTCATTGCGAGTCTGCACCCTGACAGAGATGTATGCGCTGGTGTTCGTGTCGCTGTTTTGAGTTTGCAACCAACCTCCCAACCTCGCACCCGCCTTCATCAAGAGCCCTGAGCGCACTAGTCCCTCAGGCTTCTGTATATCTCGGGGAGGTTGGAGAGAAAAGAGACAAGATTTCATGCATCTCTGGGACACGCCCGATCCTCTTGTGATGGCGTGCGCTCGAACAGCCTCTGCGCTGCGCTATGTACATCGAGCTCTTCAAGTTCTGATCGTAGCCACGAATCCCGCCTTCTATTTAAACTAAGCCAGCCCATGGACCCCCAACCAACATATTGCCATCTTCCAGGCATGACCATCTGCTTTCAAGAAGGCTAGTGTGCCTCCAACTTCTTTCGTAGCGCTTCTCACACTCTCCTGTCAACATTGGTCTATCTCACTCCCGAATTCCATTCCTTAACTGCAACGTCCGACCAGCTAGATGCGTGTGTGAGGATACAACCAGAGAACACCTGCCCTACAGCTTTCACTGGTCCTCTCTCTCCTCTGCTCACCTGTGACAAAATATACTCGCAAAGCAGAAACTATGGGTACCAGAAAACCGTCCTGTTCTTGGGACGACCAGGCGGCGGTCGATGCTACGCAATGGGCAGTAGATGCCATGACCGTAGCGACTGAGTCGTTTCGACTGCAGTTCCAAGGTCAGTTTGGAGAGGCCAATGGCCGATCACGCCGGAACTCATCGAGCCTGGATGATGTTCTCTCCGAGCGCCGGGCCTCACGCCAACGTGGGCAAGTCCATGTGACTGGACGGCGGCCCGTCTCGGAGAGGCCTAACAACCTTGATGCAAACTACAAGGGGCCTCTCTCATCAAACCCGCCTTCTATGTCGTTCACCTCAGAGCCTCACGATCTACCCAGGTCACCCGACCCGACCGCTACACGACCAGTGCAGCGGCACATCGGCATCCACATCAGCAAAAACAGCGGGAGAAACAGGGCATCATCTCAGCCCTATCCCGCTTTTCACAGGCCTCTAACACCTCGTCAGTCATCTCAAAAAGAGCCTGAGCGTCACCACCCCTTGCCCTCCCTACCCCTTCATCCCGATCTTCGGGGTGATGAGGAAAACAGGGATAGCAAGCAGTTCTCCGTGCAACAGTACGATGCGGTGAACCCCGCGGATTCTCAGTCGACCATGGTACCCCTGGAAGATGCAGAAACCGACACCACCTACCTTTCATCTTCCTTCTCCTCCACTGCCATCGCCAAGCCGAAAGCCTCTCACTTTTCCCCTCGGCGCAAATCCAGGGCCGCCTCCCGAGCCATGGTATCGTCCTCCTCCCCCTATCAATCCTCTGCCTCATCCACTCCAACCCGTCCTCGCTCACCTCCCCCAGCGGCTACCCAGTCCCCTTCCACCCGGCCAGACGTCCTCGTCTCCCCTTTTCACGAGATCCTCTTCGTCCTCCTCATCTGCCTAGCCCAGATTCTCATGCTTGCTGGTCTCGCCCAGGCCATGGTCCCCGCCTCGATCATCTCCCAGTCCTTTGGTGACTCCACTCCCGGCACCATGGCGTGGTACTCAGCCGCGTACGGCCTCACATCAGCAACATTCGTCCTTCCGTCTGGCCGTGTGGGCGATCTCTTTGGCCACAAAAAGGTGTTTGTCATTGGTTGGCTTTGGTTCGGCCTGTGGAGCTTGATTGCTGGGTTTTCTGGACACGCCGAGCGCAGCGCGGGCGAGGGGACGGTCTTCTTTTGTGTGGCGAGGGGGCTGCAGGGGATCGGACCGGCGCTGTTGGTGCCGAGCGGGCAGGCGTTGTTGGGCAGGATGTATCAGCCGGGGATGAGGAAGAATATGGTGCTCTGCCTGTTTGGGGCGTCGGCGCCGCTGGGGTTTGTCATGGGGGCTATCTTCTCGAGTTTGTTTGCAGTGCGAGGGAACTGGCCGTGGGCGTTTTGGCTGTTGGCCATCATGTGCTTTGTGCTCGCGGTGGTGAGCTTGTTCATCCTGCCGACTTCACGGGGTCAGTCTTGTCTGAAAGGGGGGGAGGGCTTGTGGTCACAGTTCGATGGATGGGGTATGATGCTCGGCGTCAGCGGGTTGGTGCTGCTGAACTTTGCATTCAATCAAGCTCCCAACGTCTCCTGGAAGACACCTTATACGTATTTCCTGTTGATCATTGGGTTGATCTTGATTGCTGCTTTCGTGTCTCATGAGTGGAAGGCGCCTTACCCCCTTATTCCTATCGCGGCCATGAAGCCGGCGACGAACTTTGTGTTGGGCTGTACGGGGGCTGGCTGGGGGTGTTTTAGTATTTGGATTTATTACACCTTCAATGTTGTTCAAAATCTGAAAGGATGGTCACCGTTGCTCGCTTCTGTGAGCTTCATTCCAGCGTACGTATCCCCTCAAGTTGTCCAGTCAACAAGGGAAAATGAAAAGAACTAACGAGATGTTGCGGTGTAAAGTCCGATATGTGGCCTTGCTGCCAGTATTCTGGTCGGATTCTTGATGTCGCGAGTCAAGCCTCACTGGATCATGTTGATATCCATGTGTGCATTCTTCATCGGAAGTCTCCTTCTCGCCACCGCACCTGTCCATCAGAGCTACTGGTTCAGTACTTTTTTCGGGATACTTATCATGCCGTTTGTCAGTCACCTCTTCCTCCCATTCAACTAGGATATCTCCACTGACACATCATGGTAGGGGATGGACATGAGTAATCCGGCGGTATGCTGTTCCAAGGTCCCTTTTCGGATCGTTGTTATGTACGAGATGACTTACTTTCTACCTAGGCCACCATTCTACTCAGCAATAGCGTTTCCAAAGAACACCAAGGCATCGCCGCAAGCTTGGTAGTAACGACGGTCAACTATTCGTATGTTAGCCTGAAAAAAGGGGTTGGAAACTAGTGTTGACTCTGGATGTAGGATTTCCCTTGCTCTTGGAATTGCGGGTACTATAGAAGTGGTATGTATGACCCTACTTGTGCTACACTGAGACAAATAGCTAAAGCCGCCACTAGCATGTCAATGAGACAGGCTATGAGCTCCTGAAGGGCTACAGAGCTGCTCAGTATTTCGGAACAGGCCTCGGCTTCTTGGGCGTGCTTCTGGCCTTGGGATTCTTGCTCCAGAGTTACCACCAGAAGCCACCTGTGGCATCATATCCGCTCCAGACGAGGTGAAAGGGCTGTGGTGCGTGAGAGAAAGGCGAGGAAATGGCTGTGTGTAGTTAGTCGGCGTATAGATATGAAACCAAAAACAACAGGGAAGAGTCCGTCAATGACCAAAACGGCGTCCGCTATTTCAGGCTACGCTGGTACTTTGATGATGAATGTACAATCAATCCGAGCAGATGCAAAAATATTTTGCCATAAATGAAAGCAAAGACCCAAGACCCTTCCCAAACGCCATTAAGCCAGCCCGAGTTCCGCAGACAACGCCATTGACGCGGTCGCTCCGCTCGATGATATAGACTGCCCGCCCCTTTTGCTACTCCTCCAATGCCGTGTACTGTACGAATTCTCGAGACATCCGAACAACCAGTGGCGACCTCCCCTTTTGTCGTCTCTAGTTTCCCTTTTTTGAGAATATTTCTCCTTTACCGGCTGAAGCCTCCTCTGCCGCCACGAGAGAAACCACCACCTCCGCGGCCACCGCCTCCACGGCCGCCGAAACCGCTGCCGCCGCGGCCACCGCCACGACCACCGCCGAAACCACCGCCGCCGCGACCGCCGCCAAATCCACCACCACCGCGGCCACCGAATCCTCCCCTACCACCACGTCCACCGGGACCTCCACGACCACCGCGGGACGCGCCGCCACGGCTGGGCTTCTTGACTTTGCTGGCTCCCGGGGGAGGCTTAGGCTTGGGAAGGAACTTCTCGAGGGGCAGGAGCTTCTCGCCGGCAATGTAGAACTTGTCGCCAACCTTGAAGGAAGTGGCCTGGATGCCCTCGGTGGGCTTGATGGTGAAGTAAACCTGGTTGATGGGACCGAGAACTTCGTCGACCTTGCCAACCGGAGTCTGCAGAATCAATTGTCAGTCTCCAGCTACGTCGCAGCTAACCACCGCGCGGTCGTGAACCACCAGAGGAAAACCTACCTTGTTCTCTAGGTAGATAGGCGCGTTGAAGTGAGGAATCTTGGCATTGGTAGACTCGACGACCATTTCACCTTCGCAAGAATGAATGAACTTGCCCATCTCGAGAACCTGAGCGGGAGGGCCCATATCGCGTTGTTGGAAGCCGCCGCGACCTGCAATTCGTTGGCAATTCATTAGTAACCTTGTCCTTTGCAATTCGCACACCTCGACAGTGAGACTGCTCACCTCCTCCACGGCCACCGAAACCACCACCGCCACCGCGGCCACGTGAACCCCCGCGAAACGACATTTTTTCTATTGTCCCGTCGTAATTATTGAACTGGCGACGGCTTGTGTTGCTGTTGTGGGGTTGAGGTTGGTGTCTGTGTCGCAACCTTCAACTTTTCGTTATGGAGATCGAACGAAGCTCGAAAACAATTTATTTTTCGGACCTGCAGAATCGAAAGCGGTCAAAAATTTTGCCGTATCAATCCGCAGGGGTGTGCCCCACTTGCTGCCGTCTCCTGCCACCCCGCGCTACCGAATGCCAAGGCCCGGTTTGGACCCAGCAGTGGGAACACGCACTGTATAGAGACCGCTGAAGTCGTCGTCTCAGCCAGCCAAGCGTCAGCAATACCACCCAAAAGAGTAGTGGCCAGATTTGTTTCTACCGTTGTGCACACAGTACGAAGAAAGTCTTGCCTCGATATCCAAGTCCCCAGATCTATCTCCGGACACGGTAACGTCTAGAACTTGCTTCCATCTCATCTTGGTGCAAGCCTCCAAAAAGGACAACTTGTCACATAATACCGGGGCTTTCAGCCACTGGACCTTATTTTTACTCCTCCTGCCCATTCACTGCTTTGCAGGCTTTAATCCAACAATCGAATGCCTGTTCCGATCTTCCATGCTTCCTAACTTGCTCTTCCTAGCTGCCCCGTTGATGCTCGTCGTCTGACCGCGCCTTGCGCTGCCTGCGCCCCCGACTACACACACATCTGCCTGACACATAGACGTCTCGTTTAAACCGTCGTTAAATTCCACGATACCCTTTGTAATTCGAACACACTCTGGTCTTTCGCAACAACCTCCCCGTCATGGTTCGCTTATCATCGACGCTGGCCTTTGCGGCCGGCTTCCTATCAACGCCGTCAATGGTCTCGGGCCTCTCAACGTCGGACATCCCAGCCGACACCCCCATCTCTGCTCTCCTAGCCTCGGCGCAAAGTCACCTGTCAAAGGGCGAAACGAACGACGCCCTCGTCTACTACGATGCAGCTATCGCCAGAGATCCCTCCAACTACTTGACCTTGTTCAAGCGCGCCACAACCTACCTTTCTCTCGGCCGCAGATCACAGGCCACCGATGATTTCGAGAAGGTGCTTTCGATCAAGCCAACTTTCGAGGGTGCGCACCTTCAGCTAGGAAAACTGCGCGCCAGCGCCGCCGACTGGGACGGAGCAAAGCTTCACTACAAGAAGGCCAAGAAGACAGAGGAGGTTGCCGCAGTTGAGGCGGCCAAGGCGGCGGCAAAGGCTGCTGAAGCAGCAGCCAAGGCTGGGAACTGGGAAGAGTGTGTCAAGCAGGCCGACGATGCCATCCTGACGGCGAACAGGGCGATTCACTTGCGCGAGCTTCGCAAGGACTGCGCGTTTGAGAGGGGAGCCGTGGAAAGGGGTATTGCTGACCTGCAGCACATCCTCCAAATGCAACCTGGCAACACGAAGCCATACGTCCAGATCTCAGCCATCACATTCTACGCGCTCGGAAACCTCGAGGACGGCGCGACAGCTATCAGGAAGTGCCTGCACTCTGACCCTGACAACAAGGTGTGCAAGCGGCTGTTGAGGGAGGAGAAGGCGACCATCAAAGTCATGGAGAAGGTGAAGAAGGCCTTGGACAAGGGGCAGCAGATGACTGCTGTGCGGCAACTCGTACCTACGAGCGACAGTGAAGGCTTGATCAAGGAGGTGAAGGACCAGGTCCACAGTCTGCGGGAAGATGGCTCGATACCGAAGGCAGCTCCAAATGAACTGCTTTCAAGGTTAGTTGAGATGGCGTGCCAGGCGTATTACGAGGTAAGTCTTCTGCGTCTCAGCCCCTTTCTCCGTTAAAACGTCCATGTATTGACAATGTTCGGCAACAGTCCAACAGCAAAAAGGCCAAGGAATACTGCGAAGAGTCCCTCACTCTAAATGAGAACTCTTTCTTTGGTCTTCTCTACAAGGCCAAACACCTCCTCGACAAGGAAGAGTACGAAGCTTCCATCAACACTCTCCAAAAGGCTGCCGAGGCTCGCCCTGACAAGGAAGACCTTGTCAATCCTCTGATGCAAAAGGCCCAGGTTGCCCTCAAACGCGCCAAGACCAAGGACTACTACAAGGTCCTTGGTGTTGCTCATGACGCCGACGAACGCCAGATCAAGTCTGCTTACCGCAAGCTCTCCAAAGTTCACCACCCCGACAAGGCCGCCAAACAAGGGCTTACCAAGGAGGAAGCCGAGAAGAAGATGGCGAGCATCAACGAGGCGTACGAGGTTCTCAGCGACCCCGAGCTCAGGGCACGGTTCGACAGGGGTGACGACCCGAACAGCCACGAGCAGCAGCAGCAGTATCACCACGGGCATCCATTCGGAGGCGGCCACCCATTCATGTACCAGCAAGGCGGCAGCGGAGGCGGTGGTGGGCAACAGTTCCATTTCAAGTTTGGTCCTGGAGGAGGGTCAGGGTTCCCATTCGGGATGTAGTTTGGTTAGTTGCTCTGGTAGTAATGAAGAGAGGGTTACTCTTGGAAGAAGGTCTTCCGTTGTCTTGGGTTTGCATTTTGTATGGTTGAGCAGGGGGTGTATTTGGGTGTATCGTTTGAGGACTATGTCTGGGACTTGTCATACACCCGGGAGGAGTGAGCCCAGTTCATTCCCAGTGATCATAGGATGGCTTAGTATTTATATATCACCACCCTTTACAGTGTGCCCGCTCGAAAAACAACCTTGATCATATCTCATCGAATTCAGACCAGGTGGCAACAATTGTGCATAGATCTTCTCTCGATATCACCAACAATATGTCCTTCGCACAGCTGAAAGCTTGCCACAGTTGAGCGCCCTGTGTTTTCTGGTCCCGGGATTGAACCGAATGCACATAATCAAAACTCAGGGATATGTTCCTCCGGGCCTTGCTCATGATCGCAATGTTTGGTATACAGCCGCCCGCGCAGCTAGGTGGGTCAAGGGAATCAATGTCAGATTCGAAGAGGTTTGCTGCAGCAGTCGAGAATAAGACAATTATTGTTCAGTAGAACACCACAGGGTGATGTCCATCTTTATCTCATTATGGAAAGGGAAACCCCTATTCTCGAATCTACACAACCTAGATCTAGGGCCCAATCAACGCATTGTGGCAGAAGCGATGACAGGAGAGGGATTATATGTACAAAATGCTTATAGCCCCGCGCGTACGCTTGCTTGTGGTTCAGTGCCTCATCCGGTTTCGGCCAGTTTCCCCCATAACTCGCCTCGACCATCGTGGGTCTCACACACGGGTTGCATCAAAATTCTTACAGATTTCTCCTCACGTAAACACAGCTCATTTCATATGTAGACACGAGCTGGGCGAGGAGCTAACATGGATGTGGCTCTTTTGATCCTCAGATGCGAGCAAATAAGCTTGTTCTAGCTGTGATGCATTGTCAATACAACTCCGTCTTTGCCAAGGAGCCAGCCGAGAACCACTCACCTAACAGAATAAGCAGACGCATCGGTTGAGCGGCCACATCATGTGGAGGACTCGGAGGCCGAGTCGTTCTGACGGATGAAGTAGGCTTTGGAAGCCTCGTAGGCTGACCAGCAGATAGCGGTGCTCGGCATGGTCGTCAACACTCTTGGTTGGACGCCCTTGAAGAAGCCCTTGGCACCCTCGCGTTTGAACAAAAGGCGGCAACCAGCCATGAAGCCATTGACGGTTCTGAGTTCAGCGTCGTGTGCGCTGCCACGTGTCTGGAGCATGGTCTTGATCACGTCCATGGGCGTGGTCAAGGCCGCCGCAAAACCACCCGCAACCGCACCAGCCACACAGTGAGTGAATGGGTCATATGCCTTTGTCGGGTTCATCGAGGTCGAGATCGATTCGTACGCGAGAAACTGAAGCGCCGTAAAGGGAACCGTCATGGAAAGCGTCGTGGGGTACGAGACATAGAAGGCCTTGATGCCCTCGTTCTTGTAAACATACTTGGCGCAATCGGTCATGGAGCGGTAGAGCTTGGCCGACTCGGCGATCTGCATTCTTTGCTTGATGACTGTTTTACGACAGTTAGCAGCCGTGATATGAACCAGGAGAATCAGATAGGCCATACCGTCAAAGGGGTTCATTAGCGCATCGCTAGCAATCGTGGCGCACGCCCCACTGGTCGCAGCAGCAAGTGGATGATGGACGCCAGCCTGGTTCCCGCCCATGACATGTTTTACAGCTTCATATGTGGCGAAGTAAACAGCGTGCGCGGGGCCTGTTGGCGGCCGACAGGTTAGTTCAATCTCCAGAGAGCTTTTGCAAGACTCGACCGCAACTCACCGGCACCGACAATTACGCTGGACATGCCCCGCCACAAGCTCAGAATACCTTCTGTGCTCGCCATCTTGTAAGTGCTCTGGAAGACTCCACTGTAGACCGAGCCGGCGCTTGGGTTGACTATCTGCATTCGGGTCTGTACGCCAGAGAAAGGTTAGAGGTCAAAGTCGCGATACCAAGTCGATAACGGCGGAGCTCGGCTCACCTTCACTGCATCGATAGGGTACACTGTGACTCTGGTTAGCCTTCTGCTCCATACGCGTCTCCCCCACGACAGGACTAC
Organism: Podospora anserina S mat+; assembly: GCF_000226545.1. Taxonomy (NCBI): domain Eukaryota; kingdom Fungi; phylum Ascomycota; class Sordariomycetes; order Sordariales; family Podosporaceae; genus Podospora; species Podospora anserina. Next base: position 60,455 of record NW_001939194.1, read on the forward strand.
CTACTTGCGCAGTGCTCGGCGATGCCGGCAAAGGCGCCGGCAGCCATGTTCTGCAACAACGAGAAGTTGGGTGGGAGGGCTTCATAGCTACAATTCTGATGTCAGCACAGATTTGGACAGGCAGCGGGCTCGAGTCCCCAAGGGGAACCTACTCGTAGTCCTCTTCGGGTACGACATTTGGCTGGGCCATTGGGGAAGCCACGGCTCCCGTCGCTCCTAGATCGAGAGCCAGGGTGAAGACTGAAAAGAATCGAGGGGTGGAGAGTGGTCGAGCGTGTGGTGTTGAAGCTTCTGCGCCGCGGGATTCAGCAGCAGAAGTCGGTGACGCAATGCAAACAGCACAAAAAAAAGAGAGCTTCTTTCTTGGAGGTGCGCTGCCGGGTCACAGCGGGACCACTGAACCACAGAACCGCAAAAGCCCCAAACAATCTGTCTCCTCGCGATAAAGCCGCAGCCTGTTGTTTGTGTATGGGTGGGGTCGCCGAGAGGGATCGAGAGCGGCTCTTTCCTCCAAAACGCTGCGGCTGGTGATGTTGTCGCTGGCGGTGGCAGGACGGTGGCAGGACGGGTCCTGTGGGGGAAGCAGATGAGCGGCTGGTGCTGCTGAGGGTTGGCAATGCTGAGGAATGGGCAAATGGGCAAATGGACAACTCCGAATTTTTCTGCGACCGTTGTCGGCACAGTTCTTCCCCCCCAAATGGCCAAGACAAAATTATGGACCAGTCGGCCGCAACAACGGTCGGAGATCGGTGACCAGGAAGTTTTACCAATCGCCGGCCTATTGCACAGGGGCCTGTCTTCTGGAGTATCCTCTGCCTACCCCGCCATCTTTCCTGTTAGTGGTCCGTTAGTGTCATTTTGTGCTGGAACCCCCACTGGTTGCCGGCTGTGATGCTCGTCAAGATCAGAGATTCCCAAGAGATATGTCCGCAAAGGTCCTCGGCTAGACTTGCATCCTTGTCCGCTCTGCATTATCAGATCCGTGATTTGCGGGTCTCCGCCGGCCCCGAAAGAGCACGTTTTCCCATCTCCGAGGCACCGGATGAGTGTGAATCCCAAAGACTTTATAGGTCAGTCTCTGTAGCTTTCTGTTATGTGCGGTAAAGTGGTTGTGTGTATCATGGACAGATACAGTCTATGAATACCAATAAAAGTATCACGGACCTAATAATGCGAGACCAGTTCTGACTCAGCCAGGATAGACGTTACCTCCGGTGCCAAGCACGACAGATAAATACAGTCAAAGACTTGGGTTCCTGTGGATTGACTCAATAGTGTTGGGAACTTGGCTTGTGAAAGTCTCAAAGTCCCTGCCACCTCTGAGGTTGTTATGTGTCAGCTAGGTTGTTCATAAGTGATGGTCCCGTCTTCCCCTCGTGATTCTCCTGGTAGTCTCAGATTCTCCGTCAACTATGTTTCGCCATGGTTAAGACTTTTAATGCAGGTATTTATGTCATAAAATGTGTGCTTTGTCGTTTACTGAACTCGCTAGCAGCCAGACCGTTCTGTCTATACTGTTCCTCTGGTGCAAGTCTATGTTATCCAAAATGAAATCGATGTGATAATAATGCTTAGAAAGAGTCCCCAACGCCGCTCGTGCCTCCCAATCCACTCCCATGCAATGTAATATAAGCTAACACTCAAGAATTTGTTGCCATAACTCATGATTACCCGAACGCCTCCTCAGAGCCTCTTATGGCTCTCTTCGTATCATTGTCGTAGAAGAAAAACCGCATTCATCAAACGCCGTTCCGAGTGAACTGGGCCTGGTTGAATTGATAAATCATGTCCACAACTCCCGCCTCCGCAGTCCCAGTACCCTCGATTGCGCTGTTGTCCCTGCTCAAGGTTCTGGCCGGTGATGTCTGCCAGGCCGATTCATCCATGCCATCTCCATGACCGTACACCTCTTCATCGTCGTGACGATTGACACCCTCCCTACCTCGTTCTTCATCTTCCAGAGACTCCTCGATGATGTTGCTTTCACCGGGGCGTCTGTTTTGCTGAACGCGGTGTGGATGCGAGGCCCGGCCCGGGTTCACAAGGTGCGATGGCGGCAAGTGATGCGGGTCCAGGAGAATCGACGCCATGGGAGAAGGAGCCACCATACTTGGCCCAGGGCGCAGACCTTGGCCGGGAGCCCTGCTCCTTGATCGAAACTCACTACGACCCATCCGGGAAGTCTGCATGTCAGCACCAAGAGGCGGCGAGTTCAGACCAGGCCAGGCTGGCGGAGGGTGAAATTGATTCCGCATTCCCGGTGGGAGATGTGATCCTGGGGCGCCCTTTGGGTTGAGAGCAAAGTTGCCATAATTCCCGATGAACCCGTAGTACGATGCTTCCATCTTCCCATGTTTGGCTGAGTAGTACTCGTCGCGTACGTCACCACCATCACTCGGCTTCTTTGCGTTCGCCATGGCCTTCTTGAAATCGAATTCTGCAAAGGTGCACACATAGCCTAGTCCGTCAATGTGAAGCGTGAACTCCCGGAAAAAGTCGATAATCTGGTCGCTGCACTTGGGAAGGCTGAAAAAAAGGACAAACGGCGTTGTCAGGATGCCCAAAATCTCTTCCAGAAAGATAACGATCTTGGGTTTGTATAGCTCAGCAAACTCCAGCTTAATGTCATAACTGTGAAGTCTATCCTTCCAGTGGTCGGGTTCGTAGTGTGTGTACTCGATCACGTTGCGCATGGCATATTCCGGGTCGAAGACTACATCGTCCTGAGACTGCATGCCGTGGGCAACCGCCCAGATACTACCAAAAATGGCCGTGTAGAAGAGCACGGTGCGATCCGGTGTGATCTCGAAACCGAGGAAAAGTTCAGGATCGAAAACAGATGCAATGGCCAACACGGTTGCCAACGCTCCCGAGACAAATGCGACGGACTTGGCTACCATCTCGGTCTTAACCTTTGGGAACTGATCCATATAATGCGTTGCAAAAGCTTTCGACATGTCCAGACGCTTTTGGAAAAGGTGTGGTAGCTCGTTGAACTCGCGAAATTTCCACTCGGCAAGGGGTGTATACGACCGAGATGACAATACAGACGGGTTCTTTTGGATTTCCTAACCAAGATGTGAGCTCACACTGGCACAATTACACGCCCATCAAAGAACTAGTGACTTACATGATAGTACATCAAAAAGTAATAGATGACAAGATAGAGCGACACGAAAGGCGATAGCACTAGAATCATGATGCCAGCAAACTGGAACCGTGAGCGCAGTTTCTCGCTTATCTCCCCTCTGCGGTCGGCTCGCAGGAATTTCTGGTTGACCTGGCCCTTCTCGTCAAACACCATGTCGAGAACACTGAACATCAAAGTCCACTCCAGAGTACGAGAGAAGTACTGCCGATTTCGCAGGAACGGCAGCGGAATAGTGAGGTCCAAAATGTCCTTGTTGAACAGGGCAATGAGATAGTTTTCACGTCTCATGATGCGATTCGCAATGTCGGACGCATCTAGCCTTTCTTTGGACTGGCTGCCAATGAAATGTCTTTGCAACGGGGTCAAGGTGGTTGCCGTCTTTGAGTTCTGGTTTCGTAGAGCCATTACGCGTGCCACCACTTCTTGCCAGGTGATAGTCTGCATGTCGTGGTCCGGGATGTTGAGCAAATGTGTGTAAAAGTCACGGACGTGAAACAGCCGGTGGAGGTCCAAGATATACTGGATTGCCTTCCATATGAAGTAGAATGCAAAGAGCCAGAGGCCAAGATTCCACCACCCCGACATCTTTCTGGTGCACTGTGGAACGATGATCTGCGAGAGCTTCTGGCTTCCGCGGACAAGACTGTAGTCAACACATTGCGTGAGGAAGGTCAAGAGGACAGCTATGAAGGCCACGTTCCTACGTCATGTCAGCAACGGTTTCTTCGTTTTGAGTCAGTTTCGTGAACGTACCCAAGATGCAGCACCCGTTCGGTTATTATCGCCTTGATACCACATCCCCTGTAATAATCGTAGACCTCTTTGATAAACTTGTCGAGGTTCTGGACATTTGCCCATCTCCATTCCGCCATCTTCTTCGCATCGAGAGATGCGCTCCCAGAGAACAGAGAGCCCGGGGCGCCGTTACCCCGGTGACTCTGTGTGAATGGCTCATCGTTGTGGAGGGGTTGGTGGGCTTGAATTGTTTCCCATTGTGCTCGCGTGTTGGATGAGCCGGGCATGGTATAGGCAGCTTGTCGACTCTGCTTTCTTTTGGGCTTCCCTGCTAGGTGAGCGCCTCGAGGTTCGACCAGGAGCGAGGGCGGAACATCGTTGTCGGCATCGTCGTCGTGCGCGAGCCACATCGACCGGTCATTTTGGTGCCCCGGTGGGACTTTCGACGCCGGTGTCTTTCGTAAACCTGCTAGCGTCGCACGACTATCATCAACGGTGAGGCCCTCCGCATGATCCAGATCATAGTCCTGGAAGTTGTGATTGAGGTTTTCTTCGTCAAGAAGTCCAGCTCGCGATCCCCCGTCATATCCTTCAGAGTCGTGCCCTCGAAGCTCTTCGTAGAATGACCGCCCCTGTGTGGTGGGCATCTTTGAAAACAGCTTCCGAGGCATCTTTTCGCCTCGGTTTCAAAGAATGAAGTCGCCGAGAGTGCCGGGTATCATGGGTTAACAAGATGGAGTCACAGATTGTGAGGGAAAACGCTGATTAGAGGCGCTTCACTCAGAGTTGTGCGGACGAGGTGGACGAGGTGGACGTGGTGGGGGATCTGTTGACAAGACAAAGCAGAAGAAGCTGATAAGGGTAGGCAAGGTGCAGAAGCGGCACTATCTCACCTTTCAAGGTAACGTGAGATCAGTCAGGCGATGCGGCCATCTGCCAGCCGCTTCTGTTTCTTGTCTTGCGAAGAAGCATGCGCAGCATAAGTTTTCTACAACCACCAGTGCAGAAGGTTGGCGTTTGGTTGCCTTGAACCTTCCTGGTCAGCTGCCGCGCCAGAATGACGACGGATGGGGTCTGATTGGGAAGGCGGTGTGTTGTGAGAGGAATGCCAAGGTCCTTATCGCTTATCAGCTCTAGCATGCCACCATGCCAGCATGGCGATACAGCTTCCCCCCTGTAATTCAATACTTCATACATCATACCTTAACGAGCTCCTGAAGGTAGATGCTGTTCTCAGCATCGTGCCTCGCCAAACCTCCCTTTTTCCAAGTCACCACTCCGGGCTGCTTCGAATGGCTTCTTCAGGCTCCGCGTCAACTGCTTCATTAGCAGCAAAGACCGCAAACCCTCTGTCATCAAAAGTCACCAGCGTTCTGTCATCTTCCTATGCAGACACCGAGTTTCGAGAGGCACTTGCTTTATTAGATGAACGGGGTGTCCTCAACACACCCAACACTCGACGCCAGCTTCGTCTGGACCTGCAAAAGGAGGTGATAGATAGCAATGGCGAAATCATCGATGAGTTCTCCAAGGTTTCCGAGGTAGGTTTTCTGGTAGATCAACATCAAGTGATTTCGACTTACAGACTGGTTGACGTTGATTTACAGCAACTTCGGCGTATTGGTGCCACCATTGGCAGACTCAAAGAGAGTTTCAATGAGATGAAAAGGGAGATTGGTACCGCTCATCAGGCAACATCGTCTAGTCTAGAGGAAGCCTCACGTCTCATGTTTCAAAAGCAACAAGTTGAGCAAAAACAGACTCTTCTCAAAGCCTTCAAGGGCAATTTCATCCTTTCCGACGATGAGGCGGCTGCTCTCACGCTCATGTCAGAACCGGTCAATGACCTCTATTTTGCTACCCTCGCAAAAGCAAAAAAGATCACCAAAGACTGCGAGCTACTTCTCGGGTTTGAGAATCAGACTTTGGGCTTGGAGGTGATGGAACTGGCTTCAAAAAATCTCAACCTGGGCTTCCAGAAGCTGTATAAGTGGGTACAGAAGGAGTTCAAGACGTTGAATCTTGAAAACCCACAAATTGGCTCATCAATCCGGCGAGCTCTTCGAGTGTTGGCCGAAAGACCTACACTGTTTCAAAACTGTTTAGACTATTTTGCAGAAGCTCGCGAACATATCCTGTCCGACTCGTTCTACACAGCATTAACCGGGAGCTCGGCATCTGGCGTGGAGAACACCTCGATCAAACCCATCGAGTTAGCGGCGCACGACACCTTGAGATATGTAGGAGACATGCTTGCTTGGGTGCATTCAGCAGCTGTGAGCGAGCGAGAGGCACTGGAAGGTCTCTTCATTGGAGAGGCCGAGGAGATTAAGAAGGGCATCCAAGCCGGCAGAGAGAACGAAATATGGCGACTGGCGGACGAGGAGGGTGATGGTGCAAGCGATTTTGATGCCGTTAAGACATTGAACGATCTGGTTGACCGAGACGTCTCCGGAGCAGTCCGCATATTACGACAGCGGGTCGAACAGGTCATCCAGACAAACGAGGAAACAATCCTGGCATACAAACTCGCCAATCTGCTCAATTTCTACAAAAGCATGTTTTCGAAACTGCTGGATCCTGGCTCGAGTTTGGTGGATTCTCTTGGGTTACTGGAGGCTGAAGCCCTACGGCAGTTTCGGTCGCTGGCTCGTGACCACATTGCGGCTCTCCAGGGGGATTTCGTCCAGACTCCTACAGAACTTCGACCCCCAGAGTTTTTGTTCGAGGCGTTGGAGCAGCTGTCTGCCCTTATGAAGACTTACGAAACCTCACTCGCTTCATCTGCTGAAAAGGAAGCAGAGTTTGAAACTATCATGGTGGAGGCCTTCGACCCATTCATGTCAGGTTGCGCAACCATGGCGCAGACATTACAGCCCCCCTCTGACTCCGTCTTCCTCGTCAACTGCTTTCTCACAGCTCTGAATTCGCTGGCGCCCTTTGAGTTCACGCCCACACGAACAACTCAGTTGCAGGCCAATTTTGAAACTGAGCGGTCACACCTTGTGGAAAGCCAGTATGCATTTTTCCGTAAGGAATCTGGCCTAGATGCACTCATCACAGCACTCAGTATCTTGGGCAATGGAGCAGAAGACGTGGAGAAGGTGCCGTTGCTTGAGGCGGCCCAAGCACCTGCACTGACACAGGCTGGGCAATTGCTTGATGATTTCCTACCCTCGGCGCTGATGGATGCCATGGAGAATCTCAAGCACTTGCAGGATTCCAAACTGGTCCAGCAAATCACCGAAGAGGCTGCCGAGAGGTTCTGTGTCGACTTCGAGCAAGTGGAAGAGAAGTTGATGTTGGCAGATGAGCTGGCCGAACAGAAGCAGGGCGACGCTGACGAGCTTCAAAGCTTACGGGCATTATTTCCGAGAACTTCTGGGGAGATTCGTGTCCTGTTGTCGTAGTTGATTCAGTGTCGTTGCAAGCTGTTCATAGTCCGGGGAAATTGATGGATAGGAAGATTTCACTTCCACTAATACATGATCTTAGATGATTGATGTTGCCCCAAATAGGACGTTGTGGGGCACTGTAACCGTAGATTGGCTTCCCAACGTCGACGTCACCGCCCCGCCGTTCTGTTATCGCTCCGATAAACAGCCCTACCGCGCGTCCGGTGCTTGGTGCCAGTCGGCGACCCCTGCCTCTCCCCGTTATCGACAAGCTTCAGCCCACTGCAGCCCACTGCAAGCACGGCCTCCGATTGCGACTTGCCTTGCGGACATTCCGTCCAGACTTGTTCAGCCTGGCGATCTGAATCTCGAGTTCCTAGTCGAAACCGCATTGATGAATCTACAACACATGCATACGACGACATCGTGAATCTACCGGAGCCATTGGCCAGCTGAAACCCGGCCGACTCCCACCCACATTTCTCTTCCCTCTCGCTGCGAATCCGTACACCCGCAACGGAATGTCCTCATTCACCACACACCACCATGTTTGGCAGTAGAACAGCCAGTTCTGCCATGTCCATTCTGCAGAAGACGTACGATGAGAGTTACCTGACATGTTCTACCGCCGTGTACTATGAGAGCCAGGTAGCCCCAATCCATTCTCCTTTCCGGCGTGCTTGGTAGACGGCCGCTGACGTATGTTATAACATCAGGGCAACGAGGACGAGGCTATGCGATGTTGGCGACAGGCCCTAGAACAACTATATGACCCTCACGCGAACAGAATACTCCCCAATTTCAACCCTCGCTCCGAGACGGAGAAGGCGCTGGTCGAGAGTCTTCGTCAGTTGGAACTGCAGTGTAAGGAGCGGATTGACCTCCTCGAAGCCCTTCGTCTTTCTCGTCTGTCGGCCCCTCAGCATGACTCGCTGTCTTCCAGCAGCAGGCCCAGCAAATCATCATCCGACTCCCATGATGGCGGGATATCTGGGCAACAGGACGGAGGCTGGATCGGGAATGGTACCATCCCTGCCGTTAACTACACCGACTTATCGCGACCAAATACTTTGAGGCGACTTTCTTCACAAAACAGGACATCCTCCTCAGAACAGGCTGTTGCAAGCAGCCGCGGACCACAACACGGAAGCATGCCGCCACCCCTCCCTGCTCGAAAGCCGCTGCCATCGACAGCCTCGATACCGTCGCCCGAAAGAAAGCCCTCGAGAACGTCTAGCCCTGAACGACACACAATGCGCACCACGCTACGTACGGGCACAAGGGACAAGACACCGAAAGCGACACTGCGACGACAGCCACCAAAATCGTCAGAGGTCCCAGTACCAAGCAAGGCGGCCACCCTAGCCTGGGGCACCTTGGGCCACCGAGGGAGCCTGGACCAGCCATCAGGAAGCAGCCCCATTTCACGTCCAGCTCCGAACACTCCTACTGTCCCTGAACAGTCACGCAGGAGCCTTGAGCTATCCAAACGGCTTTGGGACAGCAACTCAAGAAGACTGGTGACGCCTCGAACGAGGAGTCCGAACAAAGACACCGATAGTGCGCCTGCCACAGACCCGCGGCGCTCTGGAGAGTACCCCTTTCCACGGGCGTCATCGATTTCAATCAGTGCAGCTTCAACCGCTCTGAACGCTTTGGCTCTCAAGGAAAGTAGTGATCATCGTTCGCCGGAAAGAGAGCATATCACGAGGCTGAGGACCGCGCCGCCTGAAACTCCGCGAAGTAGGGCGCAGAGGGACATTTTGAACAATGACTCCAATATGAGCGAAGGATTACCGGATAAACCGCTAACTAGGAAAACATCGCTGGATTCCGCTACCGTCTCTCGCAGGTCTGCGGGTGCTTCACTCTCAGCGGCGCGAATCAAGTCCACGCCAACTAGATCTGGTAACAAGAGGAAAACTCCACAGTTGGGAAACAACAGTGATAGGGCCCGACCAAGGAGAAGCTCCTCACCTGTGCTATCCGAGAGCTCTTCCTCTTCGTTCGAAACCCCTGCCCGGCGACCCTCTGGACAACACAAGCGTTCGACAGTGGAGCGACAGAGAGAAGCTTCACTTATCGTGGACTCGATCATTCAGCCATCGGAAAGCTCCGAAGACGACGAGCCCACCAAGGAAGTCAAGTCATGGAAAAAGCGCAAGGCGGAGCTCCTCAAGAAACTGCCGCCTGGGGTGGATGAACACGCCGCAAAGCAGATTCTCAACGAGATCGTCATCCAAGGGGACGAGGTACACTGGAGCGACATTGCGGGGCTCGAAATAGCCAAAAATGCTCTTCGTGAGACTGTTGTTTATCCGTTTTTGCGGCCGGATTTATTTATGGGGCTGCGTGAACCGGCGAGAGGAATGCTCTTGTTTGGGCCTCCTGGTACCGGAAAGACGATGCTGGCGAGAGCCGTGGCCACTGAGAGCAAGTCGACCTTCTTCTCCATATCCGCCAGCAGCCTGACCAGTAAATATCTGGGGGAATCCGAGAAGCTCGTCAGGGCGCTCTTCAGTTTGGCAAAGGTACTGGCACCGAGCATCATTTTCGTGGATGAAATCGATTCGCTTCTCTCGCAGCGATCAGGTTCAGGTGAGCATGAGGCCACAAGACGAATCAAGACGGAATTCTTGATTCAGTGGAGTGATCTCCAGCGCGCGGCTGCGGGAAGGGAGGTTGGCGAACGAGACAAGGAAAGAGGTGATGCAAATAGAGTGCTGGTTCTGGCTGCAACCAATCTGCCATGGGCAATTGACGAGGCAGCGAGACGACGGTTTGTCAGGCGGCAGTATATACCACTGCCTGAGGCGGAAACGCGGGCGGTGCAGCTGAAGACGCTGCTGAAGCAGCAGACACACACACTGAGTGATGAAGACATCAACACATTAGTTGCGATGACAGACGGTAAGTTGGCCCTAATCCTATACGCTATCTGTTTGGTTTTGAACCTGTTGCTGATGCGTCATATCTCAAACAGGCTTCTCGGGCTCGGATATCACAGCATTGGCAAAAGATGCTGCGATGGGCCCTCTCAGATCTCTTGGAGACGCCTTACTGCACATGACAGAGAATGATATACGGCCGATTGGACTGTCCGATTTTATTGCCAGCTTGGCCACTATCAGACCAAGTGTGAGCAAAGCGGGCCTAAAGGAATACGAAGACTGGGCGAGGGAGTTTGGAGAGCGTGGTGGATGAGAAAGTCCCCTTTGGGCCAATAGAAGCATACACTTTACATGTCGAGGCGAGCCTGGAGACTTTTCCTTATCTGTGTTTTTAAAAGCATAGCTCAGGAGTTCATAGGGGGTTTGTTGCTTTGGTTGGTTGGTTAGTTGGGGGCCAGGCAAGAACATAAACAAAGCAGCCATCTGCTCGTTAGGAAATAACACGAGTTCCCATAAGCATGCTTCCACAACATGGGGAGACATTATCTCCTGTCGAGCGATTGGCTCTGTCAGCCTTTGTCATGTTTCTGATGCCTAGTATTTCCACTCTTTGGTATATCTTGATGCTACAAACCTCCACCCAATATTGTATATATGTACACATGCACATGAACCATTCATGTTTCTTCCTGAAATCGTACACCTTTTTGACAGAGCCTAAAACCCAGACTCCGTCTCCCAATGCCTACTATCTGATGCACCCACCCCACTCCCTAACAATAACCCCAAGTCTTTTTATTTTCATTGCGTTTGCTTGGACAACCACCCGTACTTCTTCTTCGTCCTCGACTCGAGGATCAACGTCAGCGTCTTCAGCTCCTTCTCCACCTCGGTAGCTTCCGCCTTTACAAACTGCAGAGACCTCTCCGTCTTTTCGGCGACGTCCTTCAGGCTCTTCCTCGCCTCCTTTGCTTCTTTCTTGACCACCCTTTGCCTCACGAGCTCTTCGGCGGAGGGGATTGGGGGGCGGGCCGAGATGGGGAGGCCGGCGCCGGGGGCGATGATGTGTTTGACTACGTGGCGCTTGGACTTGGAGGTGCGCCAGCCGGGGCTGATGGCGATGACGTCGCCCTGGCGGAGGGAGTTGGCGGGGTCGTGGACGAGATAGGTTTTCGGGTCGTCGAAGTGCTGTTGGTGGTGAAGGAGGGGGAGTAGGTTAGTACAAGTAAGAGGTGAATGGGTCGGTGTTTAGTGGGGTTGAGAAGGAGGAGGAGGAGGGAGGAGGGAGGGGGAGTGGTTTGGTGGTATATAGTACCTTCTTGAGGAAGTTGTTCCACTTTAGCCCTCCCACGCGCACTTTGACCGTCTTGTCGATCAGCCCTGCGGTGACGACTACGCCGTGAATCTCCCGCATGGAGTTCAGCTGGGCGAGGTTCTTGGCTATTGAGGAGGAGGCCATCTTGATATGTGTGTTGATGTGTGCGTGTCTGTGGCCCCCAAAAGCCAACTGCTTTTCTCCAAGTTTCCTCCTCCTTTTGGTTTGGCGACCTCTTCAACGTCTCGGTTCTCGGGTACTCTTGTTGTGGGGGATCTGAGCCGGTGGTTTGGGAATTTGGCGGGTTGGCGGAGTCGCAGTAGCTCAGAGTTCGCAAAATGAGGCTGTCGTCTCCCAAAATTTTGGAGGCTGCACTACCAAAAGCCGGAGTGGACGTTGAGATGGACCGGGGTTAGGCGAACCACCGTGCGGGTCATTCCTGTAAAGATGCCCGCCAGCCTGTGTGCCAAGACTTTCCTTCTGCACTGTGGACGAAAGCTCAGCCTTGTGCGCTCTGTGCCCCTGTTTCTCTCAACGCAATTGAAAAGGGGTGAATGCAAACATCGAGATTACATCGCCAAAGATAGAGCACAAGCTCGCCCCAACACATATTCCCATAAAACACAGCAGTTAAAAATTAGAATTATTGTAGCTATCTTGCGCAGTGCACTAGGAAAACGCCTTGCGCTGTGCCCTTGTCCCGTTGATGCCATTGTAGAAAAAGTGTATGCTTAGTTGTCCCCTCGTTACCATAAATTCGTGATTGCAAACAGTTCCCCTAATCCAAAATCCCACACCTTTATTGCAACTCCCATGAGGGTAAGTATCCAACACCCCTCAAGTTACCGATTGAGCTGCAGCTGGTCAAGAAACTGGTGCAGGGCCAATCGGTGATGGCGTTTCGGACGGCGTCCGAACCTCAGCGCCAACTGCGGCTATAATTTTGGCCCTCCTTCGTGGTGGCGGGAGTTTCGGTGGCATCTTTTTCTGACCAGCCCCATTGACGTGCAAGTGAGGTACAGGCACCGGTGGATGAACGACAGGAACCCCGTGCTTATGTCGGGGCACTTCTGGCAGTGATTTCTGCGCCCTCAGAGTCCTAGGTGGCGGCGGTCTGGGTGGGCTGCCTCCATGCTCGGATTTGCCCTTGGCCTGCGCTGCCATATCCGACTTGCGACTAGGTGTCTTCACTCCGGGTTTCTCGGACACTTTGGCGATAACACTCACGGCACTACCGGTTTGTGACAGCGAGAGGCTGCCGATTGGACTGAGTGACGGAGATTCCGGCTCTTCTTCAGCCAGCCATGGGGTGCTGGCTACTCTGTCGAGCAGGCGTATTGTTGTCGGTTCGGGAGGCATAAAGTGCGCATTGCCGGTGCCTCGCAGGATGTCGATGAGACTGAGAATCTGACCCCTTTTGTAATGAGGCGGTTTGCTGAGTTGAGTATGAGCGAGCAAAGGGGCAAGTACCCTCAAGTAAGTGTGTCTCAAAATGTCCATCTCGCTCGGCAAATCAAGCAAGTTCCGTATGATGACATCCAGCAGCACATGGAGATCATTTGTGTAAAAATACTCGTACGTCGCAGATGTGGTAAAAAGCAGGTACAGCAGTTTGAGAATGAGCAGCTGCTGAGAGGTCTCTGTTTCTCGGTTGAGAAGCAGTATGATATTCTCTCCAAAGGTTCGATAGGAATCTCCATGAACGCCAAGAAGTTTGATGACGCGATTGGTGGTGGGCGAGATGGATGATGGTTCTGTCGCTGCCGATGTCGCTGCCACCATGTACTGTTCATTCAACACCAGCTGAAAGGCAGTTAGCGATAAAATTCCCAGAGCGATGAAATTCGGTAGCATTTACCAAAACCCGAATAACAGAATAGTGGTAAGGATCATTGGCGTCATCGGCTAGGGCTTCGATGAGTTGGAAGAGATACGTGACGAAGCCATCGTCAATTTGCATCAAATCCTCGTCCCGTAGCCGTTCAATGCGGGACATCTCATACATCAGCTGTAACAGAAGCCGATGTAATCGGGAATCCTTTCCCCCACACCCCTTGATCAACTCCAGCAACCGCACAAAGCACCCTTCCTTGATCATTTGTCGGAAGGTCTCCTCCTCGGCGCGGCCGTCGGACAGGAGAAAGTTGGCAATAACGTGGAGCGGCGCATACTCATCCTCCTGAAGCAGACTGTATATGATTTGGGTTCGCACATAGTCCTTATTGACAGAAAACAGCGGGCTGTGTATTAACTGCTCGGAACAATTCGCAATCTCGTCCTCGTCGTCGAGGTATTCGTCCCGGGCCTTGGAAACCAAATCAAGCCATGAGCGCAAGGCGTTATCGAGAAGCTCGTAAGAATCGCATGGTGCAGAGAGGATCTGATTCAAGGCTGCAAAGATGGATCGCAATCAGCATGTTGTGTCTTGGGTCGAGCTGCCGTACATTCTTCTTTACCTGCCCAAAATTGCTGCTCATTCTCAGCAGTCCAAGTGCCTTGGACATCGGCCATGTTCTCAGACGAGCCAGTGTTGTGAATGCAAATGGGTCATCACGATGGCTAGGTGTCCAGGTCGCATATAAGGAATTCCGAGAGGCGCAATGCACTTTGCGGTAAGACAATCCGGTGATCAGGGCGTTTTGTAGTTGGACTTGGGATGGTCCGCCTGACTGGTGGCTCTCTTGTGTTGGAGGGGTTGAAGCACTGCCCGTGACGGATCGAAACTCCCAATCTTCGGTTTGGCTGCCGAGACTCACGTTTCGCATGCACGGGCCACCTAATTAAGCCGGGATGACGTCGAATGGGTAGTGCCAGTGTCTTGGGTCCCTCTCGTCTTTTATCATGATCAATCATATCGATAGGTATTCTTCCTGTTCTAAGCCTATCTAACCTGCTCCATGTATCTCCGCCACACATTAATCTTCAGTCAGCGTATCAACTGAAACGATAGACAACAGCCGCCAAACTATGCAAAAAACCAACACGTCCTTTGAACGCCCCCAACCATGAAAATACCCAGATCTATCATGTCATGAACCCTCCCCCCATCATCATACAGACACAACTGCTATTCTTCCTCGTATATTTTGGCCCGTTCCGCATACTCTCGGATGCTGCTGACCACATAATCCTGAATTTCCCCGCCCCTGCCAGCCGCAATTCTCAGGATGAGCTCGTTGAGGTTGGACCTCCCCAAAATGTCAACGTGATCCGCCGTATTGGGTCCGCCACGAGGATTGAACCTTTCAGGTTCGTGTGGCATCTCCACCACAGTCACTTTCGCACCAGCTGGGTTGTACCGCTTCATATTCCACCCCTTGTTGCACATATACCCGGTACTCATCAGGTTTACTGTCCCATCTCCTTCACCCATGACAACACCGTGATCGACATCGCCTTGGATGAGGGCAGTGTCAATGGTCATGTTCAAGTTAGTGAGAGCTCCAAGCTCGGGAGAGCGGTAGTAGTAGGCCCGTTCGGTGGGCTTCCCTACGCCATAGAAACAGTACACCTTGAGGCTAGGGGCGAGAGGCAGACGAGTTTCGAGAGGGTTGATCCATTTCCTGGGATCAAGTTCGTTGGCTGTGACCTCCTTCATAGTGTGTGCTACGCCCTGGGAATAACTTCTTTTGACCAAATCCCGATACCAATCATCAGTCGTGTCGTATAGGTATTGCATTGCATCGTCCACCGTAAAGTTTGTCTTTGGTATCGTCCAGTTCTGGTTGGTTCGAAAGTTGAGGAATGAACCAAAGCTCACTGCTTGACCGGGCTGGTCATCAGGTGCCCCATCAAGATCTCCCCAAATGGCATTGCCTCCCATTGGCAACATTGAGGACATGCCAGGCATGGCACGGAATATCTCGGCTCTCTCCTCTTTGCTAAGAAACTTCTCCAGTCCATACACTGCGAAAGCATTCAGTTGCGCCGTGTCACGCATCTCGCCCGATAATATCGCTGCGACATCCTTGACGGCCCCAAGCATGCATCCACTGACGTTGATCCATGAGTCAACATGTCTCTCCACCCAGTCGTCACCACCTCTGCCGCCCTGCTCAGAGGCTACCCAGTGGAAAAAGTAGAAGACCACTTGGCTGCCCATGCTGTGTGATGTGAGGACAACCTTCTTGTTATCCAGCTTGACGGCCATCTCAATATGGGCTTTCAGTCTAGAGAAGTACTGGTCTCTCATCTCCAAGTTCGGGTACGCTAGCCGCCAGTCGTACGCTGCCGTGAACGAGTTGGTCGGGTCATAACCCAAGGACGCTAGGTTTTCGATGATCTTGTTCCAAATCCAGTACCCGGTAATAAAGAAGTCAGTCGCGTCGAAGCCTTGTGCCGCCCTCAGTTTGATCCCCGGTGGGTCCAGCCCAGTTGTATGGTCCAACATGATGTGCCTCTTCCAATTCTCCTTGTCCATGACCAATGCCCTCATCATGCTCCAACTGCCCCAAAGCCGTTTCCGAAAATAAGGTAGCGATTCATTAGACGTTCCCCAGGACTCGAGACCAGTCGAAATAACACCGGGAATTAGAACCATTGGATGGTGTGACGATAGGCCTTCGGAGCGAACCTTGAGGCCTACAGAGAAGGCATCGTAGCTTTCGAGAAAATCGCGTTCGCCATTCTGTCATGCGGGTGATCCATTAGCTTGACAGGTAATCATATAAAATTCCAGAGCGTGTGTGATTTACTCACCACCAGCTCGCGCATATCCTTGACAAAACCTGCAGGAAGAATCTCGAACAAGTTGTCCATACTCAAGTCCCCGAGCTCGGGGAACTCGAAACCGATAAGATCATTGCTTTTTGCAAAGAAACCGGCCGCAATGATACCAAACAAACTCCCGAGAAAGAAAATACCCGTTGTCTTCCTCTTTCGTGTTTCCTTTCGTTTGTGGACGACCTTGACTTTCTCGCCGGGTCTGACGGGGCTTTGGTTGCGAGGTGTCTGTGCGGGTGAAGGTTCGGTAGGTGTGTCGTTGCCGTTGCCGAACACTCGTCGCCGCAGAGTGCTGGCCATCTCGAGACTGGTTTGGGCGGTGACTAGTGCGTTGTGGTGTGAATGCACCGTGGATGGGTAGACTTCAAGGAGGTGGTTCAGAATATCCAAATACTGAGGAGCGCGGCGGCCCCTCCGCTTCAGCTCTCAACAGCAAGTCCGGGTGGGGCAAGGGATCTTTGACTGCCGGTTTCGCTCCTGCTTGTCACCCATCGACATGTAGATTTGCTTCGGCTCGATGTTGATACCGGGGAATCTGTGTCGGCATTTTCTAGAACACCGAAAAAGAAAAAGAAGCGATCATAGCCGGGTTTTGTTTCGTCATTCTTAATTATCCGATCCACGTCGTTGTGATTTGCTCTCCGCGCCCGTGTCGATGTACTCGGTACTGGGCTATTGTTTGCGCCTCTGCTTTAAAATAGACACCAGGCGCATCCATCCAAGAGACTTTGGCTTCAAATGTTATTTCAAAGTATAATCTATCATATAGGTTATCTTTTATCTGAGATCAGCACTTTAAGCTTCTCACTGAGACAAGGTTGTCTCTTGTAGATCCAAGTATCGACTACCGAAGAATGCATGTTGAAGACTGCCGTTTCCTGACAGGTGGGTTGACAGGCACGACAGGGATGCTGCACGGGGTTTGGAGAAGTCGACCCATTGGGGGAAACGGGACGAGGGGGCCCAATGCTTGCCATGCGATTGGGACATGGCATGTGAAAGTTCAATGACGAAGACCCTGGGACGAGCAAGCGTTCGTCAGATCTTTTGCCAGCGCAACCTCCCCGCTTCCAACACCGCGCCTACAGTCGACAACCGTCACCAAACCCCCCTTCCACGACAAGCGAACCTCAACATATACGACACGAACCCCTTCTCTCCACTCATCCTCAACGTGCGCATCATCTTTTATTTCCGCTTTCGAGGCTGCTGCTCGCTATTCGCGGCCCATTTGCTCACGCACTCGGAGAGCAGCGGACCGCATCAGTCTTCCGCATGGAACAGAGCTCGCGCGTCGAACAACTCCCACGGGAACTGAAGTACATACAATATGAGCATCGTCTCGAGACTCAATATCTACCGGCAATCCGCGCCTTGATCTCCAAGGACCTCAGCGAGCCCTACAGCATCTATGTCTACCGCTACTTTCTCTACCAATGGGGCCATCTGTGTTACCTTGTAAGCCCATCCGACGGTCTTCCCCCCCTCTCCTCTCGACCCGCGAATCCATTTCCGACGGCCCTAACCCCGCATCTCTCTCGTCCCAGGCTATCGACCCTGAAGACTCCTCCCTAGTTGGCGTCATAATCTGCAAGCTCGAAGCCCATGCCTCCCATTCGCCCCCCACCTTGCGGGGATATATCGCTATGCTCGCCGTGTCATCTGCCTACCGCGGACATGGCGTGGCAACGACACTGGTCAAGATGGCCATCGACTCTATGAAGAGCCGCAATGCCGACGAGGTGGTTCTTGAGACAGAAGAGACAAATATTCCCGCAATGAGGCTATATGAGCGGTTGGGCTTCCTGAGATCCAAGAAACTCCATCGCTACTACCTAAACGGCAATAGCGCATACAGGCTGGTCCTTTTGTTGAGGCCAATTGATCCGGACTCGGCGGCCGATCTGGCGTTGGACGATGCTGATATTTATCGATGATGGATGTCTGGGCGCCCACCAAAACAGTTACGGAACATGTGGTAGCCGTGATAGGGACATGCAAACGGTGTTCGGGAAGATATGGCGCTCAACGAGTAGAATATTCAGAAGCTCTTGCGCATCAAACGCCGACGGTCAAGATGATGGGACGGTTCATATTCACCTGGAAGTTGTGGCTTGAAATACAGCCATGGCTTGCCCCAAGAGGCTCATCAATTGGGAAGCACCAAAAGATACGAGGGGGCTTATTACATAGTCGACCAGGTCGCATATCCTCTGACAGAACTTTCAGGAACACATCATGAGAGAGATTTGGCGGGTCACACCATATCCTCACAGCTAACTCACCCAAAACGAACAAACCTGCCGGGATAAGAGGTAGAAGGACGGAGCAGCGCCAGGCGAGGAAATAGAGGACTGAAAAGTTTACTTTGTGTTCATATTACTATTAAGGGAAACATGCGTTTCCGGTCCTTACAAAAATATCAAATCGCTAGCTCCAGTGTGGTATCATCCTGCTCCCTCCTCGGGGTAGTTGCCGGCTCGAACAAACATTCTCTTGTGCAGAGACACGGGGGAGCTCAAAACGTCCTCTTCCCGGTGACTTCTTTGATGTACTCAAATTTCTCTTTCGAGTTGTACTAAAATTGTATCGTTAGCATGCACGGAAACTCGACGAGGTTCCGCTGAACCAGCCAACTCACCAAGGAAGCTTTGATCCCCCATTCATTTTCCCCATATATTCCCAGTTCGGTCCAAGCATCTACAGCATCGTTCGTCAGTGTGATGCTCGAGAGACCGTCAACCGCCCCGACGCACCAGCCTTGTAGTAGATCTGCCTCGCTCCCGGGCCCTGCTTCACCAACTCCAGCTCTTTCATCCTCCTCAACACTCTCGCCACATCATCCTTATCCGTAAAATCCTCAGTATAGATGCATATCAGTCTCTCTTTCTTCTCAGCGTGCCCATCATCATACCCCGCAGGCATCCTCGTCGCCACCTTGGCCGCAGTCCCCAACTGATGATTCGCCACCGCCCTGGCAACCTTCTTCCACGTATCATTAACGAACGCTACGTCCGGGAACAGCATCCATTTCCCAGAAGTCTCGCGGCACTCCACCGCTAGCTGTTTTAGGTCCTCTATTGTCTCCTTTCTGGCCACGGCAATGTGTCGTTTGGCGACCAGGGGAGAGTTGGGGTAGGCAGCGGTGGTCTTGTCAATGAAGGATTTGAACAGGTCAAGACGTTCACGGCCGGCTCTCATAAAGCGGTCGTGGTCGGAGGGGGGACGGGGAGGGAGGTAGGGGTTGGCGATGAAGATCCATTCTAGGCCAAAGCGGCAGTTGGTTGTGGCTGGGGGTAGGCGGGCGAGGAACTGGGGGATGGATTCTGTGAGTTGGTAGGCGGCGTGGGGGATATGGGCGTAGGTGTTGTGAAGGCGTCCTGAGGCTAGAGGGGACTGGGAGGTGGATTCCGAAGGGGTGATCCGGGAGGTGATGAGTTTGGTGCGTGCTTCTTGGGAGGACCAGTAAGAAGGTGTGTTGTAGGCGGCAACTCGGGACTTGAGCCTGGAGACGGTTTTGGGGGAGCCTGGGGGGCGTGTTAGTGGTGGTGTGATAAGATCGGTGGGCGATATGCATGATGAGCTGGCTGACCGTAGAAGTCCGAATCGTCGGAGTCATCCATTTTCTCACGCCAAAAGAGTTGTATATCTGGATGTTCCTGACCGCTGCTAAAGAAAATAGAGATTACAGTCTTGATCCTCCGTTTGTGAGCGGGTTTGTATTGGGTTGGGTTTTGATCAGTTTAGGTTAAAGCTGAGCTATGAATGAGCTGGTGGAGTCTCAAATATGCAGGCACCCATCAACTTTGGCGGCCCTGAGATACACTAATCATGGAGGAAGATGATCTGGAAAGATAAACGCATGGTGTTTTGAAAGAATCGAGAAAGTAAAATAGTCATGGGATTCCAGGCAAGTCGGTCTGGCGAGGCTTGGGGCGTTCTTCATTCAGAACTGACCAATCCGATGCGCCGGGGATAATTGTCAAGTCCCGAAAAAGAAAGTGCGACCAGCATCAAATCTTGAGTGTCTTCACACCTCACAGGCCCCAGCGCACCACCCTTGTTCTCAAGGTCATCCGCTTTTAAAGTGTTACACGGAGTAAAATGGAAGAAGATTCGGGCAAGCTGATCAATTCAGTTTGGTCACGGGAGTTGGATCTTCCACCAAGTTGTGTTGAGTTCTGCCCAGCTCACCCGTCTTACTTTCTGGTCGGGACCTACAATCTACAGAAAGACGAAGTTGATGCGCACACGCCAGAGCAAGACGCCGGTGATGATGACAACAAAGACGACGCGAAGTCACAGGCTGCTAAGCCAAAGAAAGCTCAAAGTCGAAATGGAAGCATCCTCGTCTTCCAATTACAGGACGATAACAACATGTGAGTCACTAGATCCAGCTCGGGTTCTGCTTCACACCTAACCCTTCTCAAAGAGTTCCTATTCAAACTGAGCCTCAGCCATCTGCTTTGCTGGATCTTCATTTCAACCCGATTGAGGGATTTTGGGACATTTGCGCAACGGTCTCAAGTACGGCTACCCTTGCCATCTTCAAGCTCTCGCCCGGTCCTGAAGATGACAAGCCTTTAAAGCATCTAAACACGATGGACATTTCATCGTTGTCAGGAGGGGATATTTCTGCTTCGGATGGGTCGGAAATATTGTTTCTATCTGTTTGCTGGCACCCATCCCGAGCAGATATGCTGGCGGTTACCACTAATACCGGCCATGTCTACTTGGTGCATCTGCCAGCTTGGGACAAGGGCTGGAAACTTCTGCCAGAGCCGGCGACCACTCACACATTGGAGGCCTGGACGGTGAACCTATCGCCTTATATCGGGTCCACTGACTCGCCAGAAGAAGTATCTTTCAGAACATTCTCGGGGGGTGATGACTCCAAACTGCGTTTTGGAACAGTTATCTGGAGTCCCTCAGACGATCATCTCACTGAGACTATTTCTGCTGTCGAGGCCAGGGGTCATGATGCTGGAGTAACAGCAATCTTGCCTCTCTTTGTCCTAGAAGATGGATCGGAGCTGCTTGTCACAGGGAGTTATGATGAGAATATCAGACTCTTTTCACTGGCTCCATATGGGAGGCCCAAAAACCTCGTCGA
The DNA here is from genome assembly GCF_000226545.1 of Podospora anserina S mat+. Lineage (NCBI taxonomy): Eukaryota > Fungi > Ascomycota > Sordariomycetes > Sordariales > Podosporaceae > Podospora > Podospora anserina. Next base: position 81,777 of record NW_001939194.1, read on the forward strand.
GATGGGACTTGGGGGAGGTGTGTGGAGGCTGAAATTAATCAATCTTGACAAGACACCGAGCCCGACCTACAACTGGAGGGCACGGATATTGGCATCATGCATGCATGCCGGCTCGAGGGTGGTGGATGTTCTGCAAACCGTGGATGGAGAGCACCATGTTCGAGTTCTTGGCCGGTTTGAGGAACACAAGAGCATGAACTATGGAAGCGACTTTCATCCCCAGAGAAAAGACAGCTTGACAGTTGTGTCGACTAGTTTCTATGATAGGCTCCTCTGTTTGTGGCAACTAGATATAGCATGAGGCTAGAGAGTACTAACTAGGGAATCCGGGAATAGTTGAGCAAACTTACAGATACATCATGTCCAAAGACTGAGAATGACAGGAGCATTTGAGTGCCTGCAGTGTGTGTTTGGTTTTATGAATGGAAAATTATCAAGTTGTGACGGTTTCAAATATACATATCATAACTCCAGAGCAACATTGCAGAGATGTCGTCGAGGAGCGTACCTTATCCAAAATCCGCCAGTGTCATGGTGAGACATGGGGGTCCTTCACTGTGTGACGCAATCCCTGAAATCCCTAGGGCCCATGTCCACTAAAGTTACTTGACCGCCTTTACTTGTAGTGGCTGCATGGGCGTTTCTGCCCCGCACTAATCCCAAGAAAGCTTATTAGTCGCGCCTAAGCGCGCCTGACACGCCCCGTTTTCGCCGTTTCGGTACCTCGGTGGGTAATTATTAAAGTCACTCTATTTCGACTCAAGAGTCAGCAGACAAGAGAGATTGGAGCCAGACATCACTTTGATTCTTTCATACTAGATCCGACATCTCGGGTTGCCGTTATTTCTTTAATTACCGTCCCGGCAGCTTCTTCTTTTTCTGTAAACCCAAGGAGGCCCCGAGTTCTTTTGCTTGGTACCTTTAAAGCACTGCCTGCCGCTTCAGCGCATCGCTTTTCCATCGTGCGATTCGATCTCAACTTGCTCACACCGAGCCTCAACAACAGCTGCGATTTTTCTCTTCCCATTCTCTCCATTAAGCCAGAAGACTCGTCCTCTTTGCCACAACAGAAACCTGCCTGCTGTGCGACTGCAGCCCTCAGCATGGCGGCCATTTCGCCAAACGGCGCCCCTGGCGGTGAGGCCATTCTGGCGAGAATTCACGAAGCCCTCAAGGTCGTACACAGCCCATATTCTGCGAACCAGGCACGACAAGAAGCCCAATCGTTCCTCGAGGAAGTGAAGACGCTCGGCGACGCCCCATCCCACGGATACAACCTCGCCTTCGACAGGTCACAAGCTCCAATTGTCCGCCACTATGGCCTGTCCCTCCTCGAGCACGCCGTGAAGCACAAGTGGTCGGAATACAGCATCGAGCACCAAGCCTACCTCCGCAACTGGGTCTTGCAGCTGTCCGAGTCCGTCTCGAGAGAAGACCCGTCATATCTAAGAAACAAAACTGCCCAGTTGTGGGTAGAGATAGCCAAGAGATGCTGGGCTGTGGAGTGGATGGACATGGACGAGCTGCTTGTTCGCCTCTGGAGAGTCCCAGAATCCCCAGTTCACAAGCAATTTATCCTACAGATCTTGGAAACACTGTCCGAGGAAATCTTCAACGGGGACGATTCGGTTGTAGCCCTCCGCGAAGGAGCACTCAGCAAGGCTTGCGTCGAAATATTCACCCCTGCTGCCGTCCTGACCGAAGCCTTTCCCAACCGCCAGGTGGGCCCGAATGTGCGGTTTGAAGAGGAAGGGTGGCTCAGTAGGATTACACAGTTCGTCACCGACTGCCTCAACAGCGGGGCCGTCGAGCAAAACGAGGATGCTGCGGCCTGTGTCGTGAAAGCCCTCAAGGTTCTCGCTTCAGTCATGGCCTGGGCTGTTCCCAAAGCAGTCAATGCGGTTGGCAGTCGCCCCGTTCTATGTCGCTGCCTTGCGACTCCCAATGTTTCTGTACAAAAGGTCAGAGTTCTCTTCTCAAGTGCTCTGTGTGTGTTTTGTACTTTCACTAACACGTCACAAGGCTGCACTCGAGGCCCTCCATGCGCTCTACAACCGTACAATGTTCACCGATGAGGACTTTATCGATCTTGTTGTGCCAATGTATGGCGAAGACGTGGTGGATTTGTTCAAGCGGCTCTTCGAGTGGTCTACAGTTGACGCCCAGGATATCGACGATGACAAGTATACGTTCGCCAAGAAGTTCTCCGAGGCAAGCCTGCACCCTCGGGTCACTATTAGACTGCATCCGTGATGCTAATAGGGGATACAGACAGTATGTTCGCTGGCCAACTACCTGGACCGGAAGTTTGCGGCCATCCCTCCTCAAGTAAACGTGCAGGGGTTTTTTCAACTCCTTATGTTGGTAGTGAAGAGTCAAAGTCTCGTCGTTTCGATCCCCGTCTTGGTGAGTTGGACTCGTCTTTTGAGCCATCGCACTCTGGGGCCGGCGGCTTCGAATATGCCATTCATCCCAGATCTTCTTGAGTTGTGCAGCAGCCGTCTCATACGGTATGAGAACCTGCCAGATGATACCGATGATCCAACATATGTATTGCTTCTCGAGGACACAGACACGCTTCCCGAGCGACATGCTTTCCTCGGAAATTATCGTCGTTACAGTTGCCAGGTCATTGAAAGCATCGTCAATCTTCGATTGTCCGATGCCTTCTCACATATCCTTGGAAAGGCAGAGGCTGCCTTCCGGACACTCTACGACGGGCAACCGCCTCTCAATGGTAAGCTTCAACTGGTGTCATAATTGTTCCGTATGCTGTGTTTCTACGACTGACATTACTTGCAGCTGCAAACTACTCCAAAAGCTCAGTTCCTGTGTTGACAGTGGATACACACGCTACTGTCATCGAAACAGCACTTAGGGGGTATATCAAGTGGAGGTCTTCACGTAACTCGACTCCAGAGGAGGTGAGTGGTCCTCGTCATTACCAGCTAGTAGGTGCGATTTAAAGCTAACCTGCCTGAAACAAAAGGAGCAAAAGGTTGCGGGCATCGAGGACCACTTTGAGAAATGGTGTGGGCAGCTCTTGGAAATGAAATTCGAGGTACAGATTCCGCTTCTGGTCTTATGTAATGGAAAGCCTATGCTCACATCTCACTAGGACCCTCTGATCAGGAAGCGTGTTCTCCAGCTTCTTGTGGCCTTTTCTACGACTGCTCTTGACTCTAACCCGGGCTTCATGTTGAGAGTGCTTGAGCACATCTTGATGACTTGGCCAGCTTTGCAGCCCGACCATAAGCTCCTCAATGATGCTATTCGAGATTTGCAAAACGAAAGCATGATTGAGCTGCAGCGGCTCGCCTCCAAGATGCCCGACCACTTATTAGTAAGGCTTCTCCTGTTCCGTATCCGGGGACACAGGCGACTGATTCATCATCCAGGATGTGTACGACCAACTGGAAGCCAAGATCAAAGAGATGATAGCATCTGGTACTCTGGATGAGAAGCGCCAGATTGCATACCAGAGTTTTCTTTTCATCATCATGTGAGTCCTCCAATATTCAGTCTGCTCGGATTGTAGCAAGTAGCTTACTCATTCAAGTCACCGTTCCACCCGAATTGACCCAGGTGTGCGCCTACAGAGACTATCGTCTTTCATTGAGCCTGTGAGGAACCAATGGAAAGATGAGTCACTCAAACAAGCACTCAGCTCGTATGATGGGTTCTGCCAGCTACTCGGCCTGGACAGGGCGCAAAGGTACTTGGCCCAGCGCCGCATCCACGAGGTTGCCGACTGGGGTGCGGCAGATCTCGACGCCGAGGGCCTTGCTCTCCAGGTGGAGTTGGAGCAAAGACAGACGGTGAGTGTCTCCGGCGCTGTTGTGCTCTTTCCCCAGCTAACCAGTCATCCCAGATGCTGCCCCTGCGGATGACCAAATCATTCTTAACTTACTCCGTCGAGAAACTGGAGAAGAACTCGCCCCCCTATCAAGCATCATGTGCTCTTTGGCAGGACAGCTTCCCGCTTATTCTCCCAGAGTTGCTCAAGTTCTTGAGGTATGCACCTGTTGCCCCGATGGAGTTGATAGCGCAACGTCCTTTTGCTGACCTTGATCCAGTTATGCACATGCGTCTCACAATCCAAAGAACTGGAGCCAGCTGCCGGTAGAGATGCAATCGGTCGCCACCCGTGTCCTGACCGATCGCTTTTGGCAAGCCGGTATCTCTGAAGGGAGTAAGGATGACTTCTATGCGCGGGTCCTTGGCAAAAAGAGCACGCTTGAGGGCCTGGCCTCGACTATTCGTGGCTCTGTCCGGTTCGTGCGGGAGACGTGCTATGCTATCATATACTGCATGAGTCGGCTCGACATGCAGTTCTATGGCTTCCTCGAGCTCCCGGGCCCACTTGCCAACGCACTGTTTGCAGACTCGTTCTGTTTGTCAGCGCACCAGATCATCAACTTGCTGAATCTGGTCAGGTACCTGGTTGACCACTGTCCAGTAGAGCTCCGAGAACACTTCCTGCCTCCCATTCTCGCTACCTGTTTTGAGCAGATGGATACCAAGATCACATCAGAATGGGATAAGTTGGGCCAGCGAGAGGCTGTACAGGCTGGCGGAGAAGAGTTGACGGAGGAGATGAAGGCTGAGAGTATCCTCCGGCAACTCACATATTCCGCCGTGTTGATGGTAGCCGATGTTCTTGACCCATCCCGAATCTGTAAGTTCTGACGAGCTGACCCGAGCCCTTTGCCATCTTCCTATGCTAACCAGGATCCAGCTGGTCCCGTGGGCAAGGTGGAAGACGGAACGCCTGAGAAGAAGCTTCCTTCTCTCCGCAAATTTTGCTTGATGAACTCGGCCATTGCGGTTCCACTATTGGTTTTCTGCAGCCATGCCATCAAGATGCACGACGGACGATGCTGCGGAGTGGTACTGCGCGTTTTCAAGTCCATCGTGCCCGAGTTCCACCGTACGGACCAACCCAAGGCCCATAAGGAGGGTGGAAGCACAGCGCCTTTGGATGACGGCTTCCCAATTCCAGAGGAGAGTGCCAGGGAGATTCGCGAATTCATCTCTGCTGAAGTTTTGAAGGCCGCCATCACAGCGCTCCACGATCCATATTTTGTCGACTCCCAAAAGGATATTGGATCTCTGATTGCGCATATTCTTGCGCACTATGCCTCCCTGACGCCAACTCCACGGAACATTCTTGTGCAGTTGCCGGGAATCAGGGAGGACCAGGTTGATCAGACAATTCGCTACGTTTCTGGACCAGGCGTGCATTCGAGGCAGCAGCGAGCCATGGTGTTGGACCTGCTTCGAGATCTCAAGGGCGTGAGCATCTCCGAGATGGGCAAACTCAACAAGAGCCTAGGTACCCCGTCGCGAAGCAGCAAGTCCAAGCGGAGCAAGATGGCTCAAGAGTTCATGACTCCAGTGGACACAACACATGGTGGAAATCCCAGTGACGGAACCGGAAGAGGCAAGACACCCGATCTGGAAGGGGTAGCGGGCATGTTCGATGAGCCTTAGGAATTGTGTTCGATATTGCCTTCGTTGTGTTACGGTCGTTTACAGGTGATTGCGTTGCGAAGAGTGAGGTGAAAACGAGCAGTGCCTAGACGATAGTCTTGTGATTTTGCATTGATCTGGAGAGGGAAGGAATCAGCACAAGTATTGGTTAGCAAGCATTAGGTAGTTGTAAAGACAGCGTATTGAGGACAGCACAACACTGAATACAAGTACCGTTAATACCGGGCATCGAAATGTCTGGCAGTTGGACTTTGAATCAGAAGCACAATCGATGCTGTCAGTTATGATGAGGGGTTACTGTGTATGTGAATGTAGGTGGTACTAATGGCATTGCTCCGGCCTAGTGCTTGTGCAGGGGATGGGTGGGTGTTTCGGGTGATCACGTTGCCGATGACTGGTCTGGTTGGACCAAGCCCCTCAGTCATGACACTGTCTACCTATCACGATGCTCGGGCGCGACACTTTTTCTTTCAACTTGGTTTATGCTGTTATAGTATACCATTTTGAACCTCGGCAACAATCGCCACGGAGCTCGCCGCTCTCTCAAAGAAACAGCCCGGACATAGACAACCCCGCCGTTGGCAGGATTGCCAAGTCTTGGGGTAGCTCAGCCCTATTCGCGGTCTATGAGGAGAAGGAATCATCACTTGAGTTAACCGCGTTGCCGAATCAACCTTCACGGTTCGGAGGTTTGCGACCTTCGACAACTCTCGACAAGAAATAGGGGGTTAGAAAAGGGGCGATTGCCCCACAAATCGTTATATCCGCCCACCTCCCGACCCTCTTACACAGCTCACACCGCATCCACCGCATATTCTTACCCATCTTTCCAGACAACGAGAAACGAACTGGGTCCAGTAAACCCAATCCCAGGTCGCCATAGCCTGTGGTCACGGATCGAGTATTGCTTCTTCTTCTGGCTACTGTTTGGAAACACTCTTACTTGCAGCACAGTCTAGTTGATCGCCCGCCAAGTGTATGTAATGCGTTTCATGCCGGCATAGGGAACCGAAAGAGGACATCTACAACGATACAACTCTGGCCGCCCCCCCAAGACAGGTCTTTGGCTGGAATCCCGAGGCAGATCCATATAGCTTTGCAGATCCGGTTCTGGCCCCGAAGGTTTGGGCTTGCTTTCTTTCTTCCACGCGAGCCACTTGTCCGGTTTGGGCTTTGTGAGAAACTGTTGTGCAAAGAGATCGACTGCTCAAGATGGTGTATCTGGGTAGACCCTCCAAGGGTTGTCAGATGTGTAGGACCAGGAGGATAAAGGTACTCGGCCTCCTGACGTGATACAGACGATGATTTACGAGAACATCGATGGCTAATTACAACAGTGCGACGAAACAAAGCCAACATGCAACCAGTGTGCCAAGGCCCGTCGACAGTGTCCGGGATACAGAGACGAATTTGATCTTCTACTTCGAAACGAAAACCAGGCGGCAGCCAGGAGGGCACTGAAAGCCAACACCGCCGCTGCTTCATCCAGCAGCAGCAGCAGCAGCAAGAAAGCCACTGCTTCCAACAAGAACGCACAACCGCACCCCCGGCAGCAGGCATTACAACTCTCTAGATCCCAGACAGTAGCACTCACCAACTCTCTCAGCATCCCAGTTGAAGACCTCGCCACTTGTCACTTCCTATCTAATTTTGTTCTGGTCCCGCCGCAAGAACAACACTCGGCAAGAGGGTACAATCACTTTCTGCTTCCCTTGCTGCAGCAGTACTCGAACGGCACGAACAGAGAAGAAATCACGCACCTCCAGCACGCATTCAACGCCTGTGCTTTGGCTTCACTGGGGGAGAGATATGGAGCCCCCAGCCCCGGCCGCGGGCATGGGCGTTTAACAACAGGAAAAGAAAAGGAGACGCTCCTTCGAAAGGGGGCTGAAGAATACACGCTTGCTCTGATGGCCACAAATGCGGCTCTGAGGGATCCAATTCGGTGTAAAGAGGATGGAACCCTGGCAGCTGTTTTGTTGCTGGGCATGTTTGAGGTATGTCTGAGCCGCCGCTTGTTTTGCAGTCATTTGTGGAAAAGGGCTTACCTCTCTGATCTTTCAGAACATCACCGCCAGACAAGACACCGGGTCAGCCTGGGGTTCCCACGTCGAGGGAGCAGTCCAGCTCGTCAAGGCCCGAGGGAAGAAACAGCTCAAGTCAAAGCTGGGGGTGCAGTTATTTGTCGTTGTACGGTCACAGCTAGTATGTGTCATTCTTTCGGTTTCGTTGCTCTCTTCCATGCTTCTGGGCTGACACGTTGTAGATCATCCACAACTTCATCACTGCCACACCCCTCCCCATGGGGGTTTCATGGTGGTTAAACGAGGACGCAAACTCGGATCCAACTGCCAACGCGTGCGAGCGACTCAACCTCTTGACGGCCGAACTGAGAAGCGAGGCGTACGGCTTCTTCTCCAGCCCACTATCGTTCTCCTCCTCGCCAGCATCCATCGCCGCGGTCGAAGAGTTCCTCGCTCGAGCTCGAGCCCTCGATGCCGAGGCTGTCGAATGGTTCGCCACTTTACCCCGGTCCTGGCAAATCGAATCCATCCCGTATTCGTCATCCGGCAACGAGAATATTTTTCCTGGTGTTGCGCATGTGTACCCGGATATGTGGACCGCAGCCATCTTCAACCTCGCACGTGCTACTCGAATGGTGCTCATGTCGATCATCGTGCGGTGTGCCGCGTTTTTGGTCCGGCCGGGAGACTATCGGACCACGGCAGAGTATGCCTTTGCCGCGAGGACGGCGAGCAGTGTGGTGAGTGAAGTGATTGCGAGTGTTCCATATCATCTTGGGCATCTCCCGCCACGGAAAGACAAGAGGGGGAATCCAATAGAAAACAGTCTTAATGGTAGAGGGTTGGGGGGGTATTTCTTGACGTGGCCATTGGCGTGTGTCGTTACTCACGATCATGTAACTGATGCTCGTAAGTCACTATCCCGCTATGTTTAGAGAGAAGGAAGCTGCTGATCAAAGAACATACAGAACGGGAATATGTGCGGGGACGGTTGAGGTATATCGGGGATGAGCATGGGATCAAGTATGCGAGGGTGCTGTTTGGGGTTTGTGGATCCTCCCGCGTTGAGCTTCATTAGACGCCAGACGCTAACAGGCATAATAGGTTAACCTCAGGCTTCCGAGTATGCTTATCTTTAAGGATGGAAAGCTTGCCGCTGCGGCGGCTGCAAGTAAAATCCCGGGGGCGAACAGTGTTGGGGGTTCGGCCGGTGCTGTCATGCGTGCGGCGGGTCTCACGAGTAGACTCAGATCGGTGTGAGAAGGCAAGGAGGGGATAGCCACAGCTTGTGTCTTTGGAGTTTTATATGAATTGAATACCCTGGTGTACAAGTAATCCTGGTCCATCATGAAATAGTCATAAGTCATTGAGATGCTTTCTTTCCATTTGGTCTCTAATCAAACCAACCAAGCCTCAAAGGAAACGAAAACCCCCGTTTAGTCACTGCCGATCTTGGGACTCTTTTGTTTTGTGAGGAAGTTTCTATCTCCTTGATTAGCAAGCCTCGAGAGAAGTTGTATGAATCACGACATACCTCTTGCGCTTCGAAGTATCAACTGCATTCCCGCTCAGATCCCATGCCTTGACAAACCAGCTCTGTGTCGCATCCAGATACGACTCGTCCTTGACATTTTTGACACTGACACGAAGACCGTCTTTGGTGAAGACCATGTTTTTGTCGCCCATCTGCTTTTCGGCCTGGTCCTTGATCTTCATGACAGAAACGTAAATCTGATAGCCAACCCAGGCCATTACGCCCAGTACTGCCAGGACGATAAACAACGGGATGAGTTGCCTGTTGGGCTTGGTTAGTTGGAAGCTTGTGGCCCAAGAGTCTGGGTAAGTCAAACCTAGCTGCTGATGGTGGCGGCGGAGGAGGCGCCTTTGTCTTTCCCCAAGCCATGATGATGATGATGATGATGACGAAAATGTACAGAGTCGAGGCGTGGTCGCTTTCTAGAATCTAGGTAGGCGGGATGTCGGCTTTTCTAGTAGGTTTGATCTAAATACACACGAGAGAAAAAGAGGTGATCGTAATTTAATGACAGGTCTTGTCCAACAAGGCAGACCGTCTGGACAGTGTCAGGCGGTACCTAGTTGTATTGTCGGGGCTTTGGTCACGGTGCATGGACAGATGTGGCGGGATGTTGCTGCATGACAGCTTTTTGTCCTCTATTTCAGTCCCCTACTGCCTCTTTCCATCTGCAGGACCGTTGCAGAGCCCTGAGCCATTTTAACCACTTGCCGATTGCCCTCCAAGCTTGGTCAACCGGTTATCCATGTCGGCCATGCATTGCAGCAGAAAAGAATTGTATGTAGCTGAACCCAAATGCTGGTTGGTGGCCTCGCAGAGGTGCCGTGTTGTCCGGCTTGTCTCTGTTAGCGCAGCTCCAGCCTCGGGAGATGACGCGCCCTGGTGGGGTGAGTGATCTACCCGGCGGGTACCTCATCAATGGAGGGGGAACTTGCGAAGCCCCGCGGCTAATCGCATGCATTTATCGAGGGTCTCGATAAGCATGTACCGGGCAGCATGCACCATGCAGCCAGAAGGGTTACCTTCTTCATAAAGCTGCTGCACGTCAGTTCCAGGTTTCTGGCACCAGATGCGCCGGTCGAGGTTGCCTATAAAATAGAGGTCTCCTACACTACACTGCCCATAATTCACTGAGGATAGAGCAATAGTTGATCACCATACCTAACCCTGACGATGGAAAGTGGACTGATGCATCCCTAGGCTGGCTTGTGTTCTTGGCCCAAGCTCCCCTTCAGAATCCCCACATTTTCTACTGCTTCCCTGCCAAGAGCCTTTCCATTGTCTGTGGCTGGTGCTTCCCTCGCCTCACCGCACACTGAGACGTTGAGGCCAGTCTGTCCCGTCAACCCGCAACCCCTCGCTGCCACAGTTGCTCAAGGTTGAGGCGACAGCTGTCCCGACCGCATCCCACACATAACCCTGAGACACCAGCCCAGGGAGCTCTGCTCCATTAGCCACCACGCCTCACGACTGACGTCCGTCAGTCAACCGCCATTCTTGCCATCTTGCCAGGTTGCGCAAATCACCAAACTTTGCTCAAAGTCGGCCGCCCTGTTATTACCGTGCTGAGGCTGCACGCACTGCTCGCGCCTTGATCATCACGACACCTCGCTTTCTTCAGCCGACACCTGTCCAGCACAGCATGTCTGGTGCTTCCAACGACGGCTACGGCCAGTACCCGCCCCAGCAGCCCGGCGACCACCAGCAGCAACCTCCATATCCCGACCAAGCCTACGATAACGCTGCCCCCGTCGCCCCAGGTCACGCCGCCGATCACGGCAGAAAAAAGAAGAGACAATATGCCGCCAGCGCTTTCGACGTCGGCGTGGGGGGTAATGTTGTAGCGGGAGGGCAGCCCATCCCAGGGGCAGCTCCATATGGAGCTCCAGCTGCTGTTCCAGCTTATGGAGGTTATCCCGCGCAACCAGAGGTCCAGCCAGCCGCCTATGGCGCTCAACCTGCCCAGCCATACGGCCAGCCCGCTGCTGTCAGCGGTTACCAGGCTCCGGATCCCTACTATCCCTCGGCCGGAGCTGTCCCGGCTCCTGGCGGCGTTGCCGGTCTAACTGCCGGTTTCCAGGGCATGAACCTGGGTGCTGGTGCTCCCGGCGGTATTCCACAACAGCAACCGCAACAGCTCCCCCCTCAGGCGAGAGCTGGTCCTTTGAATCAGCTTTACCCGACTGATCTCCTCAACCAGCCATTCAATGTGTCTGAATTGGACCTCCCTCCACCCCCCATCATCTTGCCTCCCAACGTAGGTCTTTTGTATCCGGAATCTACCACCTCCGGACATGCTAACAAATCTCGCAGGCGAGCGTCACCCCATCCCCAGATGCGAACTGCCTTCCCAAGTACGTGCGATCCACGCTCAATGCCGTTCCAACGACCCACAGCCTCCTCAAGAAGAGCAAACTTCCCTTTTCGCTGGTGATTCAACCCTATGCCGCCCTCCACGATCTCGATGACCCCGTCCCTGTGGTCCAAGACCAAGTCATCTCCCGCTGCCGGAGATGCAGATCCTACATCAACCCCTTCGTGACCTTCTTGGATCACGGCCACCGGTGGAGATGCAACATGTGCAACCTCACCAACGACGTTCCCCAGGCCTTTGACTGGGATGCTGCTGCGCAGAAGAGTGTGGACCGGTGGCAACGGCACGAGCTCAACCACGCCGTGGTTGAGTTCGTTGCTCCTCAGGAGTACATGGTCAGACCACCCCAACCGCTGGTCTACCTGTTTTTGTTTGATGTCAGCTACGCTTCCGTCTCTAGCGGTCTCCTGGCCACGGCAGCCCGCACTATTGAGGCCAGCCTCGACAGAATACCGAACGCTGACCGCCGTACCCGTCTCGGCTTTATGGCTGTCGATTCGAGCTTGCATTACTTTTCGGTCCCCAAAGACACGGACGAGAATGGCGAAACAAGCATGCTCGTGGTTAGCGATCTTGACGAGCCCTTCCTTCCAGTTCCCGGCGAGCTGTTGGTTCCCCTGACCGAGTCCCGCCGGAGTATCGAAAACTTCCTCACCAAACTTCCCAAGATGTTTGAGCATAATCAGGATAATGGCTCTTGCATGGGCTCTGCTCTTCGTGCAGGAGACAAACTGATCTCTCCTTTGGGTGGCAAGCTTGTCGTTTTGAGCGCATCACTGCCTAATGTCGGACACGGAAAGCTCACAATGAGAGAGGACAAGAAGCTTCTGGGCACTTCTAAGGAAGGCTCTCTGCTTCAGACTGCCGCGACGTTTTACAAGTCCTTTGCGGTGGAGTGTTCCAAGAACCAGGTGTCGATTGACATGTTCCTCTTCTCATCGCAATATCAGGATGTGGCTTCTCTGAGCAATCTCCCGAGATATACGGGTGGTCAGACGTGGTTTTATCCTGGGTGGAACGCTGGGCGTGCCGAGGATGCTATCAAGTTTGCCTCTGAATTCAGGGACTATCTGTCTTCGGAGATTGGGTTGGAAGCTGTCCTTCGCGTGCGTGCTACTACCGGCTTGCGCATGAGTACGTTTTATGGCAACTTTTTCACCCGAAGCTCCGACTTGTGTGCTTTCCCGGCATTCCCTCGCGACCAGTGCTATGTGGTGGAGGTGGCGATTGATGAGAATTTGACCAAGGATGTTGTTTGCATGCAGACGGCCGTCTTGCACACGACTTGCAACGGCGAGCGCCGCATCCGCGTCATGACGCTTGCTCTGCCCACCACGACCAACCTTGCCGATGTGTACGCTTCGGCCGACCAGGCCGCCATCACGACATACTACACGCACAAGGCTGTTGAAAGGGCATTGGGCAGCGGTTTGGATTCGGCGAGAGATCTTCTCCAGAAAACAATCACGGACCTTTTACAGACGTTCAAGAAAGAGCTGGCAGGCGGCAGCATGGGCGGTGGACTCCAGTTCCCATCCAACTTGCGTGGCCTTCCAGCACTGTTCCTCGGCTTGATGAAGCATGTTGGTCTGAGGAAGTCGGCCCAGATTCCATCGGATCTGAGGTCGGCTGCTCTGTGCCTTCTTTCCACTCTTCCGGTTCCTCTTTTGATGCAGTACATCTACCCCCGGCTGTACTCTCTTCACGATATGCCTGACAATGCCGGTATTCCGGACCCCGAAACAAGTCAAATCGTGCTCCCGCCCCCTCTCAACTTGTCATCAGAAAAGTTTGTTCCCTACGGTCTGTATCTGATTGACGACGGGCAAACACAATTCCTGTGGGTGGGTCGCGAAGCGGTGCCTCAGCTTCTTGTTGATGTGTTTGATGTTGCGGACCGGACGCAGCTCCAGGTTGGCAAGGCCACACTCAAGGAGCTGGACAATGACTTCAATGAGCGGGTCCGGGCTGTCATTCAGAAGAGTCGAGACCACAAGTCCAAGGGCGTGGGAAGCATCATCGTCCCGCACCTCTACATTGTTCGGGAGGATGGCGAGCCTAGCTTGAAGCTATGGGCTCAGACATTGCTGGTGGAGGACCGGGCTGACCAAGGACTGAGCTACGTACAATGGATGGGCTCCTTGAGAGAAAAGGTAAGTTCCTAGCAAGACAATGAGGAGCATGGGCTCCAGCCAGTGCGACAGGCTTCATTGCTAACGCCGGAGTCCAGGTTGTTCAATAATCGAGGGGTGTCGTAGTTTAGGGGATATCGAACGCAGCATTCTACAGGGTGTTTCGAGAACCAAGCAAGGCTAGAGAAAGAAGTTTTACGAGTTTACATCAATGAATAGCTATTCCCAACCCACGTTACCGGGATGACTGAATACTGTGTGGTCTTGGGGGAGGTGACCAGCCTACATGTTCTGCTCCAATATACCTGACGTGTTGACAGGCCGCAGCTGGCCCATCGGGGGGACATCAGCCTCTCCCGGCACTGGGTACCAGTTGAGTGCCGGAGGTTATATACAACTGTGGATGTATGGTACCCAGAATAGCAGTACCCCACTGGGTCGCCTTTACTGGCCGCAAGGGATATGCCTTCACTTGCGGCTCTTGTATCCCGGTCGGTACAGCAGATGCAGGAACGGTTTCGTGTAAGAAAACCGAGAAGGGAATACGAATACTATTACGAAGACATAGCGGACAGTAGTGTTAGTAAAGAAGACGATGCTTGATCATGAGATTTGACATCGAATCGAAGAAAGTGAGCAGTGGGGGCGGTGCGAATGCTTAGTTTGAGCACTGATCCCAAATTATGGAATGGAGCTACTGTTTCCAAACAGCCAAGGCCAACGACCAGGGCCCACCCCACCACCCCGCCAAGCCATCATGAAACCGCAGCCATTCGTTTGGGAGACATCAACTCAGGTTGAGACATTGCGCCGAAGGGGGTAACAGCAAGGCAGGAACACGAGAAAGACCCCCAAGACACCGTATGAACGATGGATCTGTGTGAGAGACTGATGTCCGGCACAAATGTAAATTGGAGGGGGACCAACAGGCAGTGTCAGTCACTGTCACTCAGAAAATAGGCGCCCAACGGGAAGGGCAAAACCATGGCTGAGATGCGCCATTGGACCGTTGCGGAAGCGTGGGTAGCGTGTAAAGCTCCTAGCATGCAAGGCCAGTGAACCTGTGGTGCATAGACTGAATGAGCAGATGCAGTGTGATTCATGAAGATGTTTCTATATACGGACATACATGTCGACATGCGATAAGATACGGATAGAAGCTGTCGTATGAATCCGAAACAGCACATGGTCATCGAATCTCACCAGCCACTGCTCACCTGGTGTTAAGCGCCGGCTGATAGAAACAAGAAGGCTGCTGATATGGACGGACGGGCACAACGGCGGGTGATCGGGCGGCCATATGTCGGGTCGGTAGTGTACCTAAGGTGGTGGTCGGGCGGGTCGTCCGTTTTGTGTCTGGACGTTACGGTGCCCCTCCAGACGGTGGGGATTGTGAAAAAGGAGGCGATGGTGAAGCTCCACGCGGGTTTCTCCATCCTCCATCGTCGTCTCTTTGGTTTCCAGAAGAAAAGGAGAACGGCTGGTGACTTTTACGCAAAGGTGCTATCCAAGGCGGGACCGGCTCTCCCGCTGCAACCCGGCGTTTTGAAGCCAACCCTGACGGCTTCAAGCGAGTCCAAATCGGGATCCGAACAAGCCTGGCCGCCCTCCAAAAGGGAAAAGCAGCCCAGACCACCTCCCCTCTTTCTTGGGCCCCTGAACAAATCCACCGAAACGGGCCAGACAGATCCTGAGATCCACGGCCGGGTGCTGGGGCTGCCCTGTCGAGGTGAGCCTCTCTGGTCAACGCTCCAAGATGTAATTAACACCTCCCTCTCCCTCGTCCTCGTCCTCGCCATCATCAGCATCAGCTTCATCCGTCTCTTCCTCCTCCAGTGTGTTTCCTGCCAGAAGAGAGAGACTGGAAATAGTCAAGTAACGGCGACGTAACTCGACCTGTGCATCTCATTCGCTGCAGCCCACCTGCCCGCCTTTCCCTCCGCAGTCCAGAAAGCGGGGCAATTCTGTCGCGCACCCTGTCCTGTCGCAAGAGAGATCTCCCTTTTCCCCTCCTCCCTCTCGCTCTCTTTATTTTGGCGCTCGTTGTTTGTTTGGTTGCTGTCGAAGCTTCTTCACCGACCGGCCACCATCCAGGCCGAACTTCAGCAAAGGTACGTGTGTTTCTTGTGTTGAATGCTGTTCTTGCTGTGATGGGCGCTTGGGCGCTGCCATCCTGCTCCCATCTTGTTCCCATCCCAGCCAAGTGTTTCCCCCTCACCACCGCCCCCTCTTCAAAAACCGAAGGATATGGACTGCAGGTGGTCTGGCGCCCCTCGATAGAAGCAGATCATACGAAGCACGCACCGCTAGCAACTATCGCCAAAACCCCTCCGGGAGTCGCTTCTCAACCTAGGCCCCACGCACTCGAGGAGAGCCAGGCGAGGTGTCTGATCGCCCGCCTTTCGGATAATCGTCATCCGGATAACCCCTGGGCAACAAAACACACTCGAACTGAGCTTCTAGAAGTCACCGTTCTTTGGATGGGGAAGAGGTGTTGCTCAGAGTAGGGCTTCTGACACCTGATCACCAACGCTCGACGTCCACTCCCGTGTCTTTGCTGGTGTGTGCGCCTGCGGTGCATCGTGGGTGCCTGTGTGTTGCGTCCGCACGTTCGGTTGCCCCACGACGCCGAGGGGGAAGCTCTGCTGCTGGCGAGGGGCGCGGTTCCCCCCCCCCCCCGTTGCTCTGTCTACCTACTTCTGGCAGCCGGGCCTGTACCTGAGCACCCGAGCGCAACACAGCGATCACCCGTATCGGATCTCCTGCCGCCACACACTTTCGGCTTTCTTACTTTCTCGGGGAGTTTTGGTTGGTCTTTTGTCACACAGCTGCTAACATGGCAATTGTCGCCTCATGATTAGACAAAACCTTTAATCGATCTCCCTACCACCACCATCACCTGCTTACTGGCACCTACGCCACGAACAAAGAACTTCCGACCTAACTTCACGAATTCTCTGTTTTGGCTACCCGTCCTTGCGCGGGTAAAAAGTGACTCGTCACCTCAACTGCTGAAGAAATATCTGAGACAAGGTGTGTTCAGCTCTGTCTTCCGCGCTCCTATATGCAACAAGCTGACATGGCAGTAAATAGCAGTTTTGTTCTGCTCCGGCGATCGATATACAACTACATCTCCATTCGAGCCCCCTTCACCCTTGCCGAGAGAGCTGGTCTGTCATACCACTGGGTTGCTCGCAAGGCCAGCGCCCCTTCCCACCACCCCTATCTCTGGGGAATCATACTCAAATCACTAGCTTCGCAAATCCACTCTCCCTAATCCAACATGAGTAACGCACAAGCTCGGGGCGGTGCCCGGAAGATTTCCTTCAATGTCAGCGAGCAGTACGACATCCAGGATGTTGTTGGCGAAGGTGCCTATGGTGTGGTTTGGTAAGTTTGCAATGGGAATCGCTTGAACGCAGGTTCCGGATCTAACGCTCATGATAGCTCTGCCATCCACAAGCCCTCAGGCCAAAAGGTTGCCATCAAGAAGATCACGCCCTTTGATCACTCCATGTTCTGCCTGCGGACATTGCGTGAAATGAAGCTCCTCCGGTACTTCAACCATGAGAACATCATCTCCATTCTCGATATTCAGAAGCCTAGAAGCTACGAATCATTTAATGAGGTCTACCTCATCCAGGTACAGGCTGCTCCACAGGAAAACTCCACACTGGTGTTTCCAAAGACTAACTCTATGAAACTGTAGGAGCTGATGGAGACTGATATGCACCGCGTCATCCGCACACAGGAGCTCTCGGACGATCATTGCCAGTACTTCATCTACCAGACGCTGCGTGCCCTCAAGGCCATGCACTCTGCCAACGTTCTCCACCGCGATTTGAAGCCTTCCAACTTGCTTCTCAATGCCAACTGCGATCTCAAAGTGTGCGATTTCGGTCTGGCTCGTTCGGCGGCGTCACAGGAGGACAACTCGGGTTTCATGACAGAATACGTTGCCACCCGTTGGTACCGTGCGCCCGAGATCATGTTGACCTTCAAAGAGTACACCAAGGCTATTGACGTCTGGTCGGTGGGCTGCATTCTCGCCGAGATGCTCAGCGGCAAGCCCCTGTTCCCAGGCAAGGACTGTACGTACTTTTGTGTTCCCGGCTCCTTTCACCCCTTGCCCCTGAATCATGACTAACCCCTCGTTCCCAGACCACCACCAGCTTACCCTCATCCTCGACGTCCTCGGCACGCCAACAATGGAGGATTATTATGGCATCAAGTCCAGACGCGCGCGCGAGTACATCCGATCGCTTCCCTTCAAGAAGAAGGTGCCCTTCCGCACGCTCTTCCCCAACACGTCCGACATGGCTCTCGACCTCCTCGAGAAGCTGTTGGCCTTCAACCCCGTCAAGCGCATCACCGTCGAGGAGGCGCTCAAGCACCCATACCTCGAGCCGTACCACGACCCCGAGGACGAGCCGACCGCGCCGCCAATCCCCGAGGAGTTCTTTGACTTTGACAAGCACAAGGACAACCTGAGCAAGGAGCAGTTGAAGCAGCTGATTTACCAGGAGATTATGAGGTAAAAAAAAACCGTTTGTTGGAAGTGGCTTGCTTGTCTGAGCAAAGTGGGTTGGTTTGTATACCGTGGATTTTGACTGAGCAAGATCAAGGGTGGGATGGATAGGGATAAGCATAGGGCAGGATAACATCATGTGTGACAATTGTAGAAAAGGAGGGAAATATCTGGGATGTGAAATTTGGGGGGCAGGGTGGGGGGCTCCTATTTAAGTCTTTTTTTTTTCCACTATCCTCATATTGGGCGTATTTGAGTAGTTGATGAGGGAAATACCTTTTGTGAAATGCTCGACTTGTGGGAAGTTGCTGATAATTTGCGATTGAACCTTGTTGCAATGTCGTCAGTTGCGCATGGGAATTGTGGAAATGAATGATACCTCCAGGTGGTATAGATATAAGCCCCATGGCACACACCGATGAAGGAACACGCCCACCCTGTCACTTTGTTCTGAAGTTTCTTGTCTTATCTCATTGCTTCCCTATCGTACTGTCCTGTTCTGCCCTTTAACAAAACCGTCGTGTCATGATTGAGTAGGAGGGTGGGTATCTCTGTCGTCCAATTCTTCCCATACTCCTTATTCTCTTGTTCTTATCATTTTCTTCAATGAATGCCCAAAATCAAATCCTCGAAACTGAAAACCCATTAAAACAGCCACCATGCCTTTTCTCATAACCATGCTCGCCTGCTTGCCTGCCTGCTTGCTTTGTTTTGTAATGTATCATGTCTTCCACTTTGGCCAGGCAACGCCCCTTTTACTCCTATTCTCCCATCCAGACCAAATGCTTGTTCCCTAGTACAAACTCCCTTGCCAGAAACGGAAAAGAAATAAAACTCAAAAAAAAAAAACCCGTGATCACTGAACAGTCAAAACCGCCGACGACATCCTCAACCTCGGGTCGGGAGCCACCTAAGCCCCAATCACCCACAACTCCACCCCCAAAACCCCAAACTTCTCCCCTTCATCACTCAGCGGCTCGTTGCCAAAAGTCTGGCACGTCGAGCTCACCCCCTTTTCCAGTCCGCTGTCCAGCCAGAGACCAAACCTCCCGTCGCCGGCGCCCACCGAGAGGAACTGTTGCCCGCAGAGCATGTAGTACTCGTTCACGCCGCTGTAAGGGAACGCCTTGAACCGGATGGAGTGCGCGTTCACCTGGCCAGACGCGACGTTTTGCTCGGCCCTGATGGTGGTGCTCCTGCCCACGTCGGGGGTGTCTTCGCTGTCGATGAGTGACGGTGGTGGGGGCAGGGGTGCCTGAACCGAGGCCCTCCAGAGGAAGCACTCGCCTGTGCCAAAGTAATTGGGTGCGATGTGGGGGACGTCAGAGAGGTAGGCTCCAAAGATCTATTACAGGCAGTTGTTAGTATAAGATGTTTTGGAGGAAAACGAGAGGGAAGAATAAAAACATACACCACCCTCAGTATCCCTCACAGCCAAAACAAACCCAACCCTCTTCCCCCGGTACCTATCACACTTGTCGTACAACGTCGCCAGACTCGACCCGTCTTGATCAAGACTGTACACCAGATTCCACTCGTCCACAATCGACAAGCGGGTAGGCACCAGATTCCGCACCTCCTCCGCAATCGCCGGGGTGAGCAACCTCGATTCTGTCCTCGTGCGAGCGCTAAAGCCGAGAAGCTGCAGAGGTTCTAATTGCGGCAGGCCCATGGGCGACGGCACCCTGTGGTGGAAATGCGGAGGGGTGTATATCCCGTCCACACTCTTGCCCAGATTCCTACCGTCGTCCTCGCCGTCTGGCTGGTAAGTGTGCGCGTGTCGGAGAGTTGGGGGACTGTTTTCCGTCGACAGGGAAGGAGAGGGTTCGGAAGTGAATCGCCGGAAGAGACCGCCCCAGAGCAAGTTGGAGAAATACGATGAGCCGGCGGTTTCGGTGTGAGAAGTGGTGGGGGTGATGGCGCCGGGTGAAGAGGCCGGCGAGGAGTCCGGGTCGGGGGACTGGCGGGTGTTTAGGTTGTGAGTTTTCTGGGAGGAGGAGGAAGTGTAGAAGCTCATGGCTGAACTATTTTTCTGGGCTAGGCGTTGTAATGGTGTGGCTGGCTTGGTGGTGAGGGGTATCGACTTGCAGCAGCCGAACCGTTGACAGGGAAGAAGCAGCCAAACAGGACCCGTTGCAGCTATAGGTTCAGTGGGGATCAGCGAATCGTGCAGGTTGGCAGTAGATCCGAGATAGCCGTCGATAAGAAGACTGCAATGAGAAGCAGTCAATGGTGATGTTTCGGGCAGAAGTGGCGGTGGCCATGAATAGGCTAGAATTCTCGAGTGGTGATGATGTTGTACATTTGGGGGTTGCGAATGCTGATGACGAGGAGCAAAGAGCTTTGATACTGGAATGCATGATCGTCAGTGGATGGAGGGGCCTTGCTTCAAGATATGGACTGTGCTAGCGTATGCGGATAGCCAGCACAGCGAACACGTAACCGAAACACAGCGGTACCTTGGCATTAGCCTCTGAGGTGGTACTTTAGGTAACCGTTAGGTAACTTTGCCTTCGGCGGAAGTACTGGTACCCAATCATGCAACAATCGAGTCGGCCAGCGGGGTTCATCGCCCGACATCTCGGCATCGTGAACCACTCGGGCCCTCACCAAGCCTCTCAGGGCAATGTTCTCGAACCGTCACCTGAGGCTTGGCCCGTCAGGTACCGTGTCTCGCAGCAGTTTTTTCTCTCTCACGTGAATTCAGATAGATTTTCAATATGTGAATCATGGTTGGTTGTAGTCCTACTCTAGAGTCCTATAGCTAGTGATGGCATTCCATACTCCTTCAGGACTGGGCTGTTCCGCCGACACTTCTGGTTCGTACCCAAAGCTGTGAATCAGATGATCCCGGGTGGTCGGTCCAATGGTAGCAATATACGTGCTTCGGTTTGGCTCCTTCGGTTTCGCCTTGCCACTGCTCTCGTCCAAGAGGTCCAATGCGCTGAGCATGCTGTCACACCCACTAGGGGAGAAGACAACAACCCATCTCCGTGGCCGGTCAGCCGTGGTCTGGAGACGCTGTGAGAAGTCGTCCCTGAACGACTTCATCTCTCCCGTGCCATAGATCACCACCTCGTCCAATTGCCACCCGGCCCCAGTCAAAACTTCGGGGATAGTGTCCCGCCTTTTGTCCCCGACAAGAAACAGCAAAGCAGGCACGGACTCCCGATCCTTATACCACGCCCGGTAGTGGTCAAGAATATACGGCGCTAAAGTCTCGCCATTGCCCGTATGCTCTCCGAAAACCTGCAAAGCTGGAACCTGAGGAACAGCCTTCAGAGCTCGGGTTGTGGCTGGGCCGACACTGTAGACGGGAATGTCCTGGAGAAACGGCCAGTTATCTTCACCTACAAGTTGCTCACCTTTAGCCACTCAGTCATTCAAAAGCCTGTCGAGCTTCGAAGATGGACGAGTCTCACCTCTCCCTTCCTCGACAAGCTTAGTGAAAGCCTCGACAGCCCGCTGGGAAGTGAAAATCATGCCACCGTATTGTTTGCCCTCAGTCCTTCCTATTTGCTTGTTCTTGAGGATTCCGCGCACTTTGGCCATGCCCTGGTCGTCGAATTGGTGCTCAAGCACAGGGACGAACTCGGGATCATATTCGGAGCCATTGCCGTCAGGGGTCGAGAACTTTTCCTCGTAATGGTCGCCAGCAGAAGACTTTGTCTTGAGCAGGTAGACGGGTATTTTTGGTGACATGGTTGCTGAGAGCCAGGATGCTGAAGGGTGGTATGGCCTTTGCTTCTTCCCCGACCAACCGGTTGAGGAGAAAAGGGGACCTTTTTAAACTGGGATGGGATGAAATGCACAAGACATTGAAGCGGCATCCCGGGAGATGGCGGGGAGTGTGTCACTGCCCCACCAAAGCTTTATCGATAACATTTTTCGCGGGGACCCTGGCCCCTGTTCATCGCAACGCTCACAGGGGGTTCCGATCGCCTGGGAATACATGATTGGAAATTTCCATGGTTGACGGCTGACAAATGAACAGTTTCTTGGTTGTCAAACATCACCAACGATTGTGGACTGTTTTAGTTATTGTACACATACACACACGTCTCTCAGCCTCAGACATATAATGGCAAACGATACCCAAGACCGAGATGAGCAGGCCACTACAGCCGCGGCCGCTAACACAAGCCAGCCTCTCCCCAAGGGTGTAGTCTTGGGCAAGGATGGCAAACCGTAAGCATATCTTCTCACCAACCTTGCATTTCCACCTTATTAACACCTCACAGTTGCCGTTCTTGCACTGCCGGTGCCGACTTCGCAGCTTGGACTAGCCAGGCCAAAACAATGACGGCCCTCTCCACTGGCAAACCTGTTCCCGCTGTCAAGAAACGGACAGACTGCCCTCCAGACGTTGTAGCTCTCGGCCGGTCATCATGGACCCTCCTCCACTCCATCGCGGCCACCTACCCCGAGAAACCAACCCCTTCCGAGCAGTCCGATGTCATCTCTTTTATGAAGTTGTTCTCAAAGCTGTACCCTTGCTGGGTGTGCGCCGAAGATTTCCAAGAGTACATCGAGCGGAAGCAAATCAAAGCTGGAAGCAGGGATGAGTTTGGAAACTGGCTGTGTGAGGCGCATAACGGTGTGAACAAGAAGCTGGGGAAGAAGACCTTTGACTGCAGTAGGTGGTTGGAGAGGTGGAGAGATGGGTGGAAGGACGGGAGTTGTGATTGAGGGGATGGATGATCGCGATGTGGGGGATGTCAACAAGCATCTGCGGATTGCGATTACAGGCGTTCAGACGGATTGGAGGATGCGTTAAATCGGCGTTATGTTTTTGGTGGTGATATTCTTTGATGTTTTTTGCCATACGGTTGGTCAGGGGCGGCTCATCTCTTCTCACTTGGCTAAATACCCAGCGCATATAGAAGTCATTCTCGACCTATACTATTCAAGCTCTCTCTTATACACCATAGCACCACTCCCTCCATCTTCGAATTTCAATCTCATCCAACATGTATCGGCCGATCTGTGCCCCTGAAGAAGCCATTACGGGAACCGGGGCTCTCACATGCCGGAATCGGTCCGGCCCACTTTCCACAATTCCATGACATCACCCCTCGATAATGAGAGTCAATGAGCAATGGCTTAGCCCTAGACCAACGGCCGCCATGATCTTGTCCCCGCGGCCATGCTGTCATTTCTGCGCATTCTTTACCATTTCACAACATCCCAGCGTGACAAAGGTGGTCTGATATTGTTGCTAGCGATCAGCTAAGCTGCTCACTATCTCATTGCGAACTGGTCAAGACCAGGCACTGATCTATTACTTGAGCCAGGGAGAGTGCCACGAGCTGCCGCTTTTTCCTTTTCAATTGACTGAGCTCAGTGTTTTAAGCCCTTAATTCTTCTGGACAGCCAAATATCCCGAAAATGGCCATCGACATTAGAACACAAGGCTTGAAGAAGCCCGTCCCGGTGGCCCAATACTTGTTTGCCAGATTGTATGAAATCGGCATCAGATCAGTCCATGGGTTACCAGGTGACTTCAACTTGGTGGCACTGGATTACATCCCCAAGGCCAAATTGAAGTGGGTTGGCAGTGTCAATGAGCTCAACGCTGGTATGTGTTCCCCGATCCCCCAGAGAAACAGAGAAAAGAAGAATAGCTCACCACATCCTAGCATACGCCGCCGATGGCTACGCCCGAGCGTTGGGCATCTCAGCTCTTGTCACTACCTTCGGTGTAGGCGAGCTGTCCGCCATGAACGGCGTTGCCGGTGCCTACTCTGAGCACGTGCCTGTCGTACACATCGTCGGCTGCCCGTCAACCATCTCTCAGCGGAATGGCATGCTGCTGCATCACACTCTTGGAAATGGCGACTTCAACGTCTTTGCCAACATGGGCTCTCAAATTGCCTGCAACACTGCCCGCTTGAACAACCCAGCCGAGATCGCCGAGCAGATTGATTTTGCCCTGCGTGAATGCTGGATTCACAGCCGCCCGGTATACATCATGCTGCCCACTGATATGGTCGAGAAGCAAATCGAGGGCGCTCGTCTCGACACTCCTATTGACCTCTCGGACCCCCCGAATGAGCCCGAGAGGGAGGACTACGTTGTGGATGTTGTTCTGAGATACCTGCACGCAGCGAAGAACCCCATCATTCTCGTCGATGCATGTGCTATCCGGCATCGATGCTTGGAAGAGGTGCGGAATCTGGTTGACAAGGCAAAGCTCCCTGTCTTTGTCACGCCGATGGGCAAGGGCGCCGTTAACGAGTCTTCGCCTACATACGGTGGTGTGTATGCGGGTACGGGGTCTCAGCCTGCTGTGCAGGAACTGGTGGAATCGGCGGATCTGGTCTTGTCGATTGGTGCTTTGAAAAGTGATTTCAACACGACGGGTTTCTCGTACCGCACATCTCAACTCAATACCATCGACTTCCACAGCGATCACTGCAAGGTTAGGTACTCGGAGTATCCTGGTGTTGCGATGAAAGGAGTTCTTCGCAAGCTGATTGAGCGTGTCGACACCACAAAGCTTTCTAGTGAGAAGCTTGCCCCGAAGGTGGTCAACGAGGTCTCTGAAAATCGGGACAGCACCGAGACCATTACGCAAGCTTGGTTTTGGCCTCGCGTGGGGGAATACTTCAAGGAGAAGGATCTGGTAGTCACTGAGACAGGCACATCCAACTTTGGTATTTGGGAGAGCAAGTTTCCTCCTGATGTGGTTGGGATCACGCAGATCCTCTGGGGAAGCATTGGTTGGTCTGTGGGTGCTGCTCAGGGAGTTGCACAGGCTGTTAAGGACATGGGAGAAGACCGTCGCACAATTCTGTTTGTTGGAGATGGGTCGTTCCAGCTCACTGTCCAGGAAGTGTCAACCATGATCAAGCATAAGCTGAGAGTCACAATGTAAGTTTATTCACGACTTGGAGGGCTTGTTGGTTGGATTCCTGCTAACAAATTCGCAAGCTTCCTAATCTACAACGAAGGGTTCACCATTGAGCGGTGTATCCACGGCATGGAAGCTGAGTACAACGATATCAGGCGGTGGAACTACACTGAAATTCCGACAGTGTTTGGCGCAACTGACAAGGAAGTTCGGAAGCACATCATCAAGACCAAGAGCGAGCTTGAAAAGTTGTTGGCGGACAAGGACTTCAACGATGCAAAGGGCCTGCAGCTTGTCGAGCTGTGGATGCCCAAGCACGATGCGCCGCGAGCATTGAAGCTTACAGCTGAGCAGTCAGCAAAGAACAATGCCCGGATGGAGTGATGGATAGTTGTGCCTGTGTGCAGCCAAACTTGGATAAAATAAGTAAATATCCAATTGTAGCTCTTCCTCGGACCTTCCATATTGCCCCGTATCATGCCTTGAGCTTTTGTTTGGACCTCCAGAAAAGGGGATAAATAGGGGTAAACACGTGACCAAACCTAAATCTCAGACCTCGCTTTTGGTGTCACTGGCAACGTCCGACTTTCTTTCCATTAATTGAGAGCGACAACCATCGAAAATTCACATCACCCAACTTTTAACCTCAGCTTTCCAATTCCCATTTCCAACCTTGACGCACCTTTTTTTTCAGCATCATCCTAGCGACTCTCTTTGGTCAGAGTTTACTCATCCGCCAAGCCCTTCTAACCCTCACCAAGCAGCAGTCGACGAAAAGAAAAACCTGCTTCTCATTCTGCATCAACCCGGAAAGCAGACAAAACAGAGGCTTCACCTACGAAAAAATGACGGGAAGCGGCAAGAGAAAAGACGCGCCAACTGGCGGTGGCGGGGCGCAGCAAGCTAAGAAGAAAAAGGTATGCGGAAACGAATTGTTTACGTCTTTGAGGGTTTTCGCTCGCTCGCGTACTCGTACCCACTATGCGTGAGAGAAAGTCCAGACCTTTGAGCACGTGTTTGTTTGTTTGTTTGTTCAGTTCCAAAACACTGCAGTACACATTGCATACATGTACTCTTTTATGGTGTACTTTTCGCTCACTTGTCATTTGCAACCAAGAATGAGTGTGTATGTAGCGAAAAGCTAACCTATCCGGTATAAAACAGGCGGGAGGCAATGCAGGAAAGTGGAAGACGCCGCATCATATGGCCAAGGCGGCCAACAATCAAGAATCGAGCCTCCAGGCAGGAGAACCGGGCATTTGGGTGACATGTGCCCGGCACCAGGAATCCAAGGCGGCGAGGGAGATCGGGGTGTTGTTTGCCGAGGTTGGTGTTACACATTCCCGGGTTGTTGCTGGTGTGGTGGCTGGAAAGAGCGAATACTTACCGCGGACTACGCACAGTATGCAGACAAGATGTATGGCATCAAGGGGGTCCATGACGCCGAGAAGAAGGAAGGCGAGGAGGACGAGGATGAAGACGACATTGAAGCCGCCATCAAGAAGGAAGTGGAAGCGTTGAATGCCAACAGAAAAGGCACCGATGGTGGACACAACATGACGCCCCTCAAGATGAACGTCGACTGCTTGATGTTTGTCAAGACGAAGCCACCGATCGACCCGGTGGCATTTGTGAGACGCATCGTGGAGGATGCAAAGTCTGCTAAGGAGACCGGCCAGATGAAGTGTCGCTATGTGAACCGGCTGACCCCGGTAAGCGTCACGGGGAAGGCCACGGAACAGGGCCTGGAAGGGGTGGCCAGGGAGGCACTCGCTCCTTTCTTCGACCTGACTGGAAAGAAGACAGATGTTGACCAATTCACGGAGGCCGCGGCGAAGCCAGCAGCGGAAACCGAGGCCGGAAGCGAGAAGGCGTCAAATGAGAATGCCCAACCAGCCGAGAAGGGATTCACTGTGAGTTGTTTTGTTATGCATGCTATCGTCGGGTCCTGATGCTGATTGATACGTTCTCTACGGATAGTTCGCCATCCGACCCAGCGTGCGGAACAATAGCTCGCTAAAGAGAGATATTGTGATCAATACCATTGCTGGGCTTATCAATAACGAGCGCCACAAAGTGAACCTGACGTCTCCGGACAAGGTTATCTTGGTGGACGTGTACCAGAAAGTATGCGGCGTCAGCGTCGTTGACGGCGACTGGGAAGAGTTCAAGCGGTACAACTTGACAGAGCTGTATGGGCAGGGCCAGGGAAGCAAGGAAAAGAAGGAGAAAGAGTAGGGGATGGCAAACATGGAATTGTGCATCTTTCACCATCCAATGTCCCGTCGATGGTTGGAGGAGGTCCGAGATGCAGATGTCAGAGGGCGGCGCTAAGCCCTATTCAAGATAATTTTGACGAGCCGGGCAGCAGTCCCGTGCAGAATGCACCCCTACCTGGCACCCCGGGCACCCTAACAGCATTGAAGCCAGACCGCTATACGGCCCGTGACCCCCCGCGGCTCATCCCAAGCGTCCCAAAACAGCGGAACAGCTTGAATAGCCGCCTTCCAGGTCCAACGTTGCTTTGTCCGGTTGTTGACGTTACATAAGGTCAGAAAAAGAAACAACGGTACTTGAGGGTCTCGGTAGGTGTGGGGCTCGAAGATTTTCGCTAGACCCTCCACTACGTATAGGGTAAAAAAACTCTACAACGATAAAAATTATAAGACAAACGCAGACGCGTAAAATGCCAACCCCGTTATTTTACTACTTAAATTAATAAATTTTATATTACTATAATTTTATAAAGTCTTATTATATTTATTATAAATTAACCTAGGCTGTTATAACAAACCCTTATCTAAAACTTCTAAAAGAAATACTAGTTAAAGGCACTTCTAAACAATCCTAGTTCGGTACAGCTAAACAATGTATAATAATTAACTTATTTCGATTACAATAGCTAAAATACCAACGATTATAATTTAAATTATATATTGCGGAACTATTTATTTATATTAGCTAGTTCCTCCGTATATATAGACCTAAGGACCGTAGATCGTTAACTTCCAGACAGTCCTTTGTCCTTTTTTTATTAGCTGATACTAGACCGTGGACCGTGGACCGTGGACTGTAGACCGTGAACCCCGCCGCGGTCCCCGGTCCCAATCTCATTGGTCCATCCTGTCCACCTAGACCGTGAGCCCCGCTTAACTGCCCGGTCCAGTCCTGATTAGTTCTTTGCATCTCCAGCTTCTCCCAGAACTATGACAGCTTTGCAAGCACTGTTGGAATTTCCTTTTTTTTTTTTTTTAGCTTACAATTCAATCAATTAATATGGTATAACTGTTACCTTGTCTCAGAACTTAGCTATCAAGCCGTGAAAATTATATTAATATTTATCATTAATAAAATATAAAACTTGATAATATCTTTAAAATTATTAAGTTTTATGTAGTATAGGTATTTAATATAAGATATAAGCTTATCAATAAACTAGGTGAGGTTTTGTCTTATAACATTTTATTATCCTATAGGTTTTTTACTCTCTACGAAGTGGGGTTTCTAGTAAAAATCCTTAAGCTCCACACCACCAAGACCCTCATGTACCAGGTGAAATATTGATGCCTCTTTTTCTTCTCCAGATTGGATCTTGACATGAGGAAGTAAAAATCAAGACAGCCCGTCCAATATATGTAGTAGAGATACTCAGCTCTTAGTGGGCTTTGATATCTGATCTGATCCAACCTGGAAGGGAGGTGCCCCGCAAAGTTCGAAGAGCTGCCAAATGCTCCCGAGTTTTTCGCTTAGCACTGACCAATCACCAAATCCCCGGCTCGCTTGTTTGTGCGCCTTTGCTTTTTCCCCCAACCGCGGTTTTTGGAAATGGCATTTTGCTCATTTTTTTTGGGACATGTTCTCTCGCGGGTGACTTTTGTTTTCCTTCAACCTCGACCTATGGAACTTGCGGTTATCGGCCGGGGGGCAGCTTTCTAACCTTTACCACCACCACCCCCCCGTGACGGGATTGCGGCAATCAGCATCCGTGCAGAGCGAAACCATTGCCAGATTCAGACAGCCGCAGGGCCACAGTTCGCTTGTTGTTGCCTGACGGGGGACTTCTGACCGCTCGCCAGCATCGGCCGGCCATTGCATCCCACGAGTGGCAGTCCTAATTATTTCCCCAGCGTCTCTCTTTTATCCTCAGTGTGTGAGTGTTCACCGAGCACTTTTCTGGCCTCTCTGGCCCAGCACCTTCCTGTTTCGACTATGGGGTCATCTCGATAAATGTGAGCTTCGGCATCACATCTGCATGGCAGTGGTTGAACGTCAGTACATCAACCCGCGGGGGCGGTCTGGAAAGGTACGGGTGCGTGGTTGCGAGCTGTTGCACAACTTTGCTGCAGCCGCTGCATGCTGTGCTACCCCAGGGAACCTGGCAAGACGATTTCGACATGATCAATGTCTCTGATGGTTAGGGATCTGATCTGACGTCTGAGACTGGGATGCTGTATCAAGCAGTGTTTACACTATGTACCGCAGTACTCCGTGTACTAAACTACAAAGTCCTGCCATGCCCAGCCAAAACCGTGATATGGAACTTTCCATGGAACTTCAACCCTGACCTCATCCTCTGAACGAACCCGAGCTGGTCGTTGTGGTTCTCCACGACTGGGGAACCATCTCGGGATCCATTCGGGAATACCCTGGGGCCCCGGTTAAGTTTGTTTTGGTGGATAGCAACGGGGTGACGGGGATGTTGGGGGGTAGGGGGGTAGGGGGGTGGTGTGGATGAATTCTTAGCCCCTTCCCAGAAGCCACCCGTCAACCCAGCGTCTCACTTAGCGAAGTTGTTCAAAGTACCTATTCCCAGGTATCTTTTCCCTCCCGCCTTTCCATCTATGAATATGACGCGCTTACACTAGGTATCTCTGAAGCAGGAGGCACGTCTCGGCTGCATCACACCAGTGGTTACACTTCGGCTGTGGCTGACGTGCTGTCGTCCCTTCTCGGGGCGTAGTAGCGTGCAAAATTGCTGCCAGTATGTGACCAGGCTGTCAAGGTAAAGGCTGGCTCAGGCTGGGCCTGGTCCTGCTTTCTCGCTTCACAGCAAACCTTATTCGTCCGTCGTGCATTCTTCGCTCCGTCCATGTGGGCTGCTTGGCAGAGGAAGATCCATCCATCACCCAACCGCCTCCCGCCTGGTCATCGTGGTTTTTTCCCATGTGTACATCCCTATTTGTTTTAGAGCTAAAGAGCTGAGGGCATAATAATAATAATAATGACTGTAATAATAGCAATGGACGACAGCATTGGCTTCTCTCCTCGTCCTCGTCCTCGCCCTCGCCCTCGCGTCCGCTTTCGCTTCCAACATCATGTCCAAGGTCGTGTGGCCGCCTTGTTGTTACTGCTGGTGACATTCTGATATCCCTGTTTTCCTGAACTTGACCGGCTCTACCAAGTTGACTCCTGCTCAATGGCCTTGTTCTTTGTAGCGGAGCGGCAAGACTGACAAGGCATGGAATCGGGAACCCACAAGGGCCGCACCTCGCTCGCTTGAAGATACTGTTTATTGTCCCTTGCCCCCTCTGTCAAGCCCCGTCAAATCTGAAGTACACACACACATATATATATATGTCAGTTACCTGTCTCTTTGGAAAACACTCTTCTAGACGGGTGACGATGCCGGTTTGCTCTATCAGGGGCATCAGTCACAACCAGACAGACAGCGATACCAGCATGTGTCGACTACCATCAGAGCAGGGTGTCCGGGCCATGTTAGGCTCAGCTGTCCCTGAAGATGTTACCGTCGCCAGAATACAACCACTCCAAAGTCTCAGGCCACAGAGGATATACCAAGTCCACCTTTCCGACAACACATCTCTACGCCTTGTTCTTCCACCAATTTCCATGTGGCGGCCTCTACGATCAGAACAAGCCAGCGTGGCCACCGAGGTAACAGCAATAGACTGGCTTCACCAGGTTCTCACTCGACAATCCTCATCAGCCACACCATCTTCCTCCCGGTCAGCCAGGAGAGGAAGCGAAGAAACCAGCAAACAGCAGAACGAAGACTCGAAAACCCTGCTACGACTGCTGCCATCCCTCGTCCAACACGGCCAGGATACCAGCACGGCCCTCCGCGAGCTATTCGCCTTTTATGAACCAAGTCAAGGCACAGCAATAGCCCTCTTGGAACCAAAGATCACAGTGGATCCAAACTCTCCCGAACGACAGCAAGTAGACTTCGAAATCGGCACATTCTACCGACGATTCTTGATCCAACCCGGTTTGGTCTCGCCAACAGGTCGTTTCGGTCCATTGGCAGCTGTTATCCCTCTGCTACAATCATCACAACCCCAAAGAGCACAACCAGGAGCCGGGGGTTTATTTGGAACGGGAGGTGCGGCCAGTTGGTCGGTGGCCTTTCACTCCATGCTCGAAGGTGTTCTCAGAGACGGGGAGGACATGGCGGTTGTGCTGGGTTACTCGACAATACGACGGCACTTTCGGCGGTTAGGCTACCTCTTGGACGACGTCGCTGTGCCGAAGTTTGTGGTGGTGGATGCTGCCCAAGACTCTAACCTCTTGGTGGAAAGGATACCAGACGGTGGCGACAGAGGAATCAGAATAGCTGGTCTGCAGAGTTGGTCAAATTGCGTCTTTGGCGACCCTCTGTTTGCCACAGTGTTTAGCGATCCGGCAGACTTGCCGCCGCCACCCCCTTCCGACTCTTTTCTCAGGGGGTTAAATTCGACTGCTTCAGCGACATCCCCTCCACCACCTACAACGTCGGTGTCAACGATGACGGCAACATCAAACTACCTATCAACTCTCAACCCGCAATTAATAGAGGCCCTCCCGTCTGCCCCCGTCCGGCTGTTATTCTACCGGATCTACCACATCCTCACCCGCATCGTCGCCGAGTTCTACCGCCCCCGACCAGACTCCACGACGCGAGAGCTAGAAGCGCGGAGGAAGCTCAATGTAGTGTTGGCGAAACTAGCAGAGATACCAGATGATTTCTTGTGTCCTCCTGAAACCCACTACTCCAGCCTACCCGCGACACCCAACAGCAGCACCAGCACCAAGAGCCTGAGCAAACGTGAATACAGCGTTGCACGACCAACAGGGGAGATGAGTCCAGCAAAGAGAATGCGGGAGTTGGAGATGCCGATACCAAAGAAATAATGCTGTTTTCTTTTTCTTTTAAAGAAATCTGGGAATAATAGCACGGAGTGGGAACAACAAGGAAATATCAAGGGATAGACAACGAATCTGACGGATTACACGAATGAGCGAGCACACATGCATGCAATGCATATGTACCATTATATATCTACATAAATATACAACAAGTAGATCATGCTTTTTCCTTACCCTTGCCTGTAATGGGTGCGGTAGTGGTGGTGTCTTCTTCCTCGTCGGAGTCGTCCTCCTCGTCTCGGGGCAAGGTAACCCCCATCAACCCCAACAGATTCCCTGCTGGGCCTGCCATACCAGCTTGGGACTTGAAACTCTCGAGGAGGTTTTTGGCGAGGTTGTAGTCAATATCCACCTCCTCTTCCTCGTTTTCGCTGATTTCTTGCGCTTTGCTTGAGCTTCCAACATCTTTGATCCTTTTTTCTGTGACTGTTGCTTTGGGGTCCAAGCTCAGTGCCCCCAGCCCCTTGAGCTCGCTCTCAAACTGCTGCATCATCTTTTGGATCTCTTCCGCCTCGTCACCCTCATCATCTTCGTCATTTTCTGAGTCCACTTCTTCAACAACAACCGCTTTTTGTTTTCCCTTGTCTTGTGTTGTTGCTGATGCTGGCGGTGCACCCGATGATTTCCCATCATCACCAGGCAACCCCATCATCTCCCTCATCATCCTCTGGAACTGCTCCTCATCAAAACCGACTTCCTTATCTTCATCCTCCCAGTCCTCATCCTCGTCGCTCTCGTCATCATCATCATCCACATCCATCTCATCATCATCCTCATCCTCATCCCCCAACACAACCCCATCCACACCCGCATCTTCGTCGTTCAAAAACGCCTCAAACCTCTCCACTATCTTCTGGAGATCCGCCTGAGTGCCGGCGTCGCCAAAGCCCCCCTTACCCCCCCTTATTTTCTCGGCCTTGACGCCGCCGCTTCCAGAGCCAGCGAGCTCCTTCTCAAGCTGAGTGTAATCGATATCCATCCAGCTATCATCATCCTCCCTTTCGGTATCCTTCCACTCCTTTTCAATCTGCTCATCAGACGGCAGGATGTTCTCCTCCCCATCCTCGGCCAGATCCCCCAGTAGCAACGCCACCTCCCGAACGACTCTATTAGGGTGAGCCTCTGCCTTGTCATCGGCACACAGCAGCTCAAATCCCGTAGTGAGCTTCATCCCCAGCTCTAACCTCGCAAGCTTCTTTTGTGCAGAGTCGGCGGTGGGGTTCGTGGCGGCTTCGACCTCGGCGGCGTGAAGTAATGACTTCCATGCTGGAGGTGGGGGGGAAAAGTGCTGGGATTTGAGCTGGGCGTAGAGGACTTTGGTAAAGCGGATGGAGATGGTGATGAGGTCTTTTGGGGGGAATAGTAAGGGGGTGGTTATTGAGGGGAATAATAGGGGTTTGAGGGAGACGGGGTCTCGGAGGTAGAAGGCTTCGGTGGCGGGGGCGATGGATTGGGGGCGGGAGTGGAGGATGTAGGCTAGTTTTCTTGGGATGGTGACGAGGGCATGGTGGGTGGTGGAGGAGATGGCTGAGGGGTATTTCTCGAGGCGGTAGAAGGATTCGGCTTCGATGAAGGGGGAGTGGAGGAGGGATGAGGGCCTGGATGTAATGGTTGAGATGGCGGATGTCAGGGTGAGGTTCTTGTTGGGCTGTGTGTTGTCTAGGGGGATGATAAGGAGTTTGCCTTGGTGAATCCACACTCGGTTGGTGTCGTCTTCTGGACTGAGCCACTTGGGCAAGACTTTGGCTGCTTCGATTAGGAGAAACTCGCCATCGCTGTCAGAGACACGGACCCAAAGGTTGGGGAAGGATTTGGTGAGCTCCCGGAGGAGGTAGACAATGAACCACTCGTCTTCCACATTGTCGCCGTAGTGGGTTGTTCCATGGAGATAGGACAGTCCGGAACCTAAAGGGGCAATCAGCTGGGATGGTCTCATTTACTTGATGCCAAGTACACACACACCTTTCTGGATTTTTGTCTCGAGCTTGAAGGGTTCTCGCTGCCATATGTAGTCCTTTGCCAGCTCCGTCAGCTTTTTATCAGCGGCCCTCTTAACGGCTTCCAAGCTGGGGAGATCATTGTCTGACTTTTCGCCAATGATGAATAGCATGTACTCGACACAGTCCTCGGGCAGCCTCATACGAAAACCATCGAACCCTTCGTCTCCAGGACGCAGTTCTGCGGCGTTGGCCATATTGTTTATTTCCTGTCGTCCAAGTTCGTTTGCCGCTTCCGATGAGGACCTGTCAACCCAAACGCAGCTGCCAGCCGTTCGGTCTTGCTTCTTTCCAGCTTTCCTTCCTGTGTGGGGGGTGGCTGCCTAAGGTACCTTACAGCACCAAACGGCCGTTCAAGTTCAAATTTTACCTATCTCTTTTCGATCTTCCAGTTTACTTCAACACTTCAACGCCTTGTCGACCACGATAGTTACCTTACTGTTCTCATGCCCAACCTGGCAGTTGATCCGATCCACTGTAAATGTGGGGTTTAGCGTCTGCACGGGCCGCCTGTCATCAGCTCTGGGCGGGAGTGGAGAAGTCCAAGTCACTGGATCTGGGGGGAAGTTCGCGCAAACGACGCGTCTCGAGGGGCCTTTTGCACTGCGCCGCCCAGCTACTCGCACCCACAAACAGCTCCGCGACCAGGCGCCGGCTGTCTGAGACCTTTTACCAGCACTTCCATTGTTCTCAAAATGCCGTCGAGGACAATCAATAACCTCGGCGCAGAGTCCTCGCGGAAGCGACACCACCGCGGCGAAGATGACGAGTCAGAGGAGCCTGTACGGCCTCGTTCGCATTTAAATGGTGAATCTGTAAGTGCTCTGGCTTTTTCTCACACATCTGGCAGTGCTTCCTTCTTCATTTACAATGTGCTAATCCTGACCCAGCGAAAACGTGCCCGGCTTTCCGATGTGCGCGATGAAACGCGTGCAAACAACCCCGATGACGAAGCCGAGTATCAAGGAGCTGCCTCGCCCGACACCCCACCAAGAAC
This sequence comes from Podospora anserina S mat+, assembly GCF_000226545.1. Lineage (NCBI taxonomy): Eukaryota > Fungi > Ascomycota > Sordariomycetes > Sordariales > Podosporaceae > Podospora > Podospora anserina. The sequence continues at coordinate 116,855 of NW_001939194.1, forward strand.
GCAGTATGAGTTAATGCGCGATAATGGGTTCGAGCATTTGCGAACTGAGGCTGCCGATGATCAGAAGGCGACCCAGCGGCTACGGATGCGACCAAACCGTCTAGGAGAAAATGTGGTCGCAGAAAATGGCATTCTTGAGCAAGTCATATGCATCAACTTTATGTGTCACACGAGACTGAACTGCGAGCTTGGGCCCCTTCTCAACTTTGTTGTGGGCGAGAATGGCAGCGGAAAGAGCGCTGTTTTGACAGCAATCACCCTCTGCCTTGGTGGAAAGGCAAGCTCGACGAACCGCGGTGGTAGCCTGAAAAGTTTTATCAAAGAAGGAGAGGATAAGGCTATTTTGACTGTCAAGATCAAGAACCAGGGGCCTGATGCTTATCAGCACGATATTTACGGCGATTCCATCACCGTGGAGCGTTGGTTCAACAAAACTGGCGGGAGCGGCTTCAACCTGAAAACAGCCACCGGCTCTATTCACTCGAAGAAGAAGGAAGAGGTTGATCAAATCGTGGAGTACTACGCCCTGCAGGTCGACAACCCACTGAACGTTCTATCTCAAGACAACGCCCGGCAATTCCTCAACGCCTCAAGCAAGGCGCAGAAGTACAAGTTCTTCATCGAGGGCGTCCAGCTACAGCAATTGGATAACGACTACAAGCTGACTGCTGAATATGTGAGCCAAATAGACACCAAGATACCAGATCAAGAACAGAAAATCGAGCTTCTCAAAGTGCAACGGGCAAACGCAGAACGCTTATTGGAGACTCTGGAGGGCGAGCGGTCATTACGCGACAAAATCAACACAATGCGCTTAAAGTTGGCCTGGTCACGTGTCGATACCTGTGAAAAGAGACTGGCGCAGAAGGAGGCGAATCTCGCCGAGATCTCCACCAAGTTGATTTCGGCTGAAGAAAAGTTCGGCTTGAAAAGTCGAGCGTTGGAGCAGGCGGATCAAGAGGTGGAAACCACCAAGGCGAAGCTCGAGAGGGCGAAGGAAGAGGAGCCAGAGCTGCAGGCCAAAGTTGAAGAGGCGAAGGCTCATAAGGAGGCCATGGTAGCAGACCTCATGAAGGTCCAGGCCGAGGAGCGAGAGGCTCACCAAAACTGGAAAGCCATGACTGACCAAGTCAAGGATTTCGAGAGAAAGATCGCGCAGGAAGAGAGGAGTCTGCGGGAGGCACACGGTGGTCTCCAAACCCTGAAGATGAAGGAGCGCGACGAGGCTCGGGCCAGGGTCCAGGAGCTTGAACAAAAAATCGATGACAACAAACAGCTGATTCCTCGGATCAAGAGCCAGATGAGTGATTCGGCAAGGGCCCTGAACCCCATCAAGGAGCGGGTTACCAAGAAGCAGGAGGAGATCCACAATCTCAAAAAGGAGATTGAGAAAACCCAGGCACAAATCGGTGTGCCGCTTGCTGCTTACCACAAGAATATGCCGAGGCTGTTAAAGGCCATTGACGGCGACAAGAGGTTCCAGCAGAAGCCCATCGGCCCGCTGGGCACCGTCGTGCATCTTCATAAACCGGAATGGGGAGCGATTTTGGAGTCTTATTTTGGCAACAACCTCAACGGTTTTGTCGTCTTCAGCAAAGCCGACATGAATGTTCTTGCAGACTTGATGAGGCGATGCGACATCGACAGCAACCGCAATCCCATCTTCGTGGGCCAGCGAAATGCCCTCAATCTGGCGGGAAAAGAGCCAGATGCGGACTTCGACACCATCCTGAGAGTACTCAAGATTGACAACCAAGCTGTTCGGGATACACTTGTTATCAACCACGCGATCGAGCAAGTGCTCTTGATTCATAAGCGCACAACGGCTCAGAGCGTGATGATGGATGGAACGGCACCGCCCCGCAATGTCAAGAGATGCATCACATTCCATGATTCCAAGAACGAGGGGCTAAGCATTGAAATGAAGCCGAGCGGCATATCAACAAGTCCGGTCAGGATTGGGACTCAGCCCAAGCGCCTGAAGACGGAATCTGCCTCTCAGATGGCCTTCTTGAAGGAGTCCCTGTCAAAATTGGAGTCGGAACTCCAAGCTCTCCGAGTTGAATACAAACGTGTCCAGGATGAAAACTCCCACCACAAGACAGCCCTTGCCAAAGCGGAGAAAGAGGGGGCCGTTCTCGCACAGCAGCTGCGAGAGACCGAACTAGAGCTTGCGGAGATCGAAGTGGCTTTGGACGAGTGGGATGGGTCTGACGCCCGACTCCAAAGTCTGCGTGAGCAGCTGGCTCAAGCACTGGAGCAGAAAGCTCACCACGGTCAACAGGTGACTGGGCTTATTGTGGCCAAAGACCAGAAAAACGTACTTGCCGAGGAGGCTTACAAGGCACTCAAAGCTCAGAAGCTGCAGCTCAAGGACTGTGAAGCCAGTGTGAATAAGGCAGAGGAAAAGGCCAAGTCTGCGGAGGCGCACCGGCATATTGTGCTTCGAGAAAAGCTCGACAGTGAAGACGCGTATAAGCAACTGAAGGCAGAACAAAAGGAAGCGGAAGAAAGTATTGGGAGGGAAAAGGATAGGATCGCGGAGAGAGAGGCGGAGGCCATTCAAGTGTGCCCAGAACGCGTGCATTTGCTAGACGGCGAGACGGAGAAGTCCGTCAATACACAGTACTTTGCTCTGCGGGCTCGATACGACAAAATGACCAGCAGACGTCAGTTGAACGAGCAGGAAGTTATTGAGCAAGCCGAAAAGGTTCGGAAGAAGTACGACGAAGCAGTCAATGGCCTCAACTCGATGGTGGAGTCAAGCGAACGTCTCAAGCATTCGTTGAGCCTACGTTTGGACAAGTGGCGCAAGTTCCAGCGGTACATCTCCGCCCAGTCGCGTGTGAACTTCATATATCTCCTCAGCGAACGCGGGTACCGAGGGAGGCTGCTGCTGGATCATAAGCGCAGGCTCCTGGACGTTCATGTGGAGCCCGACCACACCGAGAAACGTGCCAGTGGACGGAGTACCAAGACGTTATCCGGCGGAGAGAAATCCTTTTCTTCGATTTGTATGCTGTTGGCCATCTGGGAAGCCATGGGTTCGCCGCTGCGGTGCTTGGATGAGTTTGATGTGTTCATGGACAATGTGAACCGCGCTGTTAGCCAAAATATGCTGGTAAGCTCAGCCTGTTGTTCTAGGGATGTATATCTGTTGCTAACGTTATCTAGGTTGCCGCTGCTCGAAGGTCGGTCAACCGGCAATACATCTTCATCACACCCAACGCTATCGACCCAAAGATCATCGCTGAAAAAGACGTAAAGCTTATTCGACTCGTTGATCCACGCCAACAGCGACTCACCAGCATGCAAACAATACCATGAGGTCTTTATACCTGGTTGGTTTCATTGTACATATTTCTCGGCTTCATCATCGTGTGTCAAAAGTGGGAGTTATGGGTTAGGGAATGCTAGTATCGGAATTTGGGTGGGCTTTCTGTGGTGGATCAGGGGGCAGTTTGGCAATTCTCCATGTGCAAGGTGCTATGTCGAAAGACTCCTACAGGTTTGCTTGGTGCATATGGCGGAAAGGGATGATAATGATTGGAATTCTTGTGCAAATGGCATTGTCTTAGGGTCATCTCCACGCGTAGGTTTTATGGCTTCATTGGTTTTGAACGCACAGTTAGTTAGTGGTTGTACATCCAGTTATAATACAAACTCGTCTAATGACCAAGTCTCTTTCTCTTTGACGACACCTTTTCTACTCATACATGTCCATCCCAACATCCCAACATCATCTTTATATCCTAACCCCCTTGCTCCTCAACACATTGACCCCCGCGCTCGCCGTGAAGCCAACCCACTCCCCGACACTCCTAACCGCCCCGCCCAGCTCCTCGGCCTCTTGAAGCCTCCTCCTGAGGAACCGCCTCGTCTCCTGGAACCCCTCGCTCTTGTCCGTCGTCATGAACAACTCGGCCGCGGCATAGATACCACTGAGGGCCGCCCGCTTGGTGTACCAGCTCGGATCAACACTTTTATCCCCGGCAAGATAGTAGATCTCATCTGCCAGCATGGCGAGCTCCCTGACGGCGACGGGGACCTGGGAGGGCTGGGCCATGACCGCGAGGGCCTGCTGCCAGTGCTGGATGATGGGCTCGTTTTGCTTTAGGCGCAGCCAAGTGAGGAGTTCGATTTTTCCCGAGACGGAGAGGCCGGAGAGGAGGTCGCTGTGCTGGCTGGCGAGGGAGGGGAGGGTGGTGCGGGTGGTGTAGAGGTGGAAGTGGATCAGGCGGGCGACGGGGGAGGGGCCGAGGAAGGAGGGGGAGATGTCGAGGAGGGAGAGGTCGCGGGCGGCGAGGGTGAGGGAGGGGAGGGTGAACCCGTGGGTGGGGATGTGGGAGGTTAGGGCGGAGGTGAGGAGGGTTGTTTCGGCTTGGGTGAAGGGGCTGGGGGGAGGGGGGTGGGTGGTGGAGTGGTAGGTTCTTCTTGTTTGGAGGGGTTGCGGTGGTGGTGTTGTTGGTGGTTGGGTTTTGGGGGTTGATTTGGATTTGGTTCTGGGAGTCGAGGGGAGGGTGGTGATGGGTCGGGAGGTGACGGCGGAGAGTCTTCCGGGGAAGGATCGGGTGGCCGGCTGGGTGGTGGTGGTGGGGAGGAGGAGGATGCGCCGGGCTGCGCCGGAGCAGTTGACGGCTGCCGGGGAGGCCATTGTTTGGTGCTTTTTTCCCTATCAGACCTCGAACTGTATAGGTCAGAAAGTTGCGGTTCGTATGGCCCGTATGGGGTTCCTGTGGTGACGTGATGGATCGCAAGGCGCTGTCAAACTGCGATATCATATCATGATCGGTGGTGGTCAAAGCTTGGTGCCTGCAACTGAGACTTTACTGTATCAAGTTAGCTTAGGGAATACAAAAGTGGTTCTCTACATGTTCTGCCCCACTTTGAGCCCAACCTGGCAGATCGTGGTCTTGCTTTACCAACCCCAACCCTTGGAATTTTGGGACATTGATTCGGTTGACGTCGATATCAGAATCAAAACCTTACCAAGATATTCCCAACGACGTACATCTTGACAGACAGAGCCACCACTCGGGCGGTTGTGTTTGTATACACAGGCCCAGGTTACTCGTGGAACCATCGAAGATCAGAAGATCAGCGAGAGGGTCCCTGAACAACATGGCAGGTGTCGGCCGGGCGTGGACGATACAAGGGGTATAGCACGCATGAAACCAGGAAACTAATGCAAGGCCTCGCGGAATCCAGCTTCGACACCAATCTCAGCACCAACTGGAACGACCTTAAAGGCCTCCGAAGAAGCCAAGAGAAAGGGTTACCGTTCCGAAATTCCAACTGATCAATCACAGAGGCATTCACACCGTGTTGTTACCACCGCGGAGACTCTCACACGACTCATCCACTTTTCTTTTTCTCTGCTTGCGACAGCTTTCAAGAAGCCCATTCATTACCACAACTTATCGAGTCATGAAGATTGTCGGGTCAGGTGCGACATGGGGCTTTCCAACCTGCGCCCAATCGACGTCCATGATACTGCCGTCTGCTGTACCAGCCCGCCGCCTATGCTTTGCGGGGCCGCCCAGTTGACAAGCCCGCAGATACGGGATCTTCTCTAGAAGAGCCATATGCCGTGACCTGACATTAGGCGATTTCCCTTCAGTGAGCTATGCTGTCATGCTGTCGTGCTGCCAGGTAGGTGACGGGCTGGCCGCCATCGAGAGAGTCTTGTGCGATTGAGTGACATATCCCTCAAAGAGATCGTCTTTTCGTGCCTAGAAATCAACCTCAACCGCATTCGGGTCAGTCTCCGCCGGATCAAGTCCCCGGGCCGCTCCACTCCCCCTCCTCCGCTGCCGAAGGAGGAGCTTGGGAGTGGTCCAGACCCGTTCTTCTGCTTGAGACTCTCAACTTGTCACCCGCAAATCGGCCTTCCACCATGGTACTGTTGCATACGCATTTATTAGCCGACTCACCGGTTTCATGCACTGCTGGTTCCTCGGACGGCAGCACACCACTGGTCCCCAACCTGTGGTGTTGGCAGTGGGTCATGGTCGTTTTTGTTTGGAGACGCCAGAGGCAGCTGCTCGACTGAGCAGAGCGCCTGTCGTTGTCGAGCCGCTCCGAATTCTGACATGCCTGACAGTGCCGGCCTTTCAAAAAAGGGCATAAAATTGCTCTGGATGCCCATGGCTGACGGCGTGCTTGAAGAAGGCCATACAGCATCAGGATTGGGTAGCTCAGTCCGCATCGTGCTGCATTTTTCATCTGCCGTGTGACCATTGACCCAAGAGTTTTTTTGTGTGAAGTGGATGGCAACCGTCAAGGTTAACAGCGGCTTCCCCAGCGCGGCACATGGTTCGTAAGGCAGACCAATATCAGGGATATATATCGTACTTCTTATGTCGTCTTCGTCGTGGTTCACTTGGCTCGCCCATCGTACTTGGTGCCTCCCACAGGCAGAAAAATAGATGGCGGGGTTGGCTCCTTGCCTCGGTCTTGGTTGGCATATGTACGTTGGCATGGAAATTTTTATCCACCACACCATGTTGACTTGTAGTTGTCACTGTGCAGATCTCGAGTGTCCTGTCATACTGGCCACATGTTCCACAGCACGACAAGTGATCGACTCGGCGATGAAGGACCCAGCCTTACCCGGGACAACCGCCTCGGTGTCATCGTGGCATCAGCCCAATTGACCACAAGATGGCGGATGTGCTGAAGGGAAAGGGGGGCATCATGTAGAGAGAGGCACGAGTGCAGCCGCCAGCTTCCACCAATGACACCGCCCAGCTCAGTCTGTGGACAGTGATCTGAGACGTCCGTAGAAAACCTCTTATCTGATATGGAATGTCTTTGAAGAACTGACTTCGGGAGAATATCCCGAGTCTGCCATTGGAAACGGAGCCGGGCTGCTGTGCTCATACCAGAAAGGGTCTTGTTGGATTCATGCTTCTGTACGTGACTTGATCGGGACACCATTGCACCCCTGAAGTTGAACAGCTGTCTGTGACCGCAAGGTACCCCTGGATTCAAGAATATTGCAAACGTGGGGGACGACTCGGTAGGGCAGGTGGGGTTGACAGCGTTGATGGGCCCTCGCCGAGATGCTTTGCAAACGGAATTCTTGGTGCTGTTAAACGGGCAAAGTCAGTCCCAATGTCAGGTCGATATCAGAGATGAGCGAACCGTCCACTTGTATGCTTATCCGCTAATGGAGGAATATCAACGGCAACGGGCTTCACATCGGTGTCAAGATGAGCTGCTGGCCGCTGGCTGCGAGTCTTCACCATGGCCATTCATGGTTGAAAAGAGGAAATAAGAAAATTGGTGTGTGCGGGACAGATGCCCCCCTGTCAGATGCAGCAGCAATCCACCACCCCATTTTCTCAGTCTTTTGTGGGCGCCAAACATGGCGACTACAAGGTCCTTCAATGTGGCCTTCTGAGAATGTTATGCAGACGCCGTTGGGGTCCGAGAATCAGAAAAATGAAGCGCGAAGTGAGACAGAAGTTCGGAAGGTCTTAATTTCTTGAGTCGGAGATGGTGGAGGGCTGGAATTGACGTTTGCTCAAGCACCAGCGGCATCTTTGGTTCTGGCGGGGCTCGTACCCCACCCACTCCGAATTCTTTTGACGCCATTCAACTTGTCAGAAAGGCAGCCATCAAGGTGACGAGGCTCCCGTATTCCATCATGCTCAGAACATCACACGCAGCATGTGTCAACGACCTTTCCTGGATTCCCACTCTTGTTGCTTCTGATCCAGAGCAGGGAACAGGGCAGCTTTGTGTTCCTACAATAGGTGGGCATGTTGACAGCCTCAAGCCTCACCCGCAACCAGGTAACCAAGGTACACCACAGCCTTGCCCAGCAATTTTTTGAGCCTTTTCCAAGATCGACCCCCTCGGGTCGTCTGTAACAAGGAATCCCTGAACCGGAAGAGACGGCTGATCTCCGGCCGTCCCCGATAATCTGAGTCCGTTCTTGGTGTTGTTGCGCTAAAGATTAGTGGGCTGTCACAGTTGCAATCCGAATCGATTACGAGCCTCATGGAAAGGTCAGCACCCTTCAGCAAGAAAACACGCAACTAAGGAAAGGATGGAGAGCTAATTCCATGAATTATGCCTATTTGTCTTCCCCATCACTTAGGGCTTGCCTATATAGATGTTAGCAGCTTAATGAATAGTTGTAGATGAGGTGATCTGACAGATCTATACACAAGCAAGACAAATATCTCCATCTCTACCCCCGCCGCCCTGCTCATTAGCCATTGTTACGGGGCACACCGGGCTGCAACGCTGCCTTTATGGCACATGCAGTTGTAGCCGGTACATTATTCCGCTCTGCGCTACCGTGGTGGTGGTTGCATTCTGTGTCGCAGGCCTCAATATGATGGTACCGTAATAATGTGTAATTACCATCTCAGCACATGTAAACGGTTCCGCATTCTCGTATAACCGTCAACGTCTGTCTGTGTGGAGTTTCCGCCGTTTCATCAGCCACAGCCGACCTGAGCTGTCTTGCTGCTTTCAAGCTTCTGCCTCAGGTATCAGGCTTTCACCTGGCTGAGGCAAAGTGCTCCGTTCGGCATCCGTTTGTTCCGCCCGCACATTGGGATAGCTGAGGTGAGAGGCTCAGTTCCAGGTTGAAGCAATCCCTTGTCCACCACCTCGACAACTTCTTCTTCACAGCAAGTGGAAATTTCTTTGGTCTCCTGGTTGCAGACTGACCTTCTGTCACATAGTCGCACGACAGACAACCTGGAAGCCATTTCACCCTCCACTGCAGAGCAGACCCCAACCCCAACGAGCGCCATTTGCAACCTCCACAAATCCGCCAAGAGCTCCACATTCAACCTCGATCCTTGCGGCGCCTGACTGCCTGGGCCACTGTCCGACGCGTTCTCCCTGGCGTCGGCCTTGCTCACCCCGGCCCAAGAACTTTCATTCAGTGCTGCTTGACCTGGCTGGACTGTCGACGCGATTTTTTTGCCCTATCCAACATCGCCTTACCCTCTCTGCCTCTGGCTGTACCTCGCACCTACCGTCTGAGGCTTGATCCCGCTTTTTTCGGCCTTGCAGCGCGCCTTTGAACCTTTTTCGAGCCGCCAAACGCAAGCCTGCCCAACTCTTGTCAGCAAGAAAAAAAAATCACATTTTGGCAGCCAAAGCACCCGACCACAGCACCGCACCCCAGTGTCAGGTCCCAAGGTTCCCCGTCACCTCACCTCTCCCGCCCTCAACCGACTCGGTGGCCCGTTGCGCGAACGTCGCGCCGTACCTTGGCCTCAGCTGCTGTCCGCCAAACAGCAACCATCCCAAAGTCCTGCAGTGACAGACACCTGCCCTTTCCGCACCCAATCGTCGCGTCGCCGAAATTTCCCTCCGTCAAGCGGCTAAGTCGACAGAAAATTTCGATTTTCCAATTATCACCATGGGTAAGTACGACATCAATTGCATTCCTCTCCCTGGATACCATCGGTATAGGTATCCCCCCGTCTTCCCAATCAGCCAGCCCATTCGGGCGGTCAACCAGCCAGACAGCCAGCCAGACACACGAAGAGACTGAACACTCTCTCCCCGCTGTTCGCCCTGTCAGCTTCCATTCTGGCCCTCCAGGTGCGCGTGCGCAAGTCGCGTCCTCGTTGAGCCTCCTCCCGAAGATGCCTGCCTCTTCCCCTCCGCTCCGTTCCCCCCTCCCCCTCATCCCATCCCCGTCCTGAGTCTTGCATATACACACCCCCAGCAAGACATCAGGACATATCTCTGTCCATCCACACACACCGGGCGGTTCTGGGATGGACGGACTACTCCAGGCCGGAACACCTCGATCGTGGGCATTATCCCAGATGCCTCAGTGACGTGTTACTGCCGCTTGTAACCCCCAAATCTCCAGGACCTGCCCAGTCGGCGTTTTTTGGTCGATTTCCACAGGGCCAGTCTGTGGCAGTCGGTGCAGGTTGGTCCTCGAGCCTTGCTCGCTCGCTCTACCACTCACAAGGGCCCCTCGCTGCTGCAGTGTCTTGCAGTTTTCCTACCTGCACTGCCTGGTCTCCGACATACCACCCACATACACCCATCCGCCCGTACATACATACATGTACCTTCACAATCAGCCCCCCCCTCCCCTCTCAGCCAGCCTGCATGTCTTTCCCATCCTGATCCACAATCCTCGGATTCTCTCACTACCACCCCCCCCCCCCCCCCCCCCCGCCGCCGCACCCCCCCTCAAGTGCTACCTACCATTCCTTCAAATTGCCATCCCTCAATCACTTCACTTCCTTTTCTTCTTTCCCCACCTATCACCAACCCTACCTTAGCTGGCTTCTTCCAACATCTCGTTTCTGACCGATTTCTAACCTTCTCTTTCTCTCTCTAGCTGACTCCGGTGATACCTATCGCCCTGTAAGTATCTGCCCTGATTCTTGGCCTGTGCACTCTGTTCTTCGTCGTCTCGATGAGACCGGCGGCTATCTCTTATAGCCGCAAGCTCTCGGAGGAATGGCGTGACTGGTGGTCAGACCAGACTCTCATCCCATCCACCTGGCGTCAGTCAGATATGTGGTTTGGTGTTTGCGCTTTCGAGCTCTTCGGCCCTGATGAGTTTGAGACCTGTGGGTTCTTTGTGTTGAAAGTCCAATGCCATGATCACTGATGATTAGGTGCTGGAGGATCAACACGGCGCTCCCCCGCTTTAGGCGTGCCAGAGACAAAGACATATACTGGCGAGTCACATGACATGGTTACATACTGACATTGTGACCAGCGTGAGAGATCGCGCTCTCCCAGACGTGGACGTTCCCGCAGTCCGAACAACGGTACCCGTCGGTCATATTCGCCCCGTGACCGCTCACGGAGTCGTCATCGGAGAAGAAGCCGTTCGCCCATGACTGGACAGGGCGCATCCGCTGGAGGATCAGGACAAGGATACAACAATAACGGAGCTCCTCATAGATCGTTCGAAGATCGTGCCGTTCACCGCGAAAACGTCATGAATAACATTCGAGAGTCGTCGCAGCAGGACCGCCGCGTCTATGTCGGCAACCTGTCTTACGACGTCAAGTGGCACCACCTCAAGGATTTTATGAGGCAGGGTGAGTGGATGGCGCTTGGGGAAGGAATGGATGGAGGAAGAGACTAACGTGACCTCTCACAGCCGGTGAGGTTCTCTATGCCGACGTATTGCTTCTTCCCAATGGAATGTCGAAGGTGGGCTTTCACGAGTGATTTTGGCTGGTTCCTTTGTGGTTCCTATTCTGTTTGGTTATTTGATGGACGGTTGGGTTGACGGGTTGGGACGCTGTCCACGACGATATTTAGGGATGCGGGTAAGTTTCTTCATGCGCACCGGTCAATCCGAGAACAAAGTGCTAACCTTGTGGCTGTCATAGAATTGTGGAATACGCCACTAGGGAGCAGGCTCAGAATGCCGTTGCGACGCTCAGCAATCAGAACCTAATGGGGAGACTGGTGTATGTCCGCGAGGCAAGTACCCGGACCCGGCAACGAGCGGAGCCATTCTGTGACGCTAACAATGGATAGGATCGTGAGGCCGAACCTCGCTTCGGTCCTCCTGGAGGAGGTGCCCGCGGTGGTTTCGGTGGCCCTGTTGGCCCTGGCGGTGGTGCTCCGTACGGAGGAGGATTTAACCCCGGCATGGGAGGTGGAGCTCCAGGAGGCGGGGCCCCAGGTGGTGCTCGTCAAATCTTCGTGTCCAACGTTTGTCATATCTCCCCATTCCGGTTCTTCGTTGCCAACGTGGCAATATGATGCTGACAACCTCTGTAGCTGCCGTTCAACATTGGTTGGCAAGACCTGAAGGATCTGTTCCGGCAGTCCGGTAAGTAACCTGATGCGACTGATGTGTGAGGAGTCTAACAAGTGCAACTGCAGCACGAACTGGTGGGGTTATTCGCGCCGATGTTCATCTCGGCCCCGACGGTCGCCCCAAGGGTTCTGGTATCGTTGTATTCGAGTCCCCCGACGATGCGAGAAACGCTATTCAGCAATTCAACGGCTATGACTGGCAAGGTCGCGTAATTGAGGTTAGGGAGGACCGTTTCGCCAATGCTGGTATGGGTGCTGGCGGTTACGGTGGCCGCGGTGGCTTCGGCGGTCGCGGTGGCTTCGGCGGTGGCTTCGGCGGCCGTGGAGGCTTCGGCGGTCGCGGTGGTTTCGGCGGCGGCGGTTATGGTCGTGGAGGCTATGGCGGCGGTCCTGGTGGTGGTCCTGGCGGCCCCAGCTTCGGTGGTCCTCCAGGCGGCGATGCCTCTGTCCCTCCGAACCCTTTTACTGACAATGCCACCGCCGGCACTGAGAAGAACGAGATTATCTACGTTCGCAACGTGAGTGCCCTTTTCACCCCCGATGCCCATTGATGGTTTCTAACAATACCCTAGCTTCCTTGGTCTACGAGCAATGACGATCTCGTTGAGTTGTTCTCGACTATCGGCAAGGTCGAGCAGGCCGAGATCCAGTACGAGCCTAGTGGCCGCTCGCGTGGCAGCGGTGTTGTTCGCTTCGACAATGCCGACACCGCCGAAACCGCCATCAACAAGTTTCAAGGATATCAGTACGGCGGCCGGCCTCTGGGTCTGAGCTACGTCAAGTACTTGAACCAGGGTGGTGGTGACGCCATGGACACCGACCATGGTGGATTGACTCAGGACCAGATCATGTAAACCAAGCATGAACACTTGCTTGAGCTCGAATCGAACTCAGCCATTGGATCGTCAACAGCCACTGTCGACAAATACAGTCATCAACGTTATTGGATGAGTCAAAGCTGCCACAAGATATCACTTCCGCTCTTCGACTCGTTTACACGATCTCGTCGCTTATTCCCGTCGACATGGGCCCAGAGCATTCAATAGCACCTCGGTTCGACACAACATTGACGACATTCCTCACCCTCAGCAGATTGTTTGTATTGCGTTTTGTTTCTTTTTCTAATGGGGAGGTGGAGGATTCGGTAGTTTATGTCAGGAGGAATGAAAAGAGGTGGTTTACAGACTCGACTTTTTAGTCTTCAACACTCGGGTCTCAGCAACGCAAAAAATTTTGGTGCGCAGTGTTTTTGCTCGATTGGGACTGTCCGTTCTCTTGGCGCCGCGGAAAATGGAAATCGGACGGCTTTTAAACCCCTAGAATGTACAGCGAATAGCATCTGATTATCCCGTTGATGGCGGCGTTCGAAGGAAGGGCGCCGGGCAACGATAGGCTTGTTGGTAAGGGTGTGTGCGATGCGTAGGAGCGGGCTGGCCAGCCATGGTTCGCGGACTTGAAGAGCGTGTGGTGAGTTTGCATGTGGAAAAAGTGTAGGATCGGCCGTCGTCAGAGCATGGTACTGGTGCTGTCATTGGCGCTGGCGTTTTTGGTATGCTTTGGGTCCTGGCTGATTGTGATGGCGTTGGCGAGATGATGGATGGCCCCCAGTTCATATGGCCTGCAATACCGCAACTCTGTTCGGCCCATCCACCGTTGTTATAAAAAGGTTGTGGATCACGATATCCTTATGAAAGGAAATGGGAGTTGAAGGCGTTTTGTGTTTTGGAAAATCGATACCCCCCGGCTGCGTTGGTTTTATGAATTCTTCGGTAATTGGGAGATATATGCGTTTGACGTTGTGGGCTTCATTTTAGGGGCAAAGCAAGCCCGGCATACATGGTACATCTCGGGACATTTTGCCACCGATTTGAATATAAACTCGTTTTTTTTGGAACCCGTTATTGTCCTCGTATGTATATTGGACGTGTGTTTCTGCAGTTGGCTGCAGCTTGTCAACGCAGTATTTGTCACTTCAAGGACGGTTGTTAGAGGCAACCACGTTGGGCGGGAGAGCGGGGATACATCTGACAGTGTTTTTTTGCGACTTTCCAAACAAACAATTTAAATCGAAGTCCACCACGGGTGGTTGGATTCAGGAATGGAATGTTTACGCCATTGTGACTAACCCATCGGGTCCGTCCATATCCTCTTCATCAAAGCAGAGATGTGACCAGGTAATCTATATATCCCAGTTATCAAATTAAGCTGTTTAATAATCCCCAACACATGGATATCTTTTTTTCCAGCTCTCGGCTGGCTGGCTGGCTCAGACAGATTTAGATACAGCACAATAGGGCTCACTTTTCTTCTACGCCTGAGTCTTCATCTTCCTCCTCGCCTTCTCCTTGGCCTTGCGCTTGGTCCTGTCCCTCGGCTTGAGCCCGCTCATGCCCGCCTTGCAGACGTCGGCGTACCGGGCGTAGAAGGAGTCGAGGTCGTCGGGCTGGATGATGGTGGAGAGCTTGACTTTTTTGCCCTCGTTGCGGGCCTCTTTTGACTTGGAGTTGGAGGCGCGGATTAGGATTGGGGCTTGGGGGAGGGGGGTGGTGGTGAGGGTTTCTTCATGTTCTTGTTCTGATAGGGTTTCTTTTGCTGATTCGTCGTAGGAGTCTGAGGGGGTTTGTTAGGGGGGTGATGAGGTTGGGAAGGGGGGGAGGGTAACGAACAGCGTTTTTGGGTGAGGAGGATGGTGCCCTTTTGGGATTGTTTTTGGGTTGTGAAGAGGGCTGTGAGGGCGGTGAAGAACTATGGAGTGTCAGTGTGTGAGAGGTGAGATAAGGGGGGGGAGGAAGGGGGTTTACCTCGTCTTGGGATAGGTGTTTGCTCATTTTGGGTGGTGGGTTGGGGGTGAGTGCCCTGGTGAGAGATGGTTCTGTGTTTATGAGACCCGTTCCTCTCAACACGCTCGCGAGTCAAGTGTGCGATGACTGAAAATGGAGATGTTACTTGGGGTTGTAGTGTGAGTGTGGGTGTGTGATAGCCCCGCCAGTACGTTGTCGTTGCCCGTTGATGGAGACTGGCGGGATTGCCCAGGCTGATACTGTGGGGTCCCCAAAAGTTAGCGCAGTGAAGTCAAAAGTGGGTGCGGTTTGATTTAGTGGGCCCCACTTGACATCTTAGGACGGTGCGCTGCGGTTATCGATAAGAAAAAGTTCAGGACTTTGGGGGAGTTTCAAGAATCAACGGAACACAGAGCGCAAAGCCGGTTAGCCCACCCACGATACTCTGAGACACCAATTTTGTTCGATAAAAGATGGCTCCTCGTGGACAGGGCACCATTAAGCGGCCAGCGCTGCCGCCGCATCTTCTCAAGGAACTGGGCGCATCAGATAACCATAACCGACGAGACAATCGCACGACAGTTACGTCGAGAAAGGAGCAGCGCAAGGCGGAGCGACAGGGCAAAAGGACTGGAAGATCAGATGCGATTCGGAATCGCCAAGCGCCCGCGCCTCAGCGAAATCAGCCATCATCGTCAAAATCTCAACCTCCGAAGAAGTCTCCCGCGGCGCCTGCGAAAGCCGAACCGAAATCCGCACTGAAGAAGAATAAAAGGCCTGAGCCAGACTCTGACGAGGAGGATGAAGATGACTTTGGGGGTTTCGATGATGAAGACGATGAGCTGTCAGATGGAATCCTAAATGAGGACTCGGACGAGGACATGGGCGATGACGGGGAGGACCACGACGACGAAGATTCGCAAGAGGACGATGAAGATGAAGATGAGGAGGAGGACGAGGAGGACGAAGATACCCCACCACCAACAAATAAGAAGCTCTC
This sequence comes from Podospora anserina S mat+, assembly GCF_000226545.1. Classification (NCBI taxonomy): domain Eukaryota; kingdom Fungi; phylum Ascomycota; class Sordariomycetes; order Sordariales; family Podosporaceae; genus Podospora; species Podospora anserina. Next base: position 132,419 of record NW_001939194.1, read on the forward strand.
CAAGACACTGAAGGATAAATTCGCCGAGGATGATGCCGAGATTGCAGCTCTGGAAAAGAAACTAGGGATGAAGGGCAAGAAGAAGCTACCACAGTCATTCATCGATGACGGTCTGGGTGAACTTTTGGGAGAGTTGGATGGAAATCTGGAAGATGGGGGCTCAGACAAGCGGAAGCGCAAGGCCGAGGCAGATGAGTGGCTGGCTCAGAAGAGGAGGAAGGCGGAGGCTGCTGCCGCTGCATCGACGCAGAAAAAGCGAGCACAACCGGACTCTGACGAGAGCGAGGATGGGGATAGCGACGAGGACATGGATGATATGGATGAGGATATGGATGGTTTCGGTTCTGAAGGAGATGGTTTGGACGGTGAAGAAGACGAAGAAGGAAGCGATGAGGGTGAGGAGGACGGATTCGATGACTTTGGATCAGAGGATGAGGATATGGAAGAACCACCAGCAAAAAAGGTCCGCGAAAACCCCTATGTTGCTCCAACAACAGGGCAGACGGCAAAATATGTCCCTCCATCACTACGCAAAGCCACAGGTTCGGAATCAGAGCTGGAGGCCCGAGTTCGTCGGCAGACACAAGGCCTTGTCAACAGGATTACTGAAGCGAACCTTTTGACCATTCTCGGCGAAATTGAGAAGCTTTACAGAGACAACGCTCGACAGCACGTCACATCCGCCCTCGTTGATTTACTCCTTATTCAGGTGTGCGATCCCACAAGCTTGCCAGACACACTCCTTATTCTCTCGGCCGGCTTTGCCTCTGCAGCCTACAAGGTGTTTGGAACGGACTTTGGAGCGCAATTGATCCAGGAGGTGGTAGAGCGCTACGACAAGTACTACGAGGAAGCTCAGGAGGCCGCACTTGGTGGGCCAGATGTACCGAAGCAAACATCAAACCTGATAACATTCGTCTCACAGCTGTACAACTTCCAGCTGATCGGCCCAGGCTTGATATTCGACTACATTCGTACCCTTCTGGATAACCTTTCTGAGCTGAATGCTGAACTACTGCTTCGAATTGTGCGGATGTGTGGTACTACCCTCCGCACGGACGACCCAATGGCTCTCAAAGACATTGTCACGTTGATTCCAGGAGCCGTGGCGAAGCATGGCGAAAAGAACCTGACCGTTAGGACCAAGTTCATGATTGAGACCATCACAGATCTCAAAAATAACAAGCTCAAGGCTGGAGCCGGTGCGTCAGCTATTGTTTCGGAGCATACCGCCAAAATGAAGAAGACACTGGGTCAGCTCAAGGCAAGGAAACTGAAGGCGACGGAACCATTGCGCATCGGGCTGCAAGATATCCGAGACGCTGACAAGACTGGAAAATGGTGGTTGGTTGGTGCCAGCTGGGCAGGCAAATCCAAGGATAAGAAGGATGCCAAAGAAAAGCCAGCCACTGAAGAGCGAGAAGATGACGACAGTGACGACGAAAGTATCGTGCTAGATGACTTTGAAGAAGGTCCCGATCTTTTGGAACTGGCCAGAGAGCAAGGCATGAACACTGAGGTCCGGCGGTCCATCTTTGTCACCATCTTGTCAGCTCTCGACGTCCAAGACGCCTATATCAGGATTCTCAAACTCCGCCTCAACAAGGAACGCCAAAGGGAGATCGCGACTGTGATCACCAAATGCGTTGGCGCTGAGAAGCACTACAACCCTTACTACACTCTCATCGCCAGAAAGGTTTGCGAGAACATGCGTGAGGTGAAGTGGTCATTCCAGACTTGCCTCTGGAAGATGTTTGGCAGGATGGGTGAAACTGGCTTTGTGGAAGAGGACGAGGAGCTGGAAGAGGAAGAGCTCGAGGAAGAGTTCAGCACCCAAAGGTTAATCAACACAGCCAAGATGGTGGGCTCATTGATTGCGAGTGGGCATATGAGCTTGATCGCCATTAGGCGGCTGAATCTCGCCTATCTGCAAAAGAGGACACAAAACTGGATGGAGATCATGCTCAACACGCTGCTGCTGGAGTGCCAGACAGGTGAGAAGCCTGGGGAAGAGGTTATCACGAAGGTGTTTGCGGCTGTCAACACTGCCCCTGAATTTGCCATTCAGTTGCAGCACTTTTTGAAGAAGGTCACGAGAAAGACGGATCTGACTGCAAGCAAAAAGGAGACAAAGCTGGTGAGGGAAGGGTGCAAGATGGCAGAGGCGGCACTACAAGCCGTCGTAGCAGCCGAAGAGTTGTTGTAATTTTTGACCTGTTCATGGGGTGTTGAATACCAGGATAGAAAAATCAATAATGCCAAACCAGCGGCCATCGGCTTCGGAAACACATAGGTTACCAGTGGTTACCCAGGGTATGAGTGGCTATTCTCGGGGGTATTGAGATGTTTATAAGCCAAGCGAGAATCTCATTGCAACTCTGCTATCAATTCGCTCGATAAAGCTCCGGGGCAAGATGTTGTCATCGAGCATCTCCGTGCCGCTTTCGAATGTCTATGATTAGGCATTCTACGTTCAGTTGGGCGACGTTGAGCCAGGTCGCTCCATGTTGATTATGAAACGCTTCGCCTCACGGCCGTCGCTTCTCGACGACAGGATATATAGACCCGAGCCACGATGCCGCGAAGAATGTTAGCGGTCATGTGGCTCTGCACGTCTAACGAGGGTGGCACTTGTTGCGGGATTTGGGCGGGCGGGAACTGGCGGCTTTGTGGAGGTTTTGACAACTGACAGGACGCTTCGGGGGGTGGAAACCTGAAAATTAGCGTGCTCCCGGCTGGGCCAAGTCCCGCGAGAACCCTGGGGCCAATCCGATTTCCGGGCTGAGAGGGGGGCCCACGGGCCTCATGGAACCCTGGAGCCCTGGGGGGAGTAGGTGTGACCCGACGGTTGGACGGAGGTGGTGACGGGGCGGAATAAGCTGGGGACATTTTTTCATGAATGCCGCCGCCAATTCCCAACAACTCCCATCTGCGACGCCCTGTCTAATCCCGCTTCCAGGTTGTCGCACTCGAACAAACAACCGCCTTCACACCCTTCACGATCCAGCGCATCCTTCCTTTTTCCGTCCTTCTCCTTTGATTTCCCAAGTTAGCACAATCCAAGATGCTGTCACAGAGATTACTACTCGGCCGGACCGCCGTCAGGTCCGCCCTCAAGCCATCAGGGTAAGCCAGCCAGCCAGCCAACCGCCCATGACGACACCGGTACCCTTTCTGCGCTGTTGCTGATCTCTCGCATCTGTAGCTCCCCAATTGCCCTTGCGAGCAGATGGTCCAGGACTTATGCTTCCCAGTCTGGTCAGTACCGACACCCACAAACCCAGGAATCTCGGTATGGCCCCGAGTGGCGCTGACAAGTTGCGCAGAGGAGAAGGATCTTGTCATCATCGGTGGTGGTGTTGCTGGCTATGTTGCCGCCATCAAGGCCGGCCAGGAGGGCATGAAGGTGCGTTGGCAGACGATACACACAGCTCGGCACTGGATCATGCGGGACAGCGGCTAACATGTACTCCCTTCCCACTCACAGGTCGCATGCATCGAGAAGCGCGGAACACTCGGCGGAACCTGCCTCAACGTCGGATGCATCCCATCAAAATCGCTCCTTAACAACTCACATCTGTACCACCAGATCCTCCACGACACAAAACACCGTGGTATCGAGGTCGGTGATGTCAAGCTCAACCTCCAACAGCTCATGAAGGCCAAGGAGACATCCGTCACTGGTCTCACCAAGGGTGTCGAGTTCCTGCTCAAGAAGAACGGCGTCGAGTATATCAAGGGTACCGGCAGCTTCCAGGATGAGCACACCGTCAAGGTCGAGCTCAACGACGGCGGCGAGACCAGCGTCACCGGCAAGAACATCCTCATCGCCACCGGTTCCGAGGTTACCCCCTTCCCCGGCCTTACGATTGACGAGCAGACCGTCATCAGCAGCACTGGCGCCATTGCCCTCGAGAAGGTCCCCGAGAAGCTCGTCGTCATTGGTGGTGGTATCATTGGTCTAGAGATGGCCTCCGTCTGGTCTCGCCTGGGCTCCAAGGTCACCGTTGTCGAGTACCTCGACCAGATCGGCGGTCCCGGCATGGACACCGAGGTTGCCAAGGGCATCCAGAAGATCCTGAAGAAGCAGGGCATCACCTTCAAGACCGGTACCAAGGTCCTTTCCGGCGAGAAGACTGGTGATGAGGTCAAGGTTCAGACCGAGGCTGCCAAGGGTGGCAAGGAGGAGACGGTATGTTTTGATTGTGATTTTGAAGCTGACTAGGTCGGTATGCTGACTTTGATTATAGCTCGATGCTGACGTCGTCCTTGTTGCTATTGGTCGTCGCCCCTATACCGGCGGTCTTGGCCTTGAGAACATCGGCCTCGAGCTCGATGAGCGCGGCCGTGTCATTATCGACGCCGAGTACCGCACCAAGATCCCCCACATTCGCTGCGTCGGTGACGCCACCTTCGGCCCCATGCTTGCGCACAAGGCTGAGGAGGAGGCTGTTGCTGTTGTCGAGTACATCAAGAAGGGCTACGGCCACGTCAACTACGGCTGCATTCCCTCCGTCATGTACACCTTCCCCGAGGTTGCGTGGGTTGGTCAGTCTGAGCAGGACCTCAAGAAGGCCGACATCCCCTACCGCGTCGGCACTTTCCCCTTCAGCGCCAACTCCCGTGCCAAGACCAACCTCGACACTGAGGGGTTCGTCAAGATTCTCGCCGACCCTGAGACCGACCGCCTTCTCGGTATCCACATCATCGGCCCCAACGCTGGTGAGATGATTGCTGAGGGCACTCTTGCGCTCGAGTATGGTGCTTCCAGCGAGGATATTGCGCGCACTTGCCACGCCCACCCTACTCTTTCTGAGGCCTTCAAGGAGGCTGCCATGGCCACCCACGCCAAGGCCATCCATTTCTAAGTAAGACAAAGCTTAGGGTGCTGGAAAGGAGGAGGTTTTCTTGTGTATCTGTACTGTAGTTGTGTTTTCCTCATTTCAGGCATTGGTGAATGGACTCAGCCGGGATGGTAAAGGCATTTGAAAGCAGTATTTATAATTTACCCCTGGCCGCTGTTGTTTTGTTTCGTGGTGCCGAGAAGAGAGAAAAACTTGAGCAGCATGAGGAGCAATTTTGTTTTTAGAGCAACGGCAGGTTGGATGGGAAAGGTTCATGAGGTCTATGGTTTATCTAGCGTCAAAACATAGAAGGTTGATTTCCTGTATGATGGTACTATAATGACCACAGAATACGTCAAGGGGTTGAAGTCTTATGCAGCATGATAAATAAATAGTGGCATTGACTTGTTCGTTCGTCTTACATTTTAAAGCAACCAAGCAACCAAGCAACCCTAACCCTTTCACATATGCATGTCAAAGTTCACGGTGTGTTGTCATTTTCCTTGGCAGGAAGAGAGGAGGAGGCCGACGATCGTACCACATGTGGAAAGTGGGGGTACACGGGGGATCTCACTGGCCCGATTTCATCCATCTTTCAGGAGTCGCCAGTGGGAATTCGAACGACACGCCATTCGATATAGAAACCTCTCCCCTTTCTCTTATCTCATTCTTTTGTCCTTGTATGCCACCCACGAACAACCTACGCATGAAAGACGAATGATCTGAATCCACTCCAGACCAATTAGAGGATTTGAGCTGGATTGAAAGGGGTTTGAAGGTATTTGGAGTTGGTGTTATTGTTGTTGTTATTGTTGGGACAAGACGACGATCAGGAAATCGTGGACGCACCAGTACCAACTACACCCCCTTGCCTCGCACCACCGGATATGGCTATTTTTTGAAGAGAGACGACGCCGGATTTTTACTTTACAAGCCTTGAGGAGCCCAGCTCTCAATTGTTTGTTTGACAAGGGACTCCCTCTATTACTCACTACACGACCACGCTGGCAACCATGGCGAAATTAACCAAGGAACGCACCTACCCGCTGATGAGCCGCCGGGAGATCGAGGCTCAGATTGCTGATGGGAGGCACATGGTTATCGTGGACGGACATGTTCTCAAGGTCGATGCCTTTATGCAGTTTCACCCTGGTGGTGACAAGGCGATGAAGCACATGGTGGGGAGGGATGCTACGGATGAGGTCAATGGGCTTCATTCCCCTGAGGCGAGGGCGATGATGAACAAGTATCGCGTTGGAAGGATTGAAGGAAGGTGGAATAATTTCTTGCCGCCTATTCAAGGTGGTAAATTTAGGAAACGGCTTGAGGATGGGGCAATGGAGGTGGAAGAGGAGGATGATTCTGGACGGCTGTCGGCTCCGGCGGTGACGATAACGGCAGACACACCGTCGAGCGAGCTGGAGTCTAGACCACCCTCGCCAGTGTTTGATGTTGACGGTAGTGCTTTGCGGAAGAGACAGGTGAAGGAATCAATGGGGTCGAGTGCTGCGTCGATAACCTCGGCATCGTCGCTAGAGGAGTCTCATGGTGATGGGAGTCTACCTCTCGACGGCATGGCCCACCTCGACATCCTCACACGCAAGGAGATCAAGCTTGACCTGGACAAATACCCGGCTGTTGACCAGGATACCCAAGAGGTCATCGTCGAGAAGTACCGCAAGCTCCACGACCGCATCAAGGCTGATGGGTTGTATGACTGCAACTATTACGCCTACGCCATCGAATGCTCCCGGTACATCACCTTTTTTGGCCTGATGCTGCTGTTCCTCAAGTGGAAGTGGTACATCCCCAGCGCTTTCTTCCTTGGTGTTTTCTGGCATCAGCTTGTCTTTTCCGCCCATGACGCCGGCCACATGGGGATTACGCACAATTTTCAGGTTGATACCATTATCGGGATCATCATTGCGGATTTCTTGGGAGGGCTGTCGTTGGGATGGTGGAAACGCAGTCATAACGTCCACCATATTGTGACAAATTCGCCGGAGCACGACCCCGACATCGAGCACATGCCATTTTTTGCTATTTCCCACCGTTTTTTGGCGAGTCTGAGGTCGACGTACTACGAGCGGATCATGCCGTACGATGCTGCTGCCAAGTTCTTCATTTCGATGCAGCACAACTTGTATTATGTCATCATGCTCTTTGGGAGGTTCAACCTCTACCGGTTGTCGATGGAGTATCTGATCCTCGGGCAGGGGCCGAAAAAGGGGGTGGCGGCCTGGCACCGCTGGTTCGAGTTTGCTGGACAGGTCTTTTTCTGGTATTGGTTTGGGTACGAGCTGCTGTACAAGTCCGTCGATGGCGGTTGGAACAGGTTCTGGTTCGTGATGGTCAGCCACATGGTGACTTGCCCGCTGCATGTGCAGATCACGCTGAGCCACTTCGCCATGTCGACGGCTGATTTGGGGGTGGATGAGAGTTTCCCGCAAAAGATGCTGCGGACGACGATGGATGTGGATTGCCCGACCTGGCTGGACTTCTTTCACGGTGGTCTGCAGTTTCAGGCGATTCACCATTTGTTTCCGAGGATTCCGAGGCATAACCTGAGGAAGACGCAGAGGTTGGTGCAGGAGTTTTGCGATGAGGTCGGGATTCCGTATGCGCTCTTTGGGTTTGTGGATGGGAACAAGGAGGTGATTGGGAGGTTGGGGGAGGTGGCGAGGCAGGCGGCTATTTTGAAGAAGTGTCAGGGGGTTATGATTGGGGAGGGGGAGGGTGGAGGGGCATCATCATCATCATCATCACTAAGGGGGGAAGATGAGTAGAAAGGGATGAGGTGTGGGAAGGAGTGTGCGGTTGTATATAGCTGGAAGGTTAGCTGTAGTGATAACCCTCAAAAGTTGACCTTATTCTATAGACTAGAACTTTTGATTCCTCTTGGATAGGTGTGTGAAGAGTGAGGGGACATGAGGCAGTCCTTTTTGGCCCACCGTTAGATCTCTTGCGTGATTCGAACCAAGATCAAGGAATAGTCACGAGGCTCTTCCTTCTGCAAGCCAACGAGGAGCCATCCTTTTATAATGAGATCGCCGAGGTTCTTCAGGTCGCCGCTCACAGTGCGTGATAGCCAAGGGACTACTGTGATGGGGGGGGTGATGGGGGGGATTCTTGGGTTACAGAAAACGAGCCAGGGCCCTGGATCAGCCCCCCATCTTGCCGCCTCTTGCATGCAGATAATGCAGTAGCTCCAAGGGACACGGACCAAGATCCGCAGAACCCAATCCTACCCTGGTACTTGAGATTCCGACATCATGACCCGTACCCCAATTCTTGCGCGCAAGTTGGCGAGGCAAGCTGTCAGGTAATGGCGTGGTTGGCGGTGGTCGAGTGCCCTGGCTCGCTCTTATTTGGCTGTTTCATCATGGTTCACCGAGATTTAAGAAATCGATGGAGGAAGAGCTGCTGAAGGGGGGCGTTGGTTTCCTTTGCTCCTCTAGGACAGCTACCGTAGCTTCGGTCTCTGGTGATTAATACTCCACTCTTTTGTTTGCTTTTTTTCTTTATTTTTCTGGCCGAACGAATGAGATTCTCCGGTTCTGGTGCCGTGGGCCTTGCTGCATGTTTTCGTTCCCATCATTAAAGCCAACTGATGAGTCGGGGAGCGTGGTCGAGGTCGAACCGGCTGCCGACATTGTGCTCTCGTCAGGTTTACGAACACGGCCTGGGCAGACACCTAATAAACTAACTGACCAAAAGAAGCAACACCAATGAACAGATTGTCATAAGATGTTTCGCATCTGGGTCGAGTTTGCGAGCTGGGGGGGTGAGGGGGAAGTGTGCTCCCAGCAATCCGGAAATACAAGACTTGAAAAATGCACGTCACAGACAGTCTACCCTGTCTTTTTACCTAAGATCCTCCCCGCGGGACTGGGGAGAAACGAGTGTAAGCCTGGGTGTGAGTGATAGCGGAGGGCACTAACTACCCTGGTTACAACCGCATCTCGGTCTCCCCCGCCTCTCGCTTCTCACCAACAAACCTCGTAAGCCAAGCAGTCTCAAGTGTGAGAAGTGGTGCCATGTTGGGCCATGCCGGGGCCCTAGTTTATGTTTTCTTTTGAGATAGTGAGAAAACACAAAAGAAATTGGCTAGATACGTCAGGACACGACATGGGTTTCACTTTGCTTGTCGATGGTTGCTTCTCGATGGATCGATGCCGGCAGCCTTCCGCCAGTGTCCCCATGTCGTGTCGTGCATAGGCTTCATTCCACTTGTTTTTGCGGGCGTCTCCGATTGTTTATCTCTGCTTGCCCCCAGTTTTTCATTAGCCACTATCCCCGAAGGCAAACCGATTTTGATAGTCCAAGACCACACACACACGCACACACACACACACACAGACACACCCGGGCACACACACCATGCCACTTACCTACTCAGATGACCATTGCGATCGTTGTAACTCACTGCTACTGCTGAGGAAGAAGAAGTATATGAAAAAAAGCAATGTGACCGAGGAATTTGGTCAGTCGTGGTACCCTGTATGAATGGGGGATATATCTTTGTGCCCTCCCTCCCTCCCTTCTCTGTCAGGTTTGAAGGGTTTTCTTGAGCAAGCAAGCTTGCGAGTTTTATTATACCTACGGTTCTTACCTACTACATACAACGAGACTGTGCTAGCAGTTCAGTTGACACTCTCAACGCCAGAAGTCTTAATCACTGCTACATCATCATCATCATCATCATCCTACCCGCCTTACACACCCGCCTACCTACATACACCCAGCCTTTTCTCCTTTTCAAATCAGCATCACCATTGTTGTATCTCACTTCCTCATTACGATTCCGCAAAGTTCTAAAGATGGGTAAGAGAAAGATGGACGAAGCCGCAGCCGAGCGGATCCGGGCAGCAAGAGGTGACAAGGTGGGTGGTAGCCTCTTCCCCATTTCACTCGATGCCATGTGGATGCTCACCATGTCCAAAACAGGACCCCTTCGCCAGACGGGCAGCAACCACGGTGCGGCAAAGCAAGCAGGGCGGCGAATCATCATCGGGCAAGAAAGATGGAAGCAGCAGCAAGGATGGCAAGAGTGAGGGGAGTGGTAGCAAGGGGACTAGTTCCTCAAATTGGAGGACATAGGTCGATGGAGGGGGTATGGGGAAGAATGTCATGAGACATGACAAGGGGTTGGTGAAAAGACATGATGGGCTAGAATACTGAAGATTTCAAGGTTGCTGCTACTCCGAACATGCTGTTAACGTCTCCTTACAGGGAATGATATGCAGGTTGATGTGAAAGTAGATAAGATCTCTGCAAGATGATCTTACGTTTCCGATGTGTAAGAGTTTTAGTTGCTGGAACAGGTTTATGGCTATGGAAATTTGCACCACACACATTTACATTGACAGCTGGTATCAACCACCCCCACTTGGAGGGAGCGTTCGTTGCGTGGCTACCCCGGAGCCGAGGCATTCTTTAGGAGTATCTGTATGGCTGATTCCTCGTGGAATGTTCGGAGCGTCAGCCTCCCTTGGGCGGCCTCATGCTCGTCCGAACTAGATATGTTGCTGACAACCATGAAACTCGAACGGCATGAGACATTTTCTCGCCCATGAAGAGGCTGGCTGGCTGGCTTGGCTGGATAAGGTATGATGTCTTAACAACGTGGCCATGACGGGTACAGCTGGTGGATGATAGGTCAAGCTCACAGCGTGTCGTTGCTTCTTTTCTGCCGACTGACCCCCCTGTCAGCCACGTCTCTTCACGCCCCATGTTGTTGGAGAAGGTAAAGAAGCAAATGATGAACACAACGCGTGCCCGATAGCTTCTCTATGTGCTCGTTGAAGAGCAGAAAGTACTGGAGTGATGTAACGAGAGGTTACAGTAGACTCGAAGAAGGGGTCAGGCTTCTTTTGGTAAGCCGCAAGATGACACCCGACACATGGAAATGGCGTACATCCAGCCCTGGAGTACAACATAGGGTGGAACAACTGAGGACCGGTGAGCAAGCCATCGACCTCTTGTAGCAGCCCTTGGCTTATACAAGAATGCACAGAAGCAGAGCGAGGGTGATACCACTGCAGCCAGTCCAGCGCCCCTTCCACATGCCCAAGAGCTTGGCATCAGATGCTGTGTCCGAGGCCAACCATCAGCGGGGACTCGATGGTGAATCGGATGGGAGTCCATACGCCCTTGAAGGGGGTGGTGGCGTACATCTGATCCTCCTAGTACAGCAAATGTGCCGGGCACACAGTGCATCGTTGAACCAGCGAGTTGTTCAGGGGACGATCCGATCTCTGAATGTCAACTCGTGCAGTGGAAGGCTACACCAGTGAAATATGCTATGAGTAACAGAACTGAATACAAGGTAGATATGCATATATAAAAGACTCGTGATACTGGTGCCATGGGTAGTTGCGTAGCGGATCTCCTAGCTATCAATCAGCATATGGTGGTGGCCTAGTTCAAGAGCAGGAGAAGCAATCATGTCCCAAGTTAAGGAATGACACGTGCCCTAAACAAGGAGAAGATAGGTTGTCAGTGGTTGGTGGTGGTCGAGTATGTCCTCAGACGTGGGATGGGAAAGCCTTCCAACCAAATCATCAGAGGCGGACATCGTTCCACAACAGTAAAGCTACTGTTCACTGAAGCAACAGACAGTTTGTTTGGAAACCGAGTAGACAAACAAACACCTCACGTGTGAGGTCCTCGCTGCCCGCCGACCTCCTGTAGCGCTGCACTGCAGCGACGGCGAGTACCAAGATTGAAGGGCAGATGGTTGACAGAAACTGTGTTAAGAGCTCCTTACACAAGTGAAGGATGGGCACAGTGCGAAAGACTGCCTAACCCCATCAGCCCCGCCAAACGATTGCAGGCTGGATCCCTGTCCACCACGACTGTCACCTTTAACCCTCTTGGGAAACCACAGCCTCCACTCCCCGCCCCTCGAACCCTTTGAAGCAGCACTCGCGGGCAGCATCCCCGTCGAGCCTCCCACCATCCACCACCACCAACCAACTTACACCGACCGCATCTCTGTATCGCCCATCTGTCCATCTCGCTATCTTGTCGGCATATTCCACATTTCGAGTAGAAAGGAGTCCGGTGTAGTAGTATTGCCTGATACCCTAACAGACCAAACCGCTCTGTTCGACACTCATCAAAGCCCAATCTCAGTCTCCAGTAACGGTCAAAGTTACCCCACGTCAGGAGCGGGAAGCACTCAGAGTGAACGCATTCCGTCATCGAGGCTCGGCTCGGAAGACGCCGAATTCGTCAACCACACAACAGGTCCGTCTCGGCAGACCAAGCTTCCCATTCGGATCCGGACTCCGGGCAGACCATCCGAGTTGTGCTCCCGTGTTCACCACGTGAATCGGGCAGCCTTCTCGTCAAAGCCCCGCTCCTGGTTCATCTCCCTACAACAGCATGCCCGAGTAGCCAGGCCCCAAAGGAATCCTGTCCTCGAGAACCGGCGTGATGGATCCCACCATCCAGCGCGCCCTGAACGACAAGCTCTATGATAAGCGCAAGGTTGGCGCTCTCGAGTATGTTTTTTTTTTTTTTTTTTTTCATATCTACATCGCATTGCATACACAGCTGCATACCCGGGCCCGCCCAGGCTGCAGGCAAACAGCCTCTTTCCCCTCCACCTTGCCCCTGATTCGATAATGGCTTCCTTCACATGACAAAGGATGAATGTAACTTACATCTAACTCTCACACAGTCTTGAGCGCGTCATTCGCGAGGTAGTTGCCAAACAGGATAACGCCAGAATTGAGGCCATTCTCGACCAGCTGTGCAACGACTATGCCTACGCTGTCCACCAGCCCCATGCCCGCAACGGTGGGTTGATCGGCCTGGCCGCTGCTGCCATTGCCTTGGGTTCTGTATGTTCTTGTCTTCCCTCCTCTTCTCTGATATTCCCCTACCGTCACACCATTTGGGTGGCATGACGCCTACGTGCTACCGACCTCTTGCTTACCCGTGACCGTCCTTCGGTTTGCTACGAACAGGAACTCGCCAGATACCTTGAGGTCATTGTGCCACCGGTCCTAGCCTGCTTCACAGACCAGGATGCACGAGTCCGATACTATGCCTGCGAGGCCATGTATAACATTGCCAAGGTCGCAAAGGGCGAAATCCTCATCTATTTCAACCACATCTTCGATGCCCTCTGCAAGGTAGGCAGTCTCACTTGTTCTCCTTTTTCCCGCATACCCTTGTCTCACTATCTCTCTCGACACCTCTAGCTTGGTGCCGACTCGGAACTGTCAGTCAAGAACGGTGCCGAGTTGCTCGATCGTCTCATCAAAGATATCGTCTCAGAATCAGCAGCAACCTACGTTTCTGTCTTGGAGCAGCCGCCGCCATACCAAGAGGACGATAAGGACGTTCTGGATGACACGAATGAACTGCCAACGGCCTTCTCCCTGAAGAAGTTTATACCACTTCTTCGTGACCGCATTTATGCCATCAACCCTTTCACACGGACCTTTCTTGTGGGCTGGATTATTCTCCTGGACTCTATTCCAGACCTGGAGCTTGTCACTTTCCTGCCTGAATTTCTCGGAGGCCTGTTGCGATTCCTGAGTGACCCCAACCGGGACGTTCACGTGGCGACGCAGGGCTGCTTGGACAAGTTCCTCAACGAGATCAAGAGGATCGCCCGCATCAAGAAGGGGATCGCCGAGAGCAAAAAGTCAAAGGGCGAGGGCAAACGGAAAAGAGAGGACTCGGTTGAGAGCGGGAGCATACGCCCCACTCTCGAAGAAGGCGACGAGGTGGATTCCGAAACGGCAGCCGACGACGATGAGCTGGATAGCGAGGATGACTGGGTTCCAGGCCAAGACGTGCAGATCAACCACAAGGCGATCCTGGAGATTCTGACTGCCACACTTGACTCACCGCTGGGTAAGCCGCCCTTCGACAACGGTCGCCAAAAGACTGCTAATCTCACCCCGAATCCAGAAGAAGACGGACTGCTGGAGTCGCTCCGCTGGATTGTCGAATTTCTTGACATCTGCCCGGAGGAGGTACTCCCGTTTACTCCCAAGATTCTAGCTCATCTCTTGCCAGCAATGGCCAGTGGGGTTGAGTCAATTCGCCAGGCTGCCGCCAGGGTCAACACGTCACTGATGGACTATGTCGTCTCACTCTCTGACGATGCTGAGCTCGCAACCATTCCGCACCAGCTGTCTAGGATGCCGCACGGCGATCGCCAGGACGGAACCACAAGCGCCCGGGCATCCCTTTCCAGCTCGAGAGAGCTTGAGATACGAAGTCCCACGCCGGCCACGGGCAAGCCTCTTCCACGGACTCCAACCCCGGGCACGTCTGGCGCTTTGCAACCACAAGCAGATCTTGATTATGCCGCTGCGGTAAACTCACTAACCCTGCTGTTTTTGAACGACCACGAAGCCACCCGTGTCGCTGCCCTCACGTGGCTCATCATGTTGCACCGCAAAGCACCCAGAAAAGTGCTGGCGTTTAACGATGGCACCTTCCCTGCACTTCTCAAGACACTCTCTGACCCAGCCGAAACAGTCGTCACCAAAGATTTGCAACTACTTTCACAGATATCAAGGAATAGCGAAGACGACTATTTCACCAATTTTATGGTAAACTTGCTGCAGCTGTTCTCAACGGACCGGAAGCTTCTCGAGACAAGAGGAAACCTGATAATTCGCCAGCTTTGTACCAGCCTCAGCGCGGAACGGATATACCGGACGCTTGCGGACTGTATCGAGAAGGAGGAGGATGTGGAGTTTGCTAGTATCATGGTCCAGAACTTGAACAACAACTTGATCACGGCACCAGAGTTGGCAGAACTGAGGAAGCGGTTGAGGAATCTGGAGACGAAGGTTTGTGCCGAATTTGTTGAATGCGTCGAGAAGCTACTAACTATGACTACAGGATGGACAAACATTCTTCGTGGCGCTCTTTCGATCGTGGTGCTATAACGCTGTGGCAACGTTCTCGCTTTGTCTATTGGCGCAGGCGTATGAGCAGGCATATAACCTCCTACAAATCTTGTATGCTTCTCCCTCTGCGCAGTGAAAGTGTGTCTACTAACCTTACAACAGTGCCGAGCTTGAAATGACAGTCAACATCCTCATTCAGATTGACAAGTTGGTGCAGCTCCTGGAGTCGCCGGTCTTTACATGTATGTCTGATCTTCCCTCAGCGTGTGGAATGGTAAATGGTGCTGACAGTTTGCCCAAACAGACCTTCGTCTCCAGCTTTTGGAGCCAGAGAAATACCCGCATCTGTACAAGTGCTTGTATGGCCTTCTTATGCTTCTTCCGCAATCATCGGCCTTTGCGGCTCTCAAAAACCGGTTGAACAGTGTTAGTTCCATTGGGTATCTGCATATTGCGCCGAGACCGTACGTCCCACCTCATGCCTGTTGACAGTATCACTTACTAACATGATGTTTGCAGCAACGCAACAACACCGTCGGTGCCCTCATTTGATCGCCCCAACCGATTGAAGGGCCGGGAAGAAGGCATCATCCGTTGGGCTGAGCTCTTGGAGAAGTTCCGGACGGTGCAAGAAAGGGCAAGGCGTCTACAAAGGCTGGGCGCAGACACGGATGATTCTCCGTTTGGAGTAGGAGATCTTAGGATAGGTGGGGGCGATGGAACCGGGGACATGAAGCCGGCGACAGGAAGAGAAGGCGGCGGTACAGGGCCTTCTCGGAATGCAGGAGGGGGTGGTAGGGACTCTCCGGCCGGCGGAACGAATAACGCGAACTCGGCACCGGCGAAACCGGAACCGCCGCCAAAGACCAGGACTGGACTGGGGAGACAGCTGGGGAGGTTTGGGGTGGCTGGGCGAGGCAAGCGGAACCCCTGATCCGAATCTCTTGTTGCAAGTTGTTTGCCCCGCATCAACACCCAGCACTACCTGCCTGTCCTTTTGGAACCCGTTTTTGGTTGTCAATTTTGTTTTGAAGCGAGCAGGCGAGCGCGCGAGTTTGGTTGATGGCTTTGACTGCTTGGTGCTTGATTTACATGATTTTTTGGTTTTGGGGTTTATTGTTTTTTTATTGCATAGCAAAGTTGGCCTCGTTTTGTTTACTTTATATCATGCATGCCTTGGTTTGGCCTTTTTTTTTTTTTTTTTTTTTTTTGGTCCCCTTCTATACTTGGTCCGTCCTGCCTTTTTGCTTGCTCAGTGCCACACAACAAAAGAAGACAAAAACATTCAGCGACCAAAGCTCAAGTGATGATATCCTTCTAACAGGTACAATCTATCTCTAGATCATCAGCCAACAACGCAAACAACCCAGTCCCAAGTGACCCAACCCGCCAGACCCCCATCATCACAGCAACAGGATGCTAGTCAAGAAGAGCGCAGTCATCGTCGGACAGCGACTGAACAGAAACACGATTACAAACGCTCGCAAAGCCAGACCCGAGCCCGTAGTCAGACTCGTCAGCCGCCGAATCCGATACCTGTACAGCAAGCACGGAATCAGAGCCGGACGCGGGATTCGGCTGTTCAGAGCGGCGGAGGAGGAGGAGGAGGGAGTTCAAGCAGGAGCTTGAGCCTGACGCGCCACCCGAGCTCGGTCAGGAGCCAGAGTCAAGGGGCTACGACGAGGAGTTACAACCAGCATAACCTCGGGAGGAAGGCGAGTCAGTTTTACAGTCAGGGGTTTGGGGAGGCGGGCGTGGGGATCAAGGAGGAGAAGGAGATGGAGGAGAGGGTAGAGGGGGAGGAGGAGGTTGAGGCTGGGGCGAGGAAGGGTAGTCTTGTGAGTGGTAATGGAGGAGAGGGGGGGGATGTTGGGAGGAAGAGCAGTCTTGCGAGTAGTACTAACGCTGGGAAGAGTGGTGAGGGGGTCAAGACGGATAATGGTGTTGATGGGGTTGTTGGGGATGGCGGGAGGAGGATGGTGAGTACGGCTAGTTCCAGTGGGGGTAAGGAGAGGGGAAGTATCAGGTGGGCGGTGAAGGATAGTAATGGGAAGGAGATTGAAGGGGGTAAAAATGGGGTTAAAGAGGGGAAGAATGATGATGGGTGGAAGAATGTCAAGAGTGCTAATGGGATATCAGTTGGGAGTGTCAAGGGGAGGAATAGTGCCGAGGTGGTAAAGGATGTCACTGGAGATGGCAAAGCTGCCAAGAATGGCACAGGGGCTGTTGCTGCGGAAGGGAAAAGCGGAGGAAAACCTGAGAATGGAAACGGAGACACATGAATCTGAGAATCAATGAGGAATGACGGGATTTTGGTGCACATGGAGGGTCGTCGTCGCAGTGTCGAATAGTTATGAGACGTTGAAATAGAGCTGAATTTTGGCCGACAAAGGCATTCAATAATGCCAATCTCGTATCACCTCCTCCCAATTGTTCCGCTCCTCCCCTTCTTTGGCGTCTCTCTTTCCACCAACCCCTCAAACACACTATCCCTCCTCTCCGTCACCCTCGTCAATTCAATCCTCAGATTCTCCAACTCTTCCCTCGCAGCGTCAATATCATGCGGCAATCCAGCAAACCCAGCCAGCTGGGCATCTAATTCCTTCTTCTGCTGCAACAACCCCAGATACGCCTGCTCTTGGGCGTGAATCTCCTGAATGCTTACACTCTGATCTCTATCAGCGGATGGATTGGGGGATGCATGCGCAGACAGTTCCTGAACACGGGCCGCAAGGGTCTTGATCCGGCGCTGAGCAGCCAGGTTTGACTTTGCGAGCGAGGGATGGGGGTGGTAGCCCTCGCTTTTCTTGGTGGCTGTGTTGCTGTTGTCGTCAAGGTTATTATTGTTGTTTTCTTCTTCCGAATGTGACGACGATGGTCGAGGGCGGGCGTCGATTTCGGATGATAACTTTGAGAGCGCCTCTGACTCGGAGGAGATGTACGAAGTCAAGACGTCGATTCTGGCGAGGGTTTGTTCTAGCTCTGCCAGTTGAGATTGGAGGGACAAGAGCTCTGATGCTAAAGAGACTGGGTTGGGGGAGGGGGGGGAGTTGAGTTGGAGGGAGAGTTGGGCGAGGGAGGTTAGGGCTGTTGAGCCTTCACGGGTGAGTGAGTCCTCGAGAGAGGTGAGAATGGATTCACGGCTTGTGGTGAGGAGGTCGTCTTTGGGTTGGTGTTTTTGGAGTTGGGCGAGGGTCTCGGACTCGAAACGGAGAAGCAAAGCACGCTCCTCGTCTGCGGCTTCGTTGGCAGCAGCGAGGGCCAGGAGGGCTTTGAGGGTGTCGGCATTGCGCTCGAATGGTGGAGGGGGGCGGTTGGAGGGGAATTTGCGGGCGAGCCAGGTGTCGATGTATGACCAGTCTTTGGCTGCGGAGGCGGCTGCGCGGGCGATGGATGGTGAGAAGATGGCGGTGTGGTTCAGAAGGTGAGCCATTGTGTAAGTGAGTGTGAGATGAGGTGTGAGCGGGGAATGTGTGATCATTTGGTGTGTGTCAAACTTCTATGATGGGTTTCATGGTTTCAGAAATATGCAGTCTTGAAAGTCATAGAACCAGACGATTCATGGATTTTAAACGTTTCATCTCATCCCATGTGGTGAGCTTGAAGGGTGTCGTTGATGGGAGCCAAGACACCGGCAGACGTTAGGTGGGCTTGGTGGGCTGGTGGGGCGCTTCTTGCCGGCTTTGACATACCCACTATCACGGGAAGCTTCTTATTGGCTGGTAACTGCTAAAGTAAACAAACTCCGGAGGTTCCTTGCAGGGGTGCTTCCCGACACGTCCAAAGATAATTCTGGACGCGACTTCCTCACAAGCCCATGCGCATGCCTTGCTCTTAATCGACAATTCCTCGGACTCCAGCCTGCTGCTGTCCCCCGCTCTCAGCATTTTGCCTTATTTTTTTTGTTCGTTGCGCAGCATTTACCACCCATGACGGCGACGGCCTGACAGCAGCATTTATTGTTGTTTTTGTGTGTTTTTTTGGCCATTTTATTCTCCACAGCAGCCCCGAGACTTTGCGATCGATAATCCGTTTGATTTACCCCCCCATCGCCATGGTGCAGCCAGGCATTGGCGGTCTCGACACGCCACGAACCAACATTGGAGACGCGACATACCTTGGACGCCAGCCAGACTTTGACCTCTCCCAAGAACTGTCAGATTTCCAGTCACCATCCAAAGACGCGAATTTATTACAACAGCTCCGTAATGGCGGCCGACCGACCCTCAAGACCCCGCGCGGTGGTCGAGGTCCTCTGAGGGATCGACAAAACCTCCCCGGATTTGGAGGCAACGAGTTCACCCCCCTCCTCAAGTCTGCGACCCGAAACAGTGCCAGAAGGTATGGCGCTGGCAAGGAAAATGGGCTGGGCCGGGCCTCGACTCTCAACTTCCTCAACAGAATCGACGAAGATATGACGCCTCTGCCCGCCGGCGAGACTAGCATGTACCTTGGCTCTCGGAACACGTCGTCGATCGAACACACGCCTCTCCCCGAAGTGGACAGTAGTAGTGTTGCATCCACTCCGCTGGTCATGAGGCGGCGCGACAACAGTGGCAAGGGCCCACTCGAAGACGGCAACCAGCTCTCGTTGCGTGAGCAAGAAAACGTGATCGACAGGATAGAAAAGGAGAACTTTGGCCTCAAGCTCAAGATTCACTTTTTGGAGGAGGCGTTGCGCAAGGCCGGGCCGGGATTCAGTGAAGCCGCTCTCAAGGAGAACACGGAGCTCAAAGTCGACAAGGTCACCATGCAACGAGAGCTCCAACGGTACAAGAAACATCTTACTTCAGCCGAGAAGGACCTCGAGACATACCGACAACAGATTGTCGAGGTACAAGAAAAAGCAAAAAAGAAGTATGCCACCGAGGATCAAGGTGCCGAGCTGGAGCGACTTAGGCAGGCGCTGGAAGACAAGGAGACCGAGGTGGATAAACTTCAGAGGCAGATAGAGGAGGAACAAAAGGAGCAGGACAAGCTAGGGAATTTGCAGGACGAAATCACCGACCTTGAACATGACCTTCGAAGAAAAGACGACGTCATTACACAGCAGGAGGACGAGATTGAGGATCTGAAAGACAAGGTGACCGAGTTTGAGGAGAAGCTTAAGGAGACACAACGGCGCATGCTGGAGATGGAGGAAAAGGCAAAAGACTCGGACCGTCTTCACGAGGCCAAGGACACCATCGAAGATCTAGAACACAACGTACGGCGGCTGGAACAGCAAGTCGATGATATGAAGGACAAACTTCAGGACGCAGTGGCCGAAAAAGAACGAGCCGAGAATGACCTGGAGGAGCTGCAAGAAGAAATGGCAAACAAGTCTGTAGTAACCAAGGGTCTCTCTCGTCAAGTGGAAGAAAAGGTGTCGCGCCTGCAGGCTGAAGTCGATAAAGCTCGACAGGAGTGCGCCGTCGTGGCGGAGGAACGTGAGGTTCAGCAAAGGGAGATGGAGACCCTGCGGGCAAAGCTCAAGGAGGCTCGTGAGGAGCGCGATTCTGCTGAACGTCTTCGTCTAGCCATCGAGGGCCAGTTGAACGAGGAGCAGGGGTCACAACGAAAAGAGTTTGATGAGCTCCGGATGCAGCTCAAATCGGCACGACAGGAGCGAGACGATGCCGAGCGAATCCGCCTATCTCTTGAGGCGAAACTGGACCAGGCACAGGCCGACCTCAACATGCGCGCCGACGAAAAGAATCTCCTTCAGACCCGTCATGATGCCCTGACCAATGAATCTGTTTCTCTCCTAGGGGAAGTCCAAAGTCTCCAGAAAGCGGTGGAGGAGCTCGAGGAAAGTTTGGAACGGGAACAGCAGCATGCTCTTAACATGGAGCGCGATATCCAGAGCCAGTATAAGGACGAAATCGACCGCTTGAACGATGAGATCTCCGACCTCCAGGCCGAATGCCGCGAAAAGGATAACCTGTACGACAATGACAGCGAAAAATGGGAAACGGAGCGTCATCAACTCCAGGCAGAAAAACAGCGGGCCGAGGAGCGGGCTGCTGGTCTCCAGAAGACCATCGACAAGCTACGGGACACCGAGGGTGCTTTGTCGAGCAAAGAATCAAAGCTTCAAGAAGCTCTACAAAGCGAGACAGAACGCCACAAGAAAGATGAGCTGCTTTTGAAGGTGCAGATTGAACAGCTCCGTTCAGACCTCAATGCCAGACAGTCCATGCTGGAGGAGCTTCGCCACGAACTATCTGCTGTCAAGGATGAGCTCCGGCAATCTCAGTTGGATTGCCAAGCGCAGCAGGAAAAGATAGAAGCACTCGAGGATGAGGTTGAAGTTTTGCAGGTCACCATCGATGAAGAGTCGGAGAGGGCACGCGTCGAACTGGAACAACACCAAGATGAATGTGATCAACTAAGGCACGAGATCAACTTGCTCCAGATAAAGGCCGATTCCGCTCAGGCATCTTCCCCCACGACCCGAGAGTCTACAAAGCAGACAAATGACAATGTGGCACGCCTCAAGTTCCAGCTTGCCGATGCTACGGAGAAGGTATCCCAGCTCACAAAGGAGCGGAGGACCCTTCAGGAGCGTTCTACAACTCTGGACGCCGAGCTCCGATCTGTCCGGGCGGCTCTTGAGGAGACGAGAGCGGAGCGTGATGAATTGGAGGCCCAAATCAACGGTCTCAAAGGGCAACAGGGTGCAGACACTTTCAAGATCGACCAAGAGAGACTGGACCTCCGTGTCACCAGGACAAAGTTGGAAGCCGAATTACGCCGCTTGAAAGAGGAAAACAAGGCCTTGGCAGAGCGGAAGCAAGAGGTGGAAAGATCTTTGGAAAGTGAGATTGAGAAGGCTGCAGCTGAGGAGGATCGCCTTGGAGATGAGATCCGCCAACTGCAGGCCAAGCTACGTCAGTCTACAGACAGCCAGGAGCTTGCCAGCCTTCGCCGAACCATCCGTGAGATGGAGCGCCGTGTACAAGACTACGAAACCCAGCTTGCCGCTCCACAGTTGCCAGCTCAGGGACTTGATGGTAACAGTGAACTCTCGTTCCTCCAAAAAGAGCTCTCGGCAGCAAGGAAGAAGGAAATTGAGCAGCTCAAGTCGGAGGCCTCGCAAAAGGATACCATCAAGTCACTCAAGCGGCAAATCTCCGAACTAGAACGGAAGGCTCATGAAGCAGAGATCAAAAGGTTTGCCTCTTCGCCCTCTTCACAGGGCGGTTCCGCCCAGAAGAGTGAGATATCAGAACTCCGTCACCAACTCTCCACGGCCGCTCAGTCAGTACACGATCTCAAGAAAGCTCTGCGAGAAGCCGAACGCAAGGCCGAGGCCTCTGCTCGTGAGCTAGCGACCCAGCTTGAAGAGATCGAAGACGAGAAACTTCTCCTTGAGCAAGCGCTTGATGACGCCCAACTCGCCGCGGAAGAGTCGGCTGCTGCCCATGAAGAAGCCCTCAAGAAGCACAAGGCCAAGATGGAGAGATACAAGAGTGAACGTGATCAACTGGCCGCTGCCATTCGTGAGCAGCAGCACTTGAACGGCAATGACACCAATCACAGCGAAATGTCTCTCGAGGAGCGCCGTGACTTGCACAAGATGCTCCGCGAGTCTCAGCTCACTGCCGACAAGCTTGATCGCGAATTGCGCGAGCACCGTGAGGCGTTGGATGAGCTTATGGATGTTGAGATCTCACTGCGGAAGAAGCTAGAACGGGCAAGGAATGAGAGGGCGGCCTACAGAACCAGCGCCGAGAAGCTCCAGAAGGATTTCAAGAAGCTCCAGGCCCAAAAGGACAAGGCTGTGGCGGAAGCAATGGCGGCTACCGAGGAGCGTGCTCTGGTTCGCGTTACTAAGGGTAGTGTGGACACTGACGCGATCATCAGAGCCGCCGAAGCTGCGGAGAGGAGGCATGAGAAGGAAATCAGGGGCATGGTCATGCAGATGGAGTGGCTCAAAGCCTGCTGGGACCGGGAGGCCAAGCTGAGGAAGGATGCGGCGTTTGCAAAGAAGTATCTGCTCCTGGAGGTGCAGATCAGGGATGCTTGGTACGTTTCCCCTCTGCTTGCTCTCTCACTGACGAATAATGCTAACAACAAAACAGCAACAAGGCTGACTTGGCGATCATCAACCGGATACGGGCTGAGCTTAACCCTTCGAATCGTAATGCTCTTTCCCAGCTGAGCTCTGTTAGACGGTCGTCAGGCCAATCACACCTGCCAAACGGTGACAGCAATGCCATGGTTCTTTACAAGCAACCAAAACCACCAGCAACAAGGCTGAAACGGGCTCTCACCGTTGTCAGATTCATGGTGCGGATGCAGATGGGTGCCAAGGATTGGCAGAAGCATGAGAAGGTCCGACAGAGGCTGGCAGACTGTGTCGAGGAGATGCAGAGAGAAGAGAGGATAAGGAGGATGAGGGATCAATGGAGGAAGCAGGTCAAGAAGACTACGAGTAGCCCGGCTGGTAAGGCTGTGCTGGGGTAGACTCCAGTTTTACTGTTTGGCTGTGAAGGGCAGGGTGGGGGGTTAAAAGTCGTTATGGTTATTTCATGTTTGGTTTTGCGGTGGCCTTGATGGAGCAAACGGATGGAATTCTTTTATACTTTCTTATACATCATCGATGGAGTACTGGATGGTTACTCTTCTACGGTTTTACGGGCTTGCACAAGATTATTGGCTGGGTCTATGGCTGGGTCTATGGCTGGGATGGGAAGAGATTGCATCAGTGACTGGTTTAGATACCTCGGCTTGATATTTACTGTGTGGGCGGGTCACTTTTATGGGAGTTTACTTTGTATCTTGAATTCAATGCTTTCTACATTCTCATACTCCAATATTGTTGTGTGTAAGACTGTCGAGAGTTGGAAAGGGGTTGGTCCTCGTCGGCCTTGCATGTGCACGGACCATATCACTTAAACCTTCCCTAACCCTCTCCAAAACCTTTCTTCACTCACTCTCAACTCATTTCCAGACTTTACATCCTCTCACCCATCGACTACATCAAACTGAAAGGACATATTCGAAATCCGGCTTCTTAAAATCTCTTAAATCCCAGAAAAGAATCTTCAAGCCAAAATGTCTTCTTCACTAGAACCCCAGCAGCAGCAAAAATCCCAAAAGCAAATCGACGCCAAGTTCACATCCTACTACCTCCAGCGCGCGACTCAAGAATTCGGGGAGGCCCTCGACGCGGTCCGCTCAGCCGATGACTTCAAGCCTGACTCTTCGATCGCCGTGTTGATCAGCGCGCTGCAGCAGGGGACTGGGATGTTTAGTGAGGAGGACAAGAGGGCTGTTATCTGCTCGGAGGGCGCGGTGAGGTCGTCGAAGTAGACTTTTCAGCACATGGAAAATGGAATTTGGATGGTCTTAATCTACTATATGGGAGGAAATGAGGAACGGCGTGTGGATACAGCGGTCCGGAGGAGAGAGGGCGGGTTTCTGAGTTTACACGGCGGTTAGTCGGGGGAAGCTACGTAGATGACGATGGGCTCTAAAACGGCACATATGTCATTCGATTTGGTGAGCTACCTAAGAAATGGCTTGCTTCCTAAAGAAAGGCTTGGGGGGAAGAGAGGACGGGATAGACGATTCAGTAAAAAGATACCCAGCAGTTTACACACCCATCATGCACACGGTGATGATAACAAACACTTTACTAGACAAATCTTGTCATCAACATCGATCCCATGCACAACATCCCATAACAACTGCCTGCCCCAGAGCATGTGCATATGCGCCCTCGGAAGAAAACACCTGCAGTGCCATACGTACTCCTAGAAATGCACACACATAGGCAAGTAACCGACCCGCCAGTTTCGTCCACGAGACAAGGCGTCCGGGACCCGGGTCGGCAGTTACATCTGGGTAGGTACCTTTACCAGGTAGATCAACTTCTTCGGGCAAAGCAGCCGCTCTCCGTTGAAGTGCCTCCATCTCACCATAAAATACAAGAACCTGCAAGCTGGTCACAACAATGAAATAACCCAACCCTTGACCGATACTCAAAAACAGAACGCATACTAAGTTAAACAGCCCCAACAACCAGACACCACGCATCATGGATAGTCACACACACACACAACCCAGCACAACACAAGACCTGAAACAAAAACATAGCACCTAACCTCAAGCAAGCACAACCCAATCCATTGTATTCTTTTCAAACTCCACCAATATATAAAAAAAAACAGAATCTGCAAAAGCGCGCAATGTAATATGTAATGTACCAAAGGGGTATATGTATGTGTTCTCTCCCAATCAATCAAAACTCGCCCGACAAAAACGCAGCACACACCAAAAGCAGTTGATAAAGTGAATTTCCGTTTCTCCCTTCCTCCCAACCCCTCCCCCCCCCTTCCACCAAAGTAGGTAACCGAGGACAACGGCCAATCTCTTTCCTCAAGTCCCTCCCAACAGGTGAATGAAAATACAAAAGTTAGGCTTCCCATTCACTCCCCAAAATCAAGCCCCATAGGTCGAAAACGATAACAATTAAACAAAATAAAAAGTGATAGGTATCCTTTATAACCCATGTGATATGTCATGGGTGTGGTGGCTCTGTGCGTGCGTGTGTGTGTGTGTGTGTGTGTGTGTGTGTGTGTGCGTAATGGAAAAAAAAAAAAAAAAAAAACCAAGACCAGACAAAAAAAAAAGTATATTTCCCAAGCCCGCCACCTCATATGTAACACCCATTAGATTAGTATCCCCGTTTCTTGTTCCTCTCCCGCGTTTCGCACGATAAGTAAAATCGTGGGTGACGTAGGTTAAAAAAGAAGGAAAAAGTGACAGGTCAAGGAAGCACAAAAGAATCTCGGCTGCTGCTCATGTTGTCGAGGGATCACCTCGTGACGATAACGGAAAAGCCGTCCACCCAGGAGCCGCAGCTGCCGGTGACACCGCAGATGTTGTAGCCTCTGGGGGGTATCAGTGTGTGGCTAATACAAAGCACAGTCGTCAGCTTGACACGGCTACACCAATTCAACAGCGAAGAAAGCGGACAACTTACGCATCGCCTCCGTGGGCATTACCAAACAATGGCGATCTTCTTCCCAAACTTGTCAAGACCTGAATAGCGTCCACCCAAAAGCCAGAGCGAACAAAAAAGCCGGTAATGTATTCACCACGGCGAATATCTAGATTGACCATGTTAGTGGCTGGCTAATCGAAAGAGACTGAGGGAACAAGAAACTCACCCATATCAAAAGTGTCTCCCCCTTCTTTTCCGCCTCTCTTGCCAAACAATTGTCTTGAATCGTCGTCATAAACAAACTCCAAGCCATCCACAGCCAAGCCGTGGTAAAAGATAATACGTGACAAGACCCGGTCTTGTCTCAAAGCACTGGTGAAGATAAATTCATGAGGCTGGCTACCTTCCAGCTGCGACGCTCCCAGCTTCTTGCCACGGTAGGCATTCTTGGGAATCCCAGGAAGAGCGCTTGGGAGTTTCAGACAAGACTTGGTCGAACAGAACTTGCTGTAGTCGTCAATATCCAATGAGCCACCGCCGTGGGACTTGATCGCCAGCTTGATGGTTCCCTTCCGCTTACCTTCGGGCAGTCGGCTTCGCAAGTCCTGCTCGCTCAGCGTGACTGACCGTTGGACACTGCCATTTTCGGCGGGGTACTCGATCCAACTGTGACACACGTCATCCCCTTCGCCAAAGATTTCGATGAACGACACACCCGTGGCTGCCATGACGGTCAGGCCATCTACCGGCCATGCCTGCACGCTGTCATCCGAATTCAGCACCATGTCGTTTGGCAGTCGGAAGCACGGATGGCTGCGAAAGCGTAGACAGTCCAGACGGTGCCAGGTGCACTCGTCCTCCTGTGTCACGGGACCGCCCTTGGACCGCGTTCGGGTCGAGTATGCTTCGCGGGAGACAAACGTACGATTCAGCGTAACGTAGTCCCTCAGCATGACCCCGCTCTCCTGGTGTGGCAAGCCAAAGAGGTGCCCGGTTTCGTGCATGTGGGCGCCGATTCCTATGTTGGCCGCCTCCCACGAGCTCCCGGCATCATTGCAGTCGTTGCCCACATGGTTCGTGTCTGTAGGCGTACAGTCGGTAAAAGCAGGGACAACCTCCTCGAAGCTCGTTGGGTAGCTCTGGAGGCAATGAGACCCAAACACACCCAGGTGCAGATCGCCAACATTTCCGCCCAGCGCAGCATGTCCCACGATTGTCTTGGAGGCCGTGTCCCAATGGGCATCGAGCAGGAGAACCGACACGTACAACTTTTGTCCGGGTAGCGGTTTGAAATAGTCGCGCACAGCGTCGGCGGCAATGCTATATAGGCCCCCTGAGTCGGATGCATTAGGATTCTGCTGTGCCCTGTTCAGATCCCGTAGCTCTGCCAGTGTTTTGTCGGTTCGGATGACATGAACACGCGCCTCGGAGCGCATCGTCCCATTTTCCCTGTCTCGTTGGTTGACCGTGCCTGTCGTCCACTCCTCCTCAAACCTAAAAGTGCGACGGCCGAATTTGTTGCGCCACATCTGTTCCGCAGTAAAGGCTTGCCACAGGTACGCAGCCATGCGGAGCTTGCGGACCGCCGTGTCGAGGCCATTACCCTCCCTCTCGATCCTGGCCGGGACTGCATCGAACGTGCCTGGTGAATCCTTTGCCAACAGTATGGCAAGCTGCAGTGGTGGTGCAGCAACCGGAGGAATCATATGAACCGTCAGGTAGGAAGCGTGAATAGGGTTGGAAGATCCACTGTTGGCAAGCTTGGGGCTAGAGAAGTCAAAGCGCAGGCGATTGGCGCCGGGCATCATGTAAACAAGTGCCTTGAAGTGGGAGTTGCATACTGGCCACGAGACTGGAGGGAAGTTGTCGTCCAAGCGGCTCACAGTGACTGTCCCGTCAACCGACTGTTGAGAGGGGTCGCCAACTGTACCATAGACCAACAAAATCTTTTGATATGCCTAGTTCTATGTTAGTCTAGCTGTGCCGGACTGGGTTTCTCACATATGAACACCTACCCAGGAATTGTCTGGCACATTTGTGATCCGGGGCGAGTACTGGGACACCGGCAAACTTGGGCCCTTCCCGCCGTTTGAAACAGGTGACCCAAGACCTGCCATGCCTGATACGCTGTATCGGTTGCTGCCACCGTTGGGGTATGGCTGGGCTGATGGGCGTGAGAGACCGGCAGAGGACGGGGAGAGGAATTTGTCTGCCAATTGCAGATTCAAAGCGGGATCGGATTGCTGGCCGATCGATGGCGGCGTCGAGGACCCAGAAGTAGGAGTAGTACCGTTACTGGCGTCGCTAGACGTATCGGTCGATCGTTCGGTCCGGAAGCTTTGCCTGGACCGCCTCCGCAGTTCCTTAAAGTTGAAGAGGGACGGAGCCATGGCTGGAGCGAGGGATGCTAAGATGGGTAGTCTCCAAATTTCGATTCCAATTCCAGTTCTCCAACTCCAATTCCAACTACCAAGGGTCGAAGAAGCAAACGAATGTGATGCCGCAGCTCAAAAAAAAAAAAAATACCAATTGAAAATTGGAGAGAGGGAGATCTCGCACAGCTGCCCCGGGTCTCGCTCTGGTATACGAGAAAATCGAAAAAGAACGGGCTGCCAACGGTCAATGGATGGATCGTGGCGCAGATAGCGTGAGGGATGGGAGGAAGGTGGTGTAGGTGGGGGGTGGGGGGAAAGTTAGGTATTAAAGATGCGCCTGTGGTCGTCAGACGGTGCACTGTGCCTGCCCCCTAAATGGAAGATGGTGTAGGTAGGACGGGAAGCGGCCGTCAAGTGGCACAACAACAGCTCTCGGAACGGTTCTGGTGTACGATCTTCCTTTTCGCAATCTGATCTGTGTCGCGCACGCAGCGAAGATATCAGCGGCAGTTGAGGTGACAGCTGCTGGGTAGGTATTAGGGAATAGTGTAGTGTGTAGTAGGTAAAGCTTGGAATGTGTCAATGACGTAAGGTAGGTCTGCGATTGGTCGACGTCTGGGTGATTGGGCCAGCGATGCAACGAGACGACGGGACCGGATCCTGTCGACTGCTGTATCCGGAACAAGGCAGCTTTGCAACCACGAATTTGGGTCGGCGAGAAGCGATAGGATGGGAGAGCAGGAGGACGGATAAGACGGGGCAGGCGCTGTAAGAGCTGGTGAGAATCGGACAGCTCGTCCGAAATCAACAACCCGGCAGGAAACCGCCAGGGGCAGCAAGGGGGCTGAAAGGATGGCCACAATCCATCTGATTGCGTGAGCTTTTTGACCTCAATATCTCTTGGCGAGAAGCTGAAAGTGGAATTGATATGGGAAGTGGGCACTCTTGTTGACGACGCTTTCCACACTCCAAGACATCCAAGAGGATCCTGCCTCCACTCTTCTGAAGACCTCTTGGGTGCCATTCGAGATCGAAGCCAACCTGACAAGTTGGAAGAAGACCCATCGCAAAACAGGGAACGTCTCCCCACTCAAGATATCTCTCAACTCTGGCTCCCGTTGTCTGGCCGAAGCAGGGCCGCTGACAGGCCTGACAGCTCTTCGGTCAGTCGCCGAGACATGGTCCGGTAGGGAGAGGCAATGAGGCTCAAAGCGGCGGCGTGTTATGTATAAAAGAGTAAGATCATAAGATGCAGTTCGATTGTTGTTGAGCGAGCATTGATCCACACATGGACATGGTGGAGAGCTTCCGACTTCAGCTCGCATGCACTTCATGCAAGTACTTAGGGCTGTTTTTGTTTGCTACCGCCAGTCTACTATGATCGGATACTTGTTCCGGTGCTTTGTTCCGTGGGCTGAGGGCTGCAAAGGCACCGTCTTTGCTGCTCCGGTGATGCAACGGCGCACTAACCGGTTCCTCCATGAAACTTTTCTTTCTCTTCCAAACGTTCTCTCGCGACGAACCGACCCCTCGCTAAAAGAATTAAAGAAGTGTCAAAAAGCACACGACGGATATTTTCAGCCTGCCGTACCTGGGCCTAGCTGCCCATGGAACGTGGTTGGCTGTGGAGTCCCAACCGCCCCCTGATGCAAAAAGAGCCAAGACGCTGTCACCATATCGCAAACACTTATTATGATGTCGTAGCCCCGGACACCAGGTCGGCATCTTATGAATACCTTACATATAAGGAGCACAGGGCGACAAGGTCAGAGAATGGATAGGCTGATGGCGGCGGCTCCCGGGGTTTTGGGACACCATGTTGTGCATCCAATTGCGACATCCTTCTAGTAGACTTCGTCGATGATCTATCTGGATGATTAAAATTCGACTTCCAGATGCAGAACAAAAGGCTTCTTTTGGCGGGGATGAGGTGCAGGTGCCTGGCAAGGCACGAGGGGGTAGCCAGTGGTAACCGAACAAATTGGCGGGCCATAGCACCCCCTGGACCGCCCTGTGCCGCAGACACAGGAGGGCCAGTGCTCAGCTAATCTACCGGTTTCCACAGGAATGTGAATTTGCTGCTCCAACCTCTTTGACAAGTATCAACACTGCTATTAGTATCTGTTCCCTTTCTTCACTCAGATATCTCTCGATCCGCAGGCTGTCTTGTTACAGTCCTGCCCTTGTCATTTCTGCCATCTTGTACCTCCTCGACAGCGCACCAGGTACACACAGGCGTTTCATCCAGAATCTTGCTTGGTTGTCCCTTCTTCCTGTTCAACGGCAGCGCTTAGGCGCCTTGCGGTCTCAGGGGACCCCGTCCAGCCGAACCAGGCAGACCTCAAATCTCTGACCTTCCGCCAGTCCCACCCTCGACCACCAGATCTGTACCGAACTGCCTGCGTGCATGCAACCCGGCAACATGATGTCGTCGCCGTTGAAGATACATCCCGAGGAGGTTGCGGGCAAGGTGCTCAAGAGGGCTGAAATCAGCAAGGTATGTTCTAAGTACCCGGAAAGCGGCCTCCCTCCCTAGGTAGCTGACGGTGAGAAACTCAGATGGCCAGGAGACTGCAGAACCGCCTCGCTCTTGCCCAATTCAAAACGAAGCATGGGCTCGAAGACCTGACCCTCGATAAGATCGAGCCCAGGTTCGAGGACAGGATACGACGCAACCGCTATCCCGACGGTGACATCTTGTCCGACTCCTCTTCAAGCGCATCCGACCTCCCGTACCCCTCGAGAACATTGATGAGCTCCCCGCTCAAGGCGCCCATCTTTTCCGATGCTATCATGTCCAGCAATGGCAGCACCGGTCACCGAAAGCGCACATATGTCCCATCTTTTGATCACACCATGTCGAGTCCAAGCAAACGCTTTCGCCAATCCCCCACCGCCCACAGATCCTTCAGCCACCCCCTGTGGAAAGACTCTGAACACCAGCTCACTCAGTCATCACCCATGAAACCGAAGCGACAGCAACACTTCACCACCTCGGCCGGTCCCGATCTGTCGTTTTATGCAGGCTCCAAACAAATCAGCGACGTTTACGTTTCTACAAACTATGCCGCCAATTCCGATGACGATGATGACCTCCCCATCCAATCCTTCCAGGCCAGAAACAGCATCCGCATATCACCACCCCGAACCCCACCAATGCGCAGCCGCAGCCTCATGAAGAAGCCCAGAGACAGGCAATCAGCAGCGGACAATGACAACGCGGTGAACAACAAGATGGGCCAGGAAGGTGCCGACCTC
This sequence comes from Podospora anserina S mat+, assembly GCF_000226545.1. Taxonomy (NCBI): domain Eukaryota; kingdom Fungi; phylum Ascomycota; class Sordariomycetes; order Sordariales; family Podosporaceae; genus Podospora; species Podospora anserina. The sequence continues at coordinate 163,716 of NW_001939194.1, forward strand.
TTGTTGTACCTCGCCGCCTCGCCCTCCCCGGCTCAACCCCGAACCAACAACCGGCTGATGGAGCCCCCCTCCACTCCACCACCAAAGAAGAACAACTTGGCGCTTCCATCCTCGATGATGACCACCCCGGGCGGAGGCAACCCCTTCCCCGCCACACCCGGCATGAACGCCTTCAACTTTGAAGACTTTGTGCACATGACGCCGAGCCCGGCGCAAAAGCCGTGGAAGACTCCGCTCGGAATGGGCGGCAGGACGCCGGCGAGTGTGGCGAGGAGAAGGCTTACGTTTGATGATACGACTGCTTGAGACACATTTGGGCCTCTAATGCTGGTGTTTATGTCCTTTTTTTTTTTTTACTTGTTGGTTTTTTCTTGATACCCTACTTTGCATCGACAAATTTGACCTGAATTTTTATTTATAAACAAATCCCCCCTGTTTATCACCACCCGCCCCTCCCCCCCCCTTTTTTTTTTTGGCTTGTCGTTTTTGAGCAAAGCAATGGAGTTTAGGGAGTTGGGATGCCTTTGCGTTTTCTGTTTTATTTTTATTTTTATATCATGTCATTACACTCTCAACCACCAAGAATAACAAACGCAAACAAATCTTGATCGGCAAAGTTTTTAATTATTACCCTTCGACCTCCACGCACTTTTACACACAAGTTTCTGCTTTTCTTTTGCTGCGCTGGGTTTTTTTCTTTTTCCTTTTTTTTTGGGAAATGATGGGATGGATGTATGGATGGGACAGAGGATTGATTCAAGGAGACTGGGAAAGAGAAATGATGGGTTTTTGGTGCATGAATGGCTGGTTGGCTTGGTTGGCTTGGTTGGTTGGCTTGGTTGGTTGGCTTGGTTGGTTGGCTTGGTTGGTTGGCTTGGCGAATGTTTTGTTGTATGTAGGGGAGTTGTAGCGGTGTGAATTTTGGGTTTGGAGCTAGGCTGGCTAGTGGTACTGTGCACGCGTTGTCTGTGTGTATGTGCGTGAATGTTGTTTGTATGTACAAATGTGTGTGCTCACATAGGCGGGAATCGAATTGAACTTGAAAGAGCATCTCTGAGTTTGATTTGCACCATTAGCGATGAACCAGTGAACGAAGAAAAAAGACGCGTTCACAGGATCGCTTTTTTTTTTTCTTTCAGCTTCCTGCGCGTGTTTGACTCGCGTTTTCACGCGGCATTTTCGCACCCATGAGACCCCTGCAGCGTGAACTTTCGTGTCTTGGATGTGCAAGAGGTGGGGTGGGTCGTGACGAGGGGTTAAAGTGCTTTTGGACCAACCGTCTTACACCTTTGCACACCCTCTTCTTCCAGAGGTGCATAATGTTTGGAATGGACAGGAACAAGGACAGCCAGTGACAATCAACTACCATCCTATTTTTATATACCCCATAACTTTTGATTCCCAGTCATGAACAGTAAAAAGCTTGAATCATAAGGGTATCCATCTATCCTAGGAGGAGTAGGCTGTGTGGCACGCTGTATCCCACCCACTTGACGATGACACCAAACACCGGTTGGCTATGCACACCTGTCAACGATGCTGACCCAATGAACTTGGCATATTCCTGCAGCTTAATCGCTGTCCTCATCATCCTCATCCTCATCATCCTCATCCTCATCATCCTCATCCTCATCACTATCCTCCTCATCCGCCTCCTCCAGCCAATCCACCAAAACCTTGCACCTCTCCTTGACAGTGGTCATCGTGTCACCCTCGGCAGCTCTCCTATCAGCCCACCAAGCGAGAATACCATCCTCCTCAAGCACATCCAAGGTGTAAAGCTGCTGAAGCAAAGCAGCAAGGAGTGTCCCAGCTCTACTAGGCTCAAGTCCCCTAACGCTCACCAGCCCCTTTTGCAGCGCAAGCGCAAACTCGGTTTGCTGCTTGACATCGTCACCACCAACACCGACATCCTTGATGAACTTAACGGCCCCGTTCTTGTCTTTGAGAACTCTCTCGGCAGCCTTGGCTGGTTCCAGACCACCATGCTCTGGGGTCAACATCTCGGCCGCACGCTTAGTAAACGCAACGGCAATAGCGCGGCGCATGGAGCTGTCTGAAGCGTTGTTAGCCAACCTAAGACCCATGAACTCCAGCTTGGCCGAGTCAAAGTCTGCATTGTCATCCCCCCGAAGAGCGTCCACCAAGCCATTGACTGCATCACCGTGGAAGGCGTCAGGTTTGGAGGCATCGTCAGAGGTAAATGATGACAGGCGCTCCCTCTGCCCATCACCAGCATGCAAGTATCCAGCATGCTCGTCATCCTCATCTGAGTCATAGTCGTCCTCTGATGCGAGCGTAGAGACAGATAATGTGGAGATGTTGAGGCCCTCGAGTGAGTAGATGAGGTTGTTTTGTAGCTGGGCTGGGTCTCCATCACCCTCATCATCAGAATCCGAATCTGAGTCGTCTGCCGTGACGCTGTAGACGGCACCCTTTCCACCCGGCCCCACAAGAGAAGCGTCGTTCTCAACGGGCTGACCGTTATCCGTCTTGGCGGAAATCCGCGCTGGTGGCTTTGTTGGCAGCCTGACATCTCTATCGATCTCCACATTATAGGAAATCAGGGACCCCTCTGGGATTTGCGCATTCGCCCCAATCTTGACACCACCTGCCAATATCGAGTGCGTAATGACGGCACCATCCTCAATGATGGAATCATCAAAGATGTAGCTGTCCTTGATCTTGACATTCTTGCCAACCTGACACCTCCTCCCAACAACGCTGCCCGAGATAACGCTCCCAGCCTTGATGGATGTGTCCTTACCAATGGCCGATTGTAACACCTTGCTCCCTCTTTCTACCAATACGCCCGACTCGACGAAAGAGTTGTTCTTGACCTTCTGGTATGATTGGTCGTGCATGAGGTTGCTGTCTGGCGCAAAGGGGAGCACCCATCGCTCGAGAATATCCTTGCTGATGCAATCGTACATCTGCAGGTTGCTGGCGCGGGCCGCGTACCCGTCCTCGAAGATCTCAGTGTAGATCAACTTGCCGTTTAGTTCCCAATCCTTCAGCACACCATGCAAAAAGTTTTTCCTCGGCAGCTCATAATCGAAACTCTCAGACCACAAGGCCAAGACATCGGGTGTGCAAATATCGATACCGCAGTCGATAAGGTCGCTTCGTAATTCGAAAGATCCGTGCTTGAATACTGAAGGGTCCAAAAGTAGTCGTCGGTCCTTCATTAATGGGTGGATCTCATCGTACTGCAAGCACCTGCCGTCTGTGTCATCGATAACAAAGACAGGCGTGATACCTCGAGCTTTGGCGGCTCTGTGAGGTTCCTCTCCAACGGAGCGCAAAACAACTGTCATGCAGGCATCGCGGTTCGCTTCCCTTCTCGCTCTGTGCTTGGCCAGGATGCCATCTAGCTGGATGTTGGCGACCAGGTCACCATGGACGAGAATGAAGTCGCCCGAGATCAAACTGCGCTTGTCCAGGTCGCGAAGAAAGTCGCCGACTGAGGTGGCGTCGGATACTCGGATGAACTCGAGGGAGGAGAAGGGGGAGATGGCGCTGTTGGGGCTCCATCGTGTGGACTCGTGGATGTATTGCTCGATGTCTTCGGAGTGTGTGCCGCAGTATATAAAGACCTCCTGTACGCCGTTCGAGGCAAGGAATTCGAGGGTATACTCGATGACTGGGATGTTGACCAAGGGGAGAAGACACTATGGATGGGATCAGTCATTGAGAGTTCAATATGGTCGATTTGTAGCTGGGGGGCATACCCTAGGCTTATCCAGAGTGAATGGTCTGAATCTGTCTTGGAAGTAATCGGCAATGATCACAGCCTGGAGTGCATCCTCTCTCTTGTCATCGCCGCCAGCCTTGGCAGGCTTCTTGCCCTTGCCGGCGGCACCCTTACCACCTTGTTTGGACATGTAGATTTTGGTTATCTTTCTGGTCAGTGATTGTGGTGGGTGCGATTGCCAGGGGTAGCTCAGGTTGTGGATGGTAGCGCCTCGGTTTGGGCAACGCAATGACGGAAACGGCCAGAGAATGAAATAGCTGTGCAAACTGACGTGTGAGTCAATCAATGCCCCCCAATTCTCGAAACTTTAGAAGGTGGGACGCCTCATGTGGGGCGCGGGGTAAATGTGGCTTGCAAGGCTGAGGGACGAGGCTCCGCCTTGGAAAGTAAACCGAAGTTGATATCAGATGGGAAGAGGCACATCAACCGTGAATTTAATGATTTGGGTGCTGGAATAGATGTAATTTTTTTTATTCTACTTACAAGCTAATTCTTTTCAATTCATAATCACAAACGCTGCCGGCATCCGTCTATCTCCTTCCAAAGAAGTCATTCAGCCTTTCTCACAAGTCCTGTTGGATTATCTCTGTCCAGATTCTCTACCATATCTCCACGATGATTCAGGCACCATCAGTTGAATCTATCATGAGCATGACTTTCTAGTTCTCTCCATCAGTTTTTGATCTCAGAGCACGAATACAACAGCTCCTCGCCAAGGCCGTGATTACACGGTGCACCGTGCTCTGCCGACACAGCATGACAGGGGTTGATATTGCGGCGCCAGGAATGGGCCGGGCTAGAACGTCTTGTGGAACAGAAAACCGGACCACATTTTCTTACGCTATCATCAAGTACCAAAGAACGAAATGTCCGTGAATTTGGTATTATTACACTTTGCTTTTAGCTGAAGCTTTGCTGCTGGCAATTTGGTTCAGTAGAGAATGTGAAAAGGTAATCTAGCATTCAAACCAGACTCCAAGGCTGTACGTGAGTGTGGCTGAAAACCTTCATACCACCAGATATCGTTGTCAAGGACGATGAAACCCTCAAGTTTGGGGGAAATGTTATTACAATACAGTGCAGTACTTACTCCTGGTAGACGGAGATGGGCCGAACAGAAGGGAGCACCCGCTGTTAGTTCCCGAGGAGTTTGAACGGTTGGGACCCGCCTGATCTCACGATCAGATATCCATGGAGGGATGAACGGATAGCGAACCTTCATGTGGGACAGGCGTTGATTTGCCATGAAGTCGGCCTTGATAAGATCTTACTTTGCTGTAAGGTGGGCTGATTGTGCGGTGGCTTGCCATACTTCAAGATGCACGCAGGCTGTCCAGTATTCCTCAGAAGCCCACAGGCTTCCCTCCTCCAGAAGCACATTTCACCATATCATTGAAGTCCTCTGATAACCCACACTCATAGTGATATCCTTCAGCGGCCTTCAAGACCTCCAGTTGGTGATCACAGCGGCGCATCAGTGCCGGTGTTACCGTTGCAACCCTTCTCGTGACGTCTGAAATACACTAAGAGAGTCTAGAACCCTAGCCCAAGCCGCCCAGCAAGGGCCAGAACTCTATGGATCGCGGAAGCAAAGCCCAAACTTACGTACCCAGCCGCCGTTATCAGGAAGTTCCAGTGTTTTTCCTCTGGACGCCCAGCACTGCCGCCATGCGCTACGGCTGTCCGGGGGCAGGGAACAAGGGGACAACAAGCACAGATGATAAACCTAAAAACCTCAACCTCGAACCTATCCCGTCTGCTAAAAAGCCACGAAGGATCCTCCTGTCTCGGACAGGTGAACCCGTCAAGAAGCACACAGCCAACGGCCCGATTGTATCGTTGAGTTTCTCCCCTCTGCTTGGTTGCCCTGTTGCTGTTCCCTCACTTTTTTAGCCCTCCACCGCCTCATCGTACCATGTGTCCATCCATCACACGAACAAGTGAGGAAGTAGATAGCGAGGTGGTCTTTATTGTCCTACCAAAACGCTTGGCCTGCCTTACCTCCGACTATCTGCAGGTGATGTTATTTATAATAGGAAGCAGCAGCAGCGAAGGCAAAATGCGAGGCCGGCACGCGAGGAGACCACCACCACTACCTCCCCCCTCTCATGCAGGCAATGTCTCGCACCCGCGTGGGAAAGCAAACACCCTCCCTCCTCCTCCTTCTCCTCACCGCCCAGCCAGCAACAAAAGATTCCCATTCTCCGCTTCCTCACATTCCCATCCTTTTTCATCAGCGGAAAGTTTTTGTTGCTCTGGCATCATCAGGCCCGTCGGCCCTTCCCTAGCGGCTGTCTCAGCCAGCCAGCCGCTTTCAAACTATCGATGGGAAAAATTACCGCCGACTACCAACAACCGGGAGAGAAAGAAAGCAACAAACCAACCAACTCACCTCACTCAGAGTGTAGTGTGTGTGTGCCGGCAATCACGGGCCTCCGAGTGGGAGATGGTCCAGACCATTCCATCGTAATGGCCTGTTTTGTTGTTCCGTCTCTTCCGCCCGCCGTTGGGGAACTTTCCGGCAGTAGGGGTAGGTAAAGTAAGGAAGGATCGACTTATATTATTGTGTTCTAGACTCCGCCCCCCCGTTACCTTTAACTACTACACTACCACCATGTTTCATCTTCTTAGCGTCCCCCCTCTTTGCTTTGTTTGTTTGCCATTTCTTGTTGGCGCTGATATAAACATAGATATTCCTCATTCTCACACTTTTCAAATCACACACACACACACAAACCATTTCTCGCTTTCCAAACAAGCAGCTCGTTTCTCAGTTTTCTCTCATCCGAAACCTTTCTCTCTTTTTTGAATTATATTTTCGTTTCCTCCCCTAGCCCAAACCCTATGAGCTTGAATAGTTTCAAGAGAGACTTATATAACACCCCCAACAAACCAAACCACACATTGACCCCGTGGTTGACCACCCATATATCCAAAAAATAATCCGTTGCCTTGTATACAGAAAAGAAAACATTTAGCTGCCCCACCCCCCATCCTCCCCCAAAACCATTCTCTAGATAACCCTCACAGTACACACTCACATGCAGGCCACGACGGACCGAAAAGACACATCACGACAGCATCAAAACGCCGATAGACGAACCCCCCGAACCACCTTATCTTTTACCCAACATACCCCCCTTGACCAGGGCCATACAACCTCTGCCTCTTCTCCGGCCGATCATCCCCCGCACCTCCTCCCATCCCTCCCATCTCGGGCAGTCTCGTCACCGGCCCTGGCCCAGCCTGCATGTACCCCGCATACTGCTGCTGCTGCTGCTGTCCCGGCCCCGGCCCCCTCTGCGAACCCCCCGGGGTCAGCACCATCCCGCCCACCCCTTGCCCGCTCCCAACAGCGTTCATATACCCGCCTTGATCCAGCCGGGGGCTAGCATGCTGCTGCTGCTGCTGGACCTGCTGATGTTGAACCTGCTGCATGGTCGTGCCGGGGGAGTGCCACGACGCGGTCGTCGAAGGAGACGGTATGGGCGTCTGCTCGTACTTGACCTGGACCTGGGCAGCCTGGTTGATGGCAGCTTGCATCGAGGCTGCCATGTTGGCGTTGGCGTAGCCGCCTGTCGGGGGTCCCGGGCCGCCGGCGGTTTGCTGCCCTCCTCCGCCGTTGCCGGCCGAGGTGGGGTCGTTAGGATCGTTGAGCACGCCGGCCGATTGGGGGTCTTTGAGCATGCGGGTGAGGTGCTTTTTGAGGATGCGGACCATGCCATCTCTTGTGAAGGGCTTGGCTAGGACGTCGTTCATTCCTGGTGGCAAAGACATTAGGACCCGGGGTAAATATATGTGGAAGAGAAGGCAACTTACCGAACTGGAAATAGGTCTGGATATCTTCTTGTCGAATGTTGGATGTCATGGCGATGATGGGGATTTGCGGCGTCACCATCCGGATCATGGCCGTGGCGGAAACGCCGTCTAGGTTGGGCATGATGATGTCCATAAAGACGAGGTCGAACCGGTCAGCATCCGTGTTAATCTTTTCGACAGCCTCGAGGCCGTCACGCTACAAGGAAGGCAAGAAAACACGTTAGCCACGTTTTCCGGGCATCGAATTCCCGGAGGCGGACTTACAGCAGTCTCTACACTACAATCCATATTCGTCAGGAACTTGGACCCGATCCTTGCGCACGTCTTGTCGTCCTCTACCAACAAAATCTGCGGCTTCTTTCCTCTCCACAGTGAGCCGTTTTGCTCCTTGCCCGGTGGAGGTGAGATTTGCGATGGCGCCTCGGTCATCACATTAGGGTTACTGAGCGGTCGGCTGTATGGGATATTGTGGATGTGGTCGGCGTGGAATGGATCGATACCCTGTGTTTGGCCCACAGGATACACAAGATGTCTTGGATCGCTGAAGGGATCGTGCACAACGTTCATCGAGGTCTGGGGACCGGCGTGGGTGAACATGACGGAGGAACCTGCGCTCTCGGCCGGGGAGCCGTTTTGGTGGTAGGCCATGGACAACCTTTCGAGTTCGCGGTCGGCCTGAGAGTCGGGAGATACCCCGTTAAGGATCTCGCGCGCACGTCGCAGTTCCGGAGCTGGCTCGTCGGTCCCGTCTGGCAACAGTCCCAAGGTTCCCTGGTGATAGTTGGTGCCGGAGTGGCTCGAGTGAGAAGACTGGGCTGAATGGCGGCTGTTGCGCCGTCTGTCCTCCATGTTGTTGAGGTGTGATATCAGCTCGTTGGACGCCTGGCTTTGGGCGCGGAGCATCTTTTGCAAACTCAGAACCTCGGCGACGAGCAGCCGGTTCGTGCGATCGAGTTCAAGGTACTGCTCTTGCAAGGTTTGTATCTGAACATTGGTGGCATTCAGGGATTCGCTAAGGACCACGATCTGCTGCGATGCTGGGAACGCATCTTCTGTTGGAGGTGGTTTTCGGGGAGCCGGCGCTTTCCTCCGGATGTTGTCCAGTTGGTCTTTTCTGTCTGCCCGAAACTCGGGATGCTTGAATTCCCAGGCCTTTTTTCGAGAAGAAATTCATCGTCAGTCCATGCGCGCGCAAGAGGTAAGAAGGTAGAGACGGGAGAGAATGTCAACATACATCCCGGCCATATGGCGCCTCGCCACTCTCTTCGTTGTGCCTAACTTTGTGGAAGTCGTACTTGTTTAGTTGGCGCACGAAACTCGCAAAGTTGCTGTGTTTGAAATGTTTGGGGAGGATTGTTTTCGTGAATTTCTCGTTCTGTTCATGTCGAATGTCAATGTCCATTTCTCGATCCAGCGCTGGAGACGACGCAGCATACCTCCAACACCACAAAACTGTCGCCTTCGGGACTCCATCGTACTACCGAGTTGTAAGAGGGATCCTCGAGCATTCTGCGACATCATCGTAAGCTTTCGTCCTGGATCTGGGGTTTGAAGAGGTTCATTGGCTACATACTTGTAGAGTTTGCGCACCTGGAGAACGGAGAGCTATGTTAGCAACTGGTAAACCGGCTTGCGACAAAGGGAATAGGGGCAGCTGGCTGCAGAAAGGGAGCTCACTTACAAAGTCGCTGGAGTTAGTCCCAGGCTGGGCGGCGGCGGGAGCGCCCGAGTCACTATCTGGTGGCGGCATGATCGCGATGTAGGTAACAGCGTCCTTCCGAGATTTCGAGGATTGGGTAGGAGACGCGATTCCGTAGAGTGGTCTCGAACACACACACAGCTACACACGCCTAACACACCACACACACACGCACACGCACACACACAGGCACCCACGATAACAACGGGGGGGTGTGGTGTGTGCTGCGATAAGGCCTGGAACCTTTAGGTATGTAGGTAGCTAGCAAGTAAGTTGGTAGCACCAGTATAAGGGAATAAAACACAGATGCCCACCCCCTATGCCAAAAGCAAAAGCCCAGCAAGCAAGCAATTGCGCAAAACTGGGAATAACGGATAAGGTTTCGGGGGTTGGATAAGGTAGGTAGAATAGATTGATCCAGATTCCAAGGGATCCAAAAAAGAGAGAGTTCGAGTGTCCAACCTCGCCCCGAAAAAGCACACACGCTCCAAGTTCCAGTCTTTCTTCTTTCTCTCTCCCAGGCCTTCTCCACTGGGGGAACCTTGGTGCTGGGGAGGGGGGGAATCGTAAAAGGGCGAAATGCAGCGGTTTTCCCTGTTGTCCGGACCGGCGCCTTTCGTTTTTTTCTCTTTTGTTTCGTTCCCACTTTTCGTTCGCAGTCCTTTCGGTATCATAGGTTGGCCGGACGCGGTCGAGTCGGCGGGCCGTCCGTCTCCTCACGACGTAATGTTCTGATGGCTTGTCCAACTGCTTGGGCCGCTTGTTCCAGAAGGAGGAGTGGGGAGTATAAAGGCAATAACAAAAAAAGAGGGATCTCGCGCACTTCCCACCTCTCACGTCGTCGGTGTGTGCAGATGTACTCTGTAGAAATAAATAAATGTTGCTATAACTAGGAGCCCCGACTGACAGTGGGAAAGACACCACAACTGCAGGGGGCGATTGCGGAGAAAGCGACAAGGTCTTGCGTAGCGTAGGCCTGATTGAGTGGGTTCGAAAACGGGGTAGCAAGGGGTTTTAACGGCGCTATGATTGGGGTTGGGAAATTTGGCGATTCTCAAAAACATGGGATTTCTCCAAAATCTTTCGCTTTTCGCGGTGCCGGAGAGAGCCAAGAGACTGGCACCTCACCCTTTTACTGGCGGCGAAGGTGAAGGCCGAGGGGGGGGGAACAGAAGCAGATGTGACGGGGGTGTCAGGAGAGACGTCATTCAGTCACGCCCTCAGCTGCGACCCTCGAAAAGGAGATCCCCGAAATGGATTCACTTGCTTGCGGTGAGATGCAAGATGTTCCCTCTCATCAACCGATGAAAGACCACGGCCGGTGGAATGCAGCAGCAGGGCGGGGCCGTGGTGTAGTGTAGGTGCAGGTCCAATATCGGAGGATGGTGATGATCAGCGAAGCACCTGTAGCCCCAGGTGTGCATTCACCGCATTATCTTTCGCACCCAGTCACCCAGTGCCCCCATTGTTGATATGTCGTTCAGACGAGTGCGATGCGGGGGGGCTTGTCGCTTTTAGGGACAGGCATCGATCTCGTGCTGGTGGCGTTCCTTCTGCTTGTGAGACTGGGGTCTGACCCCTGGAGCATCATCACTGGGCGCCGCAGCCCAGCACCTGAGCAGCAAAAGTCGTCACGCCGTCACCAGTTTCCATTTTTGCAACGCTGGAGGCACATTTCCTGGCTCACGAGAGCAAAGCGTCAACTGCCCAACTGCCACGCTGCACCGAGGGTCCTGAGCCCAAGGAACTACTGTGGTATATGCCTAAGCCCCCGCTAGGACAACTAGACAAAACAAACTATCAAACTCGAATCACTCCACATGCTATTTTCCAGTGCAGTGGCAAGAGAATGCCAAAGCACACTTTGACAGACGTCAAAGCTCTTCCATCAGACCATTGATGTTGGGTTGTGCCGGAAGACCGAATCGATGCAAGATAGGTTAGTTCACATCGATATGCCACCCCTTGAGCCTCAGAGCTCTCTGGAAACTCATTTATATCTCTCCAATTGCTTCATACCTAGGACTAATAGATATTGTGGTCTTCCAAGTTTTAAACACCACCACACAGAGCCTCGTTTCAGCCTGAAGACAAGACCCCCCGGTGGAGTTCACACCTCGCTAACCACACTTCTCAACCAACTTTTTCAACTCTCTTCCAACAGTCAAAACTCTTACTGGCAACCCACCCCCAACCTCCGAGCTTCTCTCCCTTCAAACCCCCCATCTCCACCAACTTTGTCTTGTCCCAAGTCACTTGTGCCGATACCCGAGCTTCCAAGCCTTGGTAGAAGGGACCTGCCATGGAAATAGGCGGCACCTGGATCCCAACTCGGGCAACGATCGACACCGGCACGTTGCGGTTCATGCCAGCACATGTTCCGCTACTTTTTTTTTCCTTCGCTGTTTCTTTTCTTTGACGGTATGCCGTAAGGAATAATGTATACAAGGACACCTGGGGCTGTTATACTAGTGTACCACTCCCTCGGGCCGCCTGCCCGAAAAAGATTTTGATATTGGCTAGGAGGACCTGGCTGGAGACAAGAGTACACTATACTTCCAAACACGAGCTGCTAGCACTAACTCTCTGCCTATGGCAACCAGCTCGTCCTCAAATCTCCTGATCCCAATGTCAGGCCATGGTACAAATAAGGAACCGAGGAATGCGCACAGGTTATTTACAGCCCCCTTTCTTCATGACACATCCGTGCAGACTGGACTGTGTGAAAAAGCTTGTTACTTGCAGCTGAGACATGTCTGTCGGAGACTATCCAGCGCCAGAAAAATCATCAGATGACATGACGACGTTTTACTTTTTCTCTCAACAACAACAATAACAACAACAACAAAATGATTCATCTCATTACTCCAACAGTGACAAACAGGACGTACAAGAGAAGAAAACAGAAAAGGGAAAGACAAAAACAAGGATCCTCCTATATCCTTATGCGGGTGTGCCTATATGTATATACGTACAGCTTTTTGTGCCAAAGTTGTGTGTGGTGTTGAAAAAAAGGTGAAAAGCGAATGTGTTTGTGTTTGTGTGTGAGAAAGCGATCCCCTATCCTCAACCCCAGCTCACGAGCAACCCGACCCCCTTGACTCCATCCAAAAAGGGGGTATAATGTTCCCAACCATCCGATGTGCTTACATCCCATCGTCATCACCACCCTCTTCCCCCCAACCCTTCCCCATACCCAATGCTCACTTTCCCTTCTTGGTATCCCCCATCTTGCGTTAACAACGGCAACGACAACAACAACAACAACAACAACAACAACAACAAAACACCCTCCTCAAGAAAAACAACAGCACCAACGAAGAGAGAACAATTTACCAAGAAAACAAGAAGAAAAAAAGCACAACGAGACATAACTCCCCTCAACTACATCGCCTTCCCAACACTCCTCCCACTCCCCCCAGTCCCCACCCTCCTAATCCCCTCTATCCCCCCCTCCTCCTCATCCCTCCATCCACCCATCCCAGTAGTTGAACTCCCACCCCTAGCCACAACCGCCGGCCCAACATCCGGCCCGGGATCACTCCACCCCCCACCTTCCTCAAACCCCCCCAAACTACTCACCCCACTAGAGTACTTGCTCGAAAAGCTCTCCGCCCTCTGGCCCCTTTTCACCACCACCGCCGACTGCGGCTTCCTAATAACTACACTCCCACTCACGCTCCCTGTCCCCACCGTCCCTGCCGTAGACGAAATAATGCTCGCCTTTTTCCCTTCAATCAGGATAGGAGGGGGTATATTCCCCATGCCGAGGAACTCTGGCCTTTCAAGGTCAAAGGGGTCAGAGCGGAATTTGTTGCGGCCCGGGATGGTGGTTGTTGTTACTGTGGTGGTGAAGGAGTCGCGGAGGCTGTCGCGGTAGAGGGTTGATTGTTGGTGGGGGGGACCGCCGGTGGTGGTAAAAGATTGGCCTCGGGAGCGGCGGATGTCGGATATGTAGGTTGTTGGTTTGCCTATGGCGTTGGCGTCGGAGAAGGGGTTCAACGGCGGGGGTTGGGCTGAGGAGCGGGGAGGGGGGGTGACGGCGTTGGCGTCGCTAAAGGGGTTGGTGTTGTTGTTGTTGTTGTTGTTGTTTTGGGAGGTGGAGGAAGAAAAGAGGTTAAGTCCGGAGAGGAAGTGATCTGTGCTAGAGGTGCTCCTCCGGTTGTTGCGCGACAGTGACCCGCGGCGGCGTTGGGCTTCGTGGTCGAGTTCGGATTCGTCCATTTCTAGCAGGGTCAGAAAGTCGGGTTGTTGTTGGTTTTGGCCGGGCAGGTTGTTGGCCATGGCGTTCTTCTCCGCGGTGGCGTTGTAGTTGCCCATCGCTGCTAGGTTGTCACTTGCCGGGTCTCGGTTCTTGAAGCCAATATCGGGTTTCATCCGGGAGAAGAAGTCGACGAATCGGTCTCTGGCTGATGCTTCACCTCCGCGGGTGTTGACTCCTGCTGAGCCGTTCCTGCTGTGGGTGATGTCGTTCGCGTCGATGAACTGCGACGTGCCCCGGTCCAGGTTGACCGAGTGCGCGCTGCTGCCTCCTCCTGTCTTGTTTCTGACGTGGGCGCGGAACTTGTTGAAGTTGATCCCCAGGGCCGCCTTGACTTTCTCGCTCACTGGGGTTGGCCCGATGCTCCCTCGCTGGATGATATAGGGGCCCCCTTTTTCGTTTCTGTCAAAGGAGGTGGCATCGAGCGGAGTCAGAAGAGTGCTCCGTCTTTTCCTGAGCATCCGACGCCTCCACCACCATAAGAAGAAGGCCAGTATGCTGAGGGCAACCACACCTCCGATGACACCTCCTGCCACGGCCAAGGTTGATTGCACTGCGTTGCTGTTGGAAGCTCCTGATGAACCTGCTGTCATGTCGGTATCGGGAAAGGCTCCACCACCAGCCGTGCCCTGAGGCGGCACGCCCCCAATGGTGGGCGAGACCGGTGTTGCTGCTGGGCCCCCATCAGGAAAGACTCCCGGTGGAGGCGATAGAGAATCCGAACTGTCCGTCTCCGAAGACCCTGGCAGCGCATTGGTAGAAGAGGCTATTACTCTGTTATCAGTCTGACTGTTCCGCGTGGCAGACGGCTCAACCATGAACTGCTGAGACGGGGCAGGTTCTGCAATGACAGCGAAGGACTGGAGAATAGCGCCAGCATCAGGCTGGAGTACAATAGGCAGAGGAGACAACGACGACACCGGCGGCGGGGGGCCCACCGGCGGCGGAGAGATCTCGGCTGGTGCCTGTACCACTTGCACCGATTCTGGCGCTGGGCTGGGAGGTGTGATGATGGGTGAGTTGATGACAGCCGGGGGGGAGCTCGTCGTACTTGGAGCAACAATCTCTTGCTCTACTTCATTGCCATCGTTGGCAGCAGGATCGGCTCTGTTGTCTCCTGCCCCTACCACTACCACTGCTGTCGTCTCGGCTGGTGCTGGCTCGGGCGTCGGCGTCGGCTGGACCTCGATGATGGCTGGCGGCGGTGTCGTCTGGACAGGGGCTGGCGTGTTCACGTCGGGCGACGCAACTGCCACCTTGGGTATTGCCGTACATCTCCTCCCCTCGATCGATGTGAAGAACGCTCCCGCTGGGAGGTTGTTTGATGCCATCTTGTTCTCTTTGTTTTTTCTAAACCCCTACACACACTCTCTCGAAATCCTGTTCGGTTCGGCGAGGCCAGTCGCTATCGAAGGAAAGGTCTAAAAATACAATCAAAAAAAGGACGACTCAAAAGAAGCGAAGATGCTTGGCCTCTAGGGCCTTCTAGGACATTGCTAGAATCATAAGATGAGTATGAAAAGAAGAGAGAGAGAACGGGCAGGTATCTCCTGTCGAAGGAGATGGCAAACAAGCGACCGCTGCGGCTAAAGTTGAACTCAACACAACACCCAGAAAGTGGTGATGCCGGGTGAATAGACGAGGAGACGGGGAGGGAGAGGATGAGATCTGGGGTTGGGGATAGGGCACGGTGGTGAGAGAGGCACGACTGGCGCTCTCACGATGTGCCCCTCGCTCGACGGCAGCATGTCCCAAAGGGGACGGCTCTGACATTCAGCACGGGCAGCATAATGGTTGGCAGTGGTTTGATGGACGACAGTAGGGGTTCTGGGCGAGCTGCCATTGGCTGGACGAGGACAAGACGTCGGAGAGCACGCGCAGGGGATCACCCGTGAGGCTCTTGATCTGAGTATGGTTCCAGAAACGTTGTGGTGGTGCTGACCCCTGTCCTGCGACAGTCTTGAGGCATCTTCCCCGCTGCCCCTTTTTGCGGGGAACGGGCGCTTGTTCTGGGCAGTGGTGATGTTAGTCAGAGGCAGTCAAAGACGAGATGAACCATGGTGAAGATGAGTATAAACTGTAGGATGCGAGTGTCGACATGTGTATTGTCAGAGATGTCGATGCTGCTCACTCCAGAGGCCAAGCAAGTGAGAGTTGCTCCGTACCTTAGCCAAATGTTCATCAGCCAGACTGAGGTTGGCATTGGAGAGGCACAGATGGTTGAGCATCTTCTGAAACAGTGACTGTTCGGCAGGGGAAACGCCGGATCCGCTTCAGTGAACCACCACACCACCAGTTGACAAGCTCAAAATGCCCCAATTGGGTTTAGCTGTGGTCGTTGATGCGAACGCGATGGCGCGAGGTCCCGCGACAACGGGCACGTCCGACCGAACCCCCGGGAAGCGGAGCCCAAGCTTCGGACCCCACGCCGCCATCCCCGTTCAGGCCGGAAAGGAGATTGCAGAATGCGGTTGGGTGGTGCTTCCAGTCGTCGCCTTACGTGGCAGTTTGAGACGAAGAACTTGAGGTGAACC
Organism: Podospora anserina S mat+; assembly: GCF_000226545.1. Taxonomy (NCBI): domain Eukaryota; kingdom Fungi; phylum Ascomycota; class Sordariomycetes; order Sordariales; family Podosporaceae; genus Podospora; species Podospora anserina. The sequence continues at coordinate 179,783 of NW_001939194.1, forward strand.
CAACTGAGGAAGACAAGGAATAATACATGAATTCGCCCACCGCCGAACGAGACCCCGGATCGGATCACGTTGGCTGCGTGGACGCACGGTTCATTTCGGTCCGGCACGCTATCTCATGCAACGCCAACGAATGTCGACTCCCCCGCTTCCCGCCCCTCCGAAGGTGTATTCGTAGCTCTCCACCGCCGCCAGAACCACCGCTGCTTTTCCTCGAAGTAGAGGAGAGACTACGAAGTAATCAATTCTAATTGAATTCCTGTGCTTCCATCACACACACACACACACACACACACACACACTGTTGTGTGTGAGCCCAGACCTGATCGGCGATAACAGCTAAGGTCCCCTGTGCCTAGGCGTCTGTCGTTTCGATTCCTGATCAACCTCGCTTCCTTCCCCCGCAAAGCAGCCTTACCTAAGTAATCAAAATGTTTGGAAGTCTACATACCCTCAGTGAGTAATCATCGTTCGACTCTTTCCATACGGTCAGTCATCAGTCATCAGTCAAGTCAGTTCCCCCTTGGCGTGACACAAGAGAGACCGCTCCTTCCGTCCGTCGGAAGCACTGGCACTGGCACTGGCACTGGCTAGCTAGTTAGTACCTGACGGCGGCTGCCGTGTCCATGAGCCATGAGTTCAAACAGACCCAAACGGCGTCGGATGGCGTCGCGGAAAGAACCGTTGCCAGTTGTCTTTGCCTGCCCAGTTGCTAGCTTCCATCCGTCTCTTTAAGGTTTATGCGGCAGTTGACGTCCGCTGAGTGATCCTCATTGGGCCTTTTCTGATGAGATGGTTTAGTTCCTGCCGCACCGTTATTGTCCAACATCAAGCCCGAGGACATCCCACCGCCTACACCTATCAACTTTCCCCAATGCTATCTCCAGGTCCAGAATGACGATCAGCAACAAACCGACTCGGCTCCTGAGGGCCGGGCCCGGAAGCCTGTTACGAAGTTGCTGCAGAGCATAGTGCGGCCAACTGACCTTTCCATATCGCACCTGGAAGCCTTGGGAGTGCACGTCATCCCGAACTCGGCCCCCCAGGAGCTCGTCCCAGACCCGTCCTTCATCCCGGACTTTGCTGCTTGGGATGCTCTCTCAGGTGAGGAGGCCCATCTGAAAAATGAATCTACCAGGAAACGTCTGAACAATGGCGCACTGTCCCCCGGCTGCCAGACTTACCTGGACCGGAAGCGTGAGCTGTCTATCGACAATGATGCCGCCTACCGGACCGTCCGTAGGTTGCCCGCCCCCAAAGGTCAACCTCAAGCTCGGTTAGGAAATGCCTATGAGTTCTACCGTCACCTCGAGCTGTTCACACCCTACTGGGATGACACTTCGAAACCAACACCGCCTGGGCCCAAGCCAACAGAAACGACATCTTCAGAAACTGCCAGTGGCGCAGAAAGTGACGCCAAAGAGCAGGAAGACGATGCCAACACCCCCAAGGAAGCCCAATACTTCAGGACTTTTTCCGGTGACAAGATGCCCCCCGACTACCGCGGCGGCATGGTCACCGCCTTCCTCAAGCTCGTAGCCTACGACTTTGGCTGCAACGTCACCTCCCCCCGTGTCGAACCCCGTCTCCTCATCACCACCAACCAGTCTTCCCCCCGGTCTCGCAGTTCCTACTTCACCTCCGGATGCACATTCCTCTTCCGCTCACCCACCACCCGTGAAGCCGCCCGCGCCGGTGTAGTCGAAGGCCCCCTCGCCGCCGTCTCAGCCCGGCACACCACCGCCTTCCCACCAACCCCCTCAACAGACAGGGAATCCCTCCTCGACCTCTCCCGCGAGCTCATCACAGCCCTCATCACAGCCCAGCACCGCGCTCGCGAAGGGAAAACAGAGAAACGCATCGGGGAAAACGCCTGGTGGGCCACCAAGCCCAGGTGGGGAGGCGGTCCAGGAGGTCCCATAGGAAGGGAAATCGAAGCCCAATCCGCCAAGTCAACCAACGACGTCATCCTCGGCGACAAGGATGCCCCTCCTCCCCCTGTTGTCCCCCCTTCTCCTGCTATTCCCTCTTCGCCAGCACCCCCTCCTTCCTCGGCACCATCAATAACCAGCTCCCTCGCCCGCCGGCCTTATTCTTCGCTTTCCCCCTCCTCCTCAAGAAGTAACTCCAGCTCTGGCTCAAGCTCGAAACGTCTAAAGACAAAGTCGGGCAAAGACGGAAAGCAAAACCCTATTTATGACGCGTACCGCCGTGTTCAACCTCCTAACTCGACGTGGGACAAAAAGGCAAAGTATACTGCTATCGGAAGGGTCAAAGCAGCGGGGTATGATGATATTTTTGTCATTTCGGGGTTATTCCACCACATCAGCGTTGTCCGCGTCAGGGTGCCAAACAGGTTGTTGGAAGTGCTAGAGGGGGATTTGAACGAGATTGACAAGAGGGGGGGAAGGAGCTGGGGGAAGATTGAGGTGAGAAGGAGTCAGTGGTTTGACTTTTTCAAGGTGGAGGAGAGGATCGAGGCGGTGCAGCTGCTTTGGGGGCTTATGGCTTGGTTGATGAGGGAGGAGGAGAAGGGGCAGGGGGGAGGGGATGTGGTTATGAGTGGTTGAGGTTGGGAGGGGGTTGGAAATGAAAGGATAAGATGAAGTGGGAATTTAATGGATATATATGTAGCAGATGGAAGGATCTAAAAAAAAGACAGCAAAGTACGAAAGCGAATTCAGGACAGGATACCACATATCTGTCATTTCGGTGTACTCGTTGCATTATTTCTGATGTTAAAAGGGTGAAAAGGATTTCATAAGTCATCAACATCGTCAAAACCCCAAGATCAAGAAAGAGAACCCAACATTTGTTGCTTGACCGTCAAAGTGGCAAGAAATAAGAGACAACAGACATTATAAAGTGAGAGACATATATATGTACCCCCAGGAGACTTGTAGCAATTAGCGAGCGACCCTTTTTACTCCTCAGCCAAAATGAAAGAAAGAACCAAAATTCATATCATCATTTTTATCATTTTTCCTCTGAACATATCACTAACCCCCACATAATTCCTGCATCCCTGTCCTACAATAAAAGCCATGACATACATCAAAAACAATCCCAAATATTCAAAAGATTCTTCGACTTCTCCCTACCAAAAAATCCACCAGTAGATTTTTTCTTTTGTGTGTGACATCCAAAAGGGGATACAAGAAAACCCCTCAAATCGTATATACAATTTCATGCCAAGTGATTATTATCTTAGTAGGAACGTCCTCACATGACAAAGAGCAAGTTCGTATCTGTTAACCTCCCCCAAACACATCCCCTTTTGGTTAGTAAAAACTTTGTTCTCTTCAATCCGGACGCGCTTTGAACGTAGTCACAAGGTAGGGCGCGATCTCACCAAGAGGGTGACTGCACGAGAGCTGCGGCTTTTGGGTGTAACGCGTCTGTAGCTCGTCGCGGATGCTGTTGAGGAGCTGCACATAGCTCTGCTGGGGGTTCTTTTTGAGCGAGTTGATAAAGGCCCAGGACATGGCTCCAGTCGCTTGAGAAGCAATCGTGGCGTCGGCACTGTAGGTGGTGTGTGTTAGCTAACGGTTGCTGCTGATAGGAATGGGTGACCAGTGAAGGGGTGACCGAGTTCATCGGCCCCAAACGCCAAGCAAGGCCGCAACTCTGGACCAACAAACGGAAACTAAAATAGAAATAATAAAAAAGCCATGTCTCGTCGCATGATACTGCCGAATCGGCCCTGCAAAATCAAATAGGAAAAGCAAAAAAGGGGGATGGGTGTCACAGAATGTTAATCATGAAAAAAAGGGGGGTACGAACGAAGTCTGGTCGTCTTTGCTTCCGGACAACATGACAACATCGGCACGCGAGGTCTTCGTCGCGAGGGTACGGGCGTGGGCATCTTCGCCATTGCTGGCCTTCTTAAAGAAGCCCATGATATTGCTGGCAACACCACTGAGATCGCCCTGGCTGTAGGCGGAAATAACACCGAGAAGACCTTGGCCGGCCTCCTTGGCAAGGTTGGGCTCCTTGAGGATACCCTGGGTGGAGTAGATGTAGGGAAGATCGAGCGCGGTTCCGGAATGGCACGAGTCGAAGATGGCTGTCAAGCGAACGCCTGCTTGTAGTGGGCGCACCATGATTCTGTGCATCTCGTCATCCGTGATGTGCCCGACTTGCCGGAAGTCGACCGGGTAGATGACCTCGTCATATCCGTCCTCCTCGTCACCATCAAGATCCTTCGTCTGACCACCGTGACCAGAGTAATGGAAGAAAAGGGAGTCGTTAGGGCGAGCATCCTTGACGAGCCAATGCATAGCCCTCAATATGTTCTGTTTGGTCGGTTGGCTCATGGGGTTCTGCTGGTCGTCCGTAAGAATGACCATATCCTCTCGCTTGTAGCCAAATCTTTCCACCAGATACGAGGACATGTTCCTAACGTCATTGATACACCCACGAAGCTGGCCGCGTTGCGAGAAGTAGTTGATTCCGATCAGTAGAGCTTTCCTTTTCCCTGTACATTGTGAGTACTGGAAGGCATAGCCTTGCGGAGCACCATATCCAAAGTGCTGAGGAGCTTGGGGTGGCGGAGGAGGGGCACCGTGGTTCCCGTGAACATAGGAGTTCGAGTTTACGGTCGGCATGTCTGATGTTTTGTTTAGCAATGTGCGTATATATGTCTCCCTCACTTGGGACCCAATCGCCGGTTCCACTCACTCGGTCGTCCGTATTGTGGTTGTTGTTGCGGTGGTTGCTGTTGCGGTGGTTGCTGTTGCGGTGGGGGTTGGTGGTAGCCTTGTGGAGGCGGCTATACCATATGTATTTAGCTTCAAGATCCTCTGATCCAGGCCAACGGAGAACACACCTGCTGATAGCCATATTGCTGGCCTGGCGGAGGTTGTTGGTAGCCATATTGGCCCTGCGGTGGAGGGGCCTGCTGGTAACCGTAGTTCTGGGGACTGTGAGGCCCATGTCAGTCAAGACGGTCGAGTTTTGAAGACGCGGGTGTAAAGGCCGTACGGGTAGTAGCCAGCATACTGCTGTTGCGGCGGAGGAGCGTATCCTCCCGCATAACCGGCACCAGGAAACCCAGACATTCTTTCAGGAAAGCAAAAGGGAAACAGAGGGAGGGGTTGTTGTTATCGGCGGGCGGCCAACAGGCCTTGGTCGAGCGGCAAAGGACGCGGCGTCGGTGTGTATCTGTGGACTGGGAGAGCAGAGAGCAAAAGAGCTCTGGGCAGGTCGTCAACAAAGTTAAATATGCTCCTTCCAAAAAAAAAAAATTCCGGGACAGACGCGTTGGAAAGGTACCCCTTCTTGGCGTGGAAGTACGGGGACAGGGGGTGGAGGGGAAAGGGTTCGGTAATCGCGAGGGTTGTCAATGTTGATGTCTAGCAAGCCGCAGCAATTCATTCGCATGAGCATGCGCTGAGCCCCTCCGAGGCAAGATGTGGCGTGCGGGATCAAGCGTCTAGCGATACGACGAAGGACGGTAAAGGACCCGGAGCGCTCCCGACGGAGCGGTCAAGGACAGGACAAGGGCAGTTCACATCGACTTACTTGCAGCTTGGGATTCGGATTCGGGGTACGGACGAGGAACGGAGGAACTACGGAAAGCGTCGTTTAGCAAGCGCAGTTGGGACGAGGGCAAACGTTGATTGAGCGGCGATTGCGGCGGGGAGAGGGGAGAGAGCTTTGAGCTACTCGAGTGAGAAAAAGAGTCTGGCCAACGTGCTGACAACCACAGCACAACACAGCAAAGCCAGGTGAGGCGAGCAGGTGGACAAGTCAAGACCGGGGTGGGGTTGATGATGGCTGGTTGCGGGCAATCTAGATCTTCGATTGGGCACAGGGCTAGCCGTGCAGGGTTCATGCTGATCACTGCCAAGCACGTGGAGTTCCGAGGGTCGACTGCGTTAGGACAAGAAACCACCGACTGCTGCCAGGCTGCCGACTGCCCCTCATTCCATCATCGCCATGACTGATGTCTCATTCAATCTCCAGACTTCCAGGAATTCCCAATCCCCATCCAGAAGACGCTCTCTGGAACGGTTTGCCCCTTTCCTGTACATGCGCCGCGGGCACGTTACGCGCCACTTGGTTCGTCGAGGCTATCCGTTTTCAGCTGTGCATGCTTAGGTCGCTACCTTATCACAAAGTCTATCAGCTACCGGACAATTAAAGCGTTGCCCATAGGCCCTAGCTGAATTTAACTTTAGATCTCTCGGGGGTGCTATCCAAGAGGAGCCTCTCCTCCGAATCATCATCGACCTCAGAAGACTTCAATTAACAGTTTCGGGATATGGCACCCCCCACGCATGCCGGAGTCAAAGTTCCCTCACCACAGCCTTCAATTTCTCTCACCATCTCGATCAGTTGACCGAGGAAGCACCTCATGTTCAGACCTTTCCCAGCACGTCCTGCATCATCACACAAATTACACTGAAATAGGGATCCCCGCCGAGATATTGTGCTCCAAGTGCCGGCGGTGCACATGCAGCCCCGGACACCACTAACCCTTTAGCAAGCCGCCACATCCGCTTCCAGACACCATTGGGCCATGAAGGGATTTTGCTCGCCATCGACTTCCCGCTTTCTCCCAGTCCCCACGAAGACATGTCGTTCGAGATGTACATTGGCGTTGATGTATGACGCCTAAGTTGGATTAGCTCCGGTCTTCACCGGCAGGTTCCATTGGCTGGATCCTCGAAATCGTCAGTGTGGAGCTGCTGAACAGCCCCCGTGGACCACTCACGACTCAGCTACCAGCAGGGGGCTTGCAGACGAGCTTGGGCCATATCAAACCTCCAACCTCCAATCTCCATCCTCCAACGAGCTCTCAGAAACGCCATCTCGATAACCACGCGTGGGAGCATTTTCTGTCTTCTTTGGCGGGAGCGAGATTTCGTTTCGAGATGAGACGTCTCAACACGCGGATGCCACTTTTCGCTTTCATAATAACGCAAAGAGTTGAGAGGTCCAGAATCTCGATATATCTAACAGCCCAACTCCAAGAATCCCCAACCAATCGAGGGCAGGCCGAAGTCACATCAGAACATGGCATTGCATAGCACTCATTGCATCGTGGTCATGCACCCTCGCTGATATAAAATACCCGCCAGCCCGGATGAAACATAGATGCTCATCCACACGCTCTTGCACAGCCCTATGTAAAACAACGGAGCTGTGGCATGGCAGCCACACACTCACAGACTACAACCTTGTGTTTCTCCGAGCCATTCAGCATCCAAGACTACAAACTAGCGCAGAGAAGCTTCAAGCCTCACAAGGTACTGGTCCCTGAATGTCTTAGATGGCCCTCCCTCCCCGTCTCAGACGGCGAACGAGGGCTGTGCAACGTTTCCCCACAGCGTTAATGACAAAAACGGTGGATGGAGAAACCCAGGAGGAGGCCTTAAACGGCCCTTTTGTCCCCAAGAAGCCTCAAGCAACACTCTCTCCACTCCACCATCAAAGCAAAACAAGTTAGCTCCCGAGGATGACAGCTGGATGTGCATCATGTAATGCTACAAGATCCCTGGGAGCACCCGGCCCGGGGTGAACGGGGAGCATGCGCCACACTTCTCCCGCTGGCTACCACCCTGCCGGATCCTCCTTCTCGGTCCCTGATCCGGTTTTAAATCAAGTTTTCTTCGTTCTAATTCTAGGCTGGTTACCTCCGGTGGTAATGCTCAGACGGGCACTACAGGCAAAATCCGGGGTAGCACGCAGCTGACCATCTTGGTTTACAATGCCCCATCGGAGATGCAAAAGGCCATAGCCTACTTTCCTACTCGTCAGCTAGCTACTCATACTCCCACATCAACGTCAGATCTGACTCTGGCTCTATCTCGGCAACCAACAGACTTCAGCACTGCCCCCCTTCCTGACCACCCAAATGTTGGTCATGGGGGTGGGTAAGGTGAGTTTGTAGGGGGAGGGTATAGGTGCTGCAATGCGCATGTCTCACATATAGACCTTGACTACTTGACAAGCAATATCAGAAGCAGACGAAGGGGGTGGTAGTATGACACAAACATGATATCGCACCAACGCGGTGACCAGTACAAGCAGCCGTCCATTCATGCTCACGATCTATAATCGTCAACTCTAATAGTAGGATGCGTTGGCACCTTGCTTAGGTCTCTCTAAAGACTACCAATCCGTTTACGATACACTTGGACCAAAAAGCTAAACCTTTAGGAAAAAATTAAAAACAGCCATGGAAGTAACAGCACCAATACATGAAAATACATGAGGTATACACAGAAACCAAGGATTACGTTCCACCCCATCCTTCCCCTTCTTCCCTCTATCTTTCTTTGTAATTACCCAGTCTTCTTCCTGAGCAACAACTCTTTCTTCCCATCCAACAAATCTCTTTTTTGATCTGGCCGACGACCTTGTCAAAAAAGCCGTCTAATTGCATCCAGAACCTTGCGTGAAGCCTCCTAGTGATATCAAGCACTACTTTGGATGATCCAGAATCAGGTAGATAGTAACCGCCAAATATCATCCGGCACCTCTGGTCCATTCCGGAGGAGTCGATGGCGTTGCCATAAAGCTACCAGCAACTGGTAAGATTTTGTTATCGTACCTCAGGGTATCTTCCAAAGGCTGCTACAAATGTTGCTTTGGTAATCTTGCCCTGGTGGGCATCGCCTTTCCACCTCTCGTCTGGGGGCTCCATCCTGGGGTGTAGAGTTAGTCTGTGTCATTTTAGAGCAACTGGGCTGATGTTTCGAGGTTACGCCCTCGAGGCCCTTCCACATCAATTTGACGTCCCTAAGACTGTTGACGTAGTGATCGGGTCTGCGTCCGCAGTCTGGTTCTTGGTGGACGTCAGTGTCGATATAATCCCAGACCTCATAACAGCGTCAACCACGCTCCTCTGTACCGACAAGAGACATAGGTGCAATCAACCCTGACGCGCGGTTACCGTATTGACCATTTGTTGAGAAGCAGTGCCTCGGCCTTGCACAACAGTCGGTGTGCCTGCGAAGCGAGCTAATGTATCTTAAAAGATAGTTACTGCGCCTCAAACGATAGCTGACATACCTTGAAATATAGTCGGTGAGCCTCATGAGATGGCCGGGCTTGGAGTTATGACAAAATGTCTTCTGAGGGGCCGCGTGAACTCTTCTCAATGAGCATCTGGCGCTGGTTCGTAGATGAGGTCTTCGAATTGAACTGGCTTCATCATATCGTACGCAATCATCATCTCACGGCCGTTTTGGTTGTCCAAAACATACATGGTCTCATGCAGGTCGTGCCCGTCAGTGATCTGTCACGTAGAGTTTTGGACGTCTTCCCCAGTTGCCGTTGCCCTTGCAGCATTACGGACCTGAGTCCTTTCGGGCTCAGGAATACTACTCGGGTGCGGGATATGTGCCTCGGCCTTCCAGGTTTCGGAATAATGCTGAAATGGATGTAACCACCAGGCTGACTGTGCCAGTTGATGTACGGCTACATGCTAATGGCCGAGAACCAAGAAGTCTTCAAGCCGAGACCGGAGAGGTTTAAACTTCCCATCGTTCCCTTCTGCACTGCTCGAAAATCGTAGTTCAATCCCAAACTCCTCTTCTGCGAAGAAGTACTGGTACCGGTAGAGCCGTTGAACCACCATTGCGGGGTACATCAGATGCATCGGGTTGGCATCTCTGAGCTTATTAAGGGTCTCAATGACAACTTGCCAGATTTGTTTGTTGATATGGTCGAAAACTGGAAGCAGGAGAATGAGTCCGGCGAGGGCTTGACGATATTCCCGATTTCGACATCGGGGTTCATTTCATAGACCGCACGATACTCGTTGTCTTCATGCTTGAGATATGCTACGACTGACGCCTCACTCTTTCCACCACGTTCCAGTAAAACACGCTGGGTATCACCGATCTCTTGTCGTGTAAAAGTCTGTGTCTTCTGTAGACCACTGCTTGCGCAACACATACAGGAGGAATCGCTTGGTCTTCTCGAGGGCGTCCTTTCGCCAGTACTCTACCATCGGGATCAAGTAGTCTGTCCGTTGTCCAGACACACAATTCAGTTTGGCGAGACCAGAGTTCTTTCCGGTAATCCGGTCCGATTTGACATGCTTCTCGATACTTTCCTTGTTGATCTTGGCGCCTATGAGAACTATAGGGGACATGTTAGACACATCGATGCCGCAGAGAACAGCCTTGCCCCTAATTAGCTGTTTGTAGAAGCTTTCTGTCTGTGTTCTGTGGATGGTCCTCGGAACTAGTATAGATCGTCCGAAGTAGTAAATATCGTGCTGGTCAAGGCCCATCACATAATCTCCTCCTCAGTAAACTCAGTTGACTTGACTATCAGCTCACCCTCTATGCTGGGTGAAACCTCAGGCCGGGGAGTTTTGACGGGAGTCAGATCCTCGATCCGAGTGCTCAGGCAGCGGATGCTCTGGTTGGAGGTGAGACGATGAGCTCCCAGTATTATCGCCAGCCACATATGTCAACTGGGTGCTGACCGTTGGCAGAGGCAAGGGGGGTATATGGAGGTTGCTTCCATCGCCACGGATAGCCATCTGAGCATGATCGCAAATTCGGATAACTTAGCTGATGGCGTTTTCTACTTGGTGATACTGTTGCTGCTTTGGCGAGCCAGCACAAGAGTGTCGGGGATTGTGTTGGTCGCTTCGAAGAACACGAGTAGACGGCCTCCAAGTCAAAACAATTTGGTCTCATATATTCTGGAAGGAAGCTAACGTTGGGAGTCGTAAGCAGCTCAGGATGATGCTTACACAGTATAAGCGAAGCCCAGAAGTCGATAACATCTCAACTTTGCTAGGTAGATGATTGAGCCATCTCTGAGATGGTTGGATATGAGGTACGTGAGAGGAATCGGAGAGTGAATTTGGATGGTGCCAGCTCCCAACATTCGCTACCCGGTTCATTGGTATGGATGCTGGTGTTTCTATGCCGATTTCCCATTGAAAATAAAATTATACGGTTGTTGATGATGAAAGTGCTGGTCGCAAATTTCCGCGGGTTGAGCGTGACTTCCTCTTGCGAATTTTTTCTTTACACTAACTGGATCTTACCAGGCAAGAGCCAGGTCGGTGTACCAATCGTACCTTCCATAAACATATTTAAGCAATAAAATGCAGCCAATAATTGACACAGTGATCTTCAAACCCCAAATCTAGCCCTGTGCCAAAAGTCGTTCTATTGTGGTCGACATCATATACATTCAAGCCATCAGTTCTACCCAACTCGGTGAGAGTCTCCTGTAAGCCCAACCGAGGCAGCCTAACTATTTCAAGATCAAAAGCAGTATAATGTAATGAATAAATATACCATATATGCCAACCATCCTAGTTTTAATACCCCTTCCACGCAAGACCTAAAGATCACGAAACCGTTGACAGCACCCAGTGCACCGTCAGATTGCTTGGCCAAAGTCCCTCCATTTTATGACAGTTATACGGAACTAAGGTACCTATCTTGTGGCATTTCCGGTAACACAATCACGACTCATCTGGTTACTCCAACTTTCGTAGTTTCAAGATTTATTTACAAAGTAGACTGTACCCTTGTTTACTATGCACGTTGTCGTGTTATTTACAGCTATCGATCCCAAGGTAAACAGTGCAACTGAATCATATTAGTAGGCACCAGGCTCATGTTTATGTAATAATTCATTGTTTTCCGATAATCAGAACTATATTCTTGTCTTTAACTCTCACCAAGTCCCCCCCATAATTCACGGAATAAACCCACGCATTTAGCTCTTCTGAGGTATCTCAGGTTGCCGCCTCGTTAGAATACCTTAGCATCCACCATGGCTTATTTAGTCTGCAATTCATTGGAATGGACATAATTAACCGGCGCCTCTCTGCCCAAGTTATGTGGTGGTGCAATTCAAAAAAAAAAATTGAGGAGAAAAAAAAAAGGAGGTCCAGGTGGGGTTGGTACCACACATGAGCCACATTTCTTCTTTCCAAATCAACCAACAGTTAGCATCGGTCAGCATGGCAGAGTGGTCTAATGCGTTAGACTTGAATATCCATTACATTCAGGTATCTAATTCCTTCGGGAGCGTAGGTTCGAACCCTACTGCTGACGATAATCTTTTGCATTTTTCCACACCTCACCCATCTCATGAAGGAGATCTTTTTGTTGAGCATAGAGACAAATCATTGACTCTTTTTCATATTTCACCTGCTTTGATTATGTTATCGGCAATGATATGACCGCGCAAACGCCCGAAGACTTCAGCAAATGTATATTTACAATAGGAATACGAAAACGCTAGCTAGCTAAAACTTACATCAGTAGGTATTCCCGGCATGCATGCCTCTTTTCTTGCGTTCCTTAGCCTCCGAGGAAACAAAACTCCAATTCATACCCCACGTAATCATGAATGCCAGGCCCATACTTACTCCATGCCCAAGTAATGACAACAAACTGGAAACGATGCGCTAGAGATGTACAGCATTTTCCAGGTACAGATACATACCAACATGAATATTTCTTCAACCCAAACCTCTTCAGTAATAATTTCCTACCCCGTCACCTCCCCCAGCTTGATAACCTCCCCCGCCGCCGCCGCCTTGATACCCACCGTTATTATTCGACTTGTTATTTTGCTGATTATTCGCATGGTAGAATCCAGGGTTAGAGGGATTCGAGGGCCCCTTGGGGATAGGCTGCTGTGTATCCTCGTACATGGCTGCAAACCCTCCCTGGCTATCTCTCCCGCCAACATCGTCAAGCGACTTGTAGTGATGAGTGTGATGACCTCCCCTGTCTCCCCCACCACGACCGCCGCGGGCCCCCTTAGGAGCCCCTCCGCGTTGGCCCCTGAAGTTCCCACCACCTCCTCTTCCACCACCCCGACCAAAACCACCGCCACCTCCCCGATTCCCTCCCCGACTGACCTGTGGAAAGTTATTTTGGTTGTTATTATTGCTATTGAAATTCCTCCCACCGCCACCAGGACCAGTCGGAGGATGGTGGTGATGGTTCCCCTGTCTCGACCGGAAATCATCCTCATGAGCGGTATGCTTCCTCTTCGCTCCTCTAAAGTAGCCGCCGTCGTAAGAACCCTCCCTATGACTCGTCCCATCAATGCGCAGCAGCACTTTCTCGGCAACCTTTGTCTCAAACACAAACGCCTGCTCCGGAGAAACCGGCTTCCAGTGCTGAATCTTTGCGGCATCCGCGTGTCTCGCGCCCCTCCTGAGGGCGAGGACGACCAGCGGGACCGGGTTTCCAGTGTGGTATGACGCGTCTGCAGGGACAGGCTTCAGAGAAACAGCCCAGACGTTGTCTTCAAAGCAAGCCGTGCCACTGACTTGCCAGCTCATCCTCTTGCCCCAACCACCGACTTTCCGGAGCAGATCCTCCGGACAAGGACGAGGGCAAATCATGATGTTATTAGCATGCAGCTTAATCTCGCTGTCGGGAAAGTTGGGGATTGGCATCAGGTCCAGCAACCGTCGCGTGTCGGCGCTAGAGATTAGATACCCCGTCCAGAAAACTTGTCTTTTGATCACCCAGCGCTCGCCTCGGGAGCCGCGTCGTCTTTTGGTCAGTGACGCGTTGTGATCTTTGATAATGGACCGAACCTCGGCCACTTCCACCACCGGGTCGAGATAGGCTGCCATGTCTGCCACGTGAATCACTTCCCCATTGATCGGGCCTCTCGTCGGCGAGGTATTCTGTTGCTCGTTGAAGTTCGCCAAGAAAGTCTGAAAGCTCTTGACGTGCTTTATTCTGTCTTCGTAGATACGAATCTCCTCCGCATGTCTGTATGTTTCCATCAAAGCTCTGAGAAATTTCTCCTTGAAGTCGAGTGTGCTGGTGAAATGCTGGTTATCAGGGCCGACGGCGGGCTTGAGACAAACCATGTCGAACTCGAGACCCTTGCTCTTTACTATCCGCTTAATCAGTTCACTGAAACCGGACTCGGATCGACCGGTCAACAGGACGCAGAAAGCATCCTTTTGTTGTGTGCTCAGTTGGACGAGCTCGACAATCTTCTCGTTCCACCATCCCTCCCATGCGCGCGGCTCCTCTTTCGCGATGCCTTCGCCCGTCGCGGCGAGAATCCGGGAATCGTGCCACCATCCACCGTTTACAAACGCATCGGGGTTCGAGAGTGTGCCTATCGTTGGGTTGTTCCAGATCTTGGGATTGGGTAAAGGGGTTTTGAAGACTGGCGCGCAGCGCGTTCTGTTAGCGACTGGTTATGTCATATCGAGGATGCACCAAGGGATATCTTACGGGTATTATCAAAATCGTAGATGTGAATCGCCTGGATCTTGTCGACAGCTATGATGCGACGCGGTATTAGTACTCATCTCCGACTCAGTCAGGGACCACTCAAGATAATGCGAACAAACCTGGGAGCTGCTTGTTGAGGATGGACCACCTGCCCATCGCAGTGACAGTATGTTGGGGGCTTACAGCAGGACTGCTGCCATTGGCTTGACTGACGGTGCCAAAACTGCCATTGTTGAAGGCGGAAAAGGCTGATGTTCCCATGACTTGTCGTACCAATGTTTTCTTACGAGAGACGTGTTGCAGGAGTAAGGACCATGGCGAGCTCATCACTTGCGACGACGAAAGGCTGAAGGCGATGAACTAGGCGCTAACAATTTCACGTTCGCCTTGCTGCAGGCTGCATGGATGTCTGGAAAGAGTGGGGCGAGCCACGGAAGCCAAGTTTGAGTTTTGGGACTTGCAAGTCTCTAATATGCACTTATCCGAGTCAGGACGTAGCACCTATAATTGCATGTCTATAACCTCAAGTCTCCGAGCGGATATGTGGTCAACTCGAGCGACCTAATATCGAATTTGCTAGTGTCTTCATCCCTTCTGAGCGGCCCAAGTAGATAATGCGACCTGTGGTATATATCTCTCCATACAATGCAAAGGAAAAGCCAAGTATTTTTCTCGAAACCAACGCCAAAAATGAACCTCCGTATACAACGCCTTGCCCTAGTCTTTGTTCGATCCGAACCGCATAAGCGTACCGTAGCTGGAACTGATGAAGATTATGAATGGAACTGAAAATGAACATGCCTTTAAGCAATATCGATCTCCATGTCCATCTTGGGCTTCACAGGACCGTTGTCCACCCCGAGACCCGAAGCAGCGTTCGCCTCTTTGTGAGTGAAAGCGCCATCCTTGAGCTGCTTCAATCTATCAAAATTGTTAGCATGACTGTTCTCTACAGGTCATTGCTGAGATGTCGCTTACTGTCTCCTATGAGGCTTGCCCTTCTTGTGAGAGGTCAGGTTGGTCTCGGTGTCGAACCACTTGGCGCATGGGATGCAGTAGTGCTGCCCCAGACCGGGGAGATCCTCTACATCCTTGGTCTCCTTGTAGAGCTCAAGATGTCTTGGAGAGGCAATGTCAGAGGCAATCTGGTCCAGGTCGCTGTGAGAAGTGTTAGTTGATGTCCTGTTCTCATGTAATTTTGGTCTGTGCATCACAACTCACCGACGTCTCCGCCTCGTCTTGGCCATCGAACGCTTTGCAAAGACACCCATTTTATCGATGGATTTTCGATCTGTGTGGCTGTTTTTACGAGTGTCAAGTTACAAATGCGTGGTGGGCTGGATGGGCGCTGGCGGTATCAATTGGCACCGATTCTCAATTCTGAACGTGGGGCAAGATTTTGGCAGTAACATTTTTCTGTGGTACAGCTAGATATGGCCCGAGCTTTTTGGCGGGGCGCCGTTATGTCCGAACATTTCAACGACGTTCTTTTGGAGCCGCATTCTTGAAAGTGAAATATTCGCAATTTTGACATTCACCTTCAGAAGACATCGCCACGTCTAAAATTGTCGCCTCAGCTCAAAAAAACGTCGCCATTCCGACGCTGAGCGGCCACCGGAGCTACAGGATTATCGCCCTCGAATCTCCATGTCTCCGCCGAGCGGTTCAAAGGCCGAGCCGGCAAGGCCCCGGGTGGCCCCACTTTCAGGTCTCCAGGTCAGCAGAAAATTTCATGGCAGCTTTCCTTGTGCCCGCGCGCCAAGACCTCTTGATATTTTGGCGCCATAACGTTTAAAGTACCCGCTCCACGAAACCGGGAGACCCGTTTCGGATCCCACCAGATGCCGAACCCGTCAGGAACCTCCAAACAGCACAACTAGCTGGCTGTGAGGACAGCTGCGCTCATGAGGCTGTCCCGGTGCACCGACGGATATACCGGTGTCGTTGTGGCGGCCGGTGCTCTTTATACCAGACGGCATGCGGGGTTGTGATCAACGGGGTTGTTGCGTCACTTTTTTAGCCTTGCAGGGTTGGCGAGAGGCTCTTATCGCGTGTCACCCCGCGTTTTTTCGAGATGCCGCCCATAGTTGACAGGCTTTGACGCAAGCGTGCCGTCTGTCTCCTCTTCATAGCGCTGTGTCAGTGAACGATGTACAAGACGCTTGGAGCTGCGGAAACAGTCTCCCATCCTCAAATATTTGTTCTATGTGTCCTACAAGTTGTGTAGAAGTGGTCGGTGATTGGTTATACCATCCCCGGCATTGGCTAGAATCTTTGAAGAAGACCCCACGTGGGGAACTTGGGAATGGATTCGAGCTCGGTGACCGGCGGAAAATGCTGCGGGATTTCGCCGTGATGGAAATGAAGCTCATCAGAAGAGCTCCTGTCCCAATGTCAGCTTATGATAATTTCAGGAGAGGCTGTGATCTTGCCCAGCGCTTGTTGGCGGCTTGAGAGGCACATGAATCAGCTGCAGCACATGTCATCAGCACCGTAGCACCCCCAAGCCTCAGATACCCCGGTCGTAAGCTCCGGCTTGAAACAACCACAACCCCTGTGAAGCTTGAGGGAGTCGAAATTCCATATTTGATTGAGAGGAGCTTCGAAGCTCTTTGTTGTCTCCGTAGCCAATACCTCTAGAGATCAGGAGGGAAACAGGTCGCTGCCTCGGCTATTCGTGCTCGCGTCGGTCGGAGTCTAGGTGCTGTCGTTACCCTTCATCCGATATCCCTGCCCCTCATTGGCAACAGAGCAAGCGTCTGCGAGGCCAGGTACCGCTCGCAGCTGCAGCCTCCTCTCGCTAGTCTCTCAGGGTGCCAACCCGGAAACCCTGGTGTTGTTTTGTCGTGTGTGTGTGCCCGTGGTCGCCCAATGTCTCTTCGTGCTTGGCGTCCCCCAGGCCACGGCAACGGGATCAAAGACAGTGGTAACAATTCAGGACTCATAGACAGATAGCAGCAATAAGGGCTGGGCATGCGACATAGACCACTCACGCGGCTTTGATCGGAAAAAGAACAGCCATAAGGGGAAGGGATTGGGGAGAGGGCTAACCTGATTCGAGCTGGCAGCGATGTCATGTCCTGCGATCCAGTGCTCCCCCACAATGCGGGAGAGCATAATCGGCGGGGTTCTGATTGGCCAGCTGGCAGGTCTCCATCCGGACGAGATACTTTCTCGGCTATGACGGTGGCAGCAGCTCCAGCAACAGGTCCTCCGGTTGCCACTTATGACCTAAAATCCCTCCTTGCGAGTTTCTTGCTATCTTTTTAAATTCTCCTCCACTTTTTCGCTCTTCTCTTCCTCCAGAAGCCACCTGGTTTGCAACGTCAACACCTTCTACCTCAATTGACTCTGTGAAGCTGCGCTCACCGAGCTGATCGTAAGGCAAGATGATGGCTACTCGTCAGCTCCTGGGCGCTGCCCGGAGCCGCGCTGTGGGCAGCGCGAGCCTGGGCCTCCGGCGCACCATGGCTACCGTCTCCGACTCTGCCCTTGACAAGAAGGTGAGCACTCGACCGGCTGGGACGACAACCTGGGAAGCACTGGTGATCATGGCTTATCTGACACATGCTCGCGCAAACAGGTCAAGCAGAACAACTGGGAGGAGGGCAACTTCATCAACTACAAGAAGATGTCTGAGAACCTCGCCATTGTCCGTTCCAGACTCAACCGCCCTCTCGCCTATGCCGAGAAGATTCTCTACTCCCACTTGGACGATCCCCATGGACAGGAGATCGAGCGTGGTGTCTCCTACCTCAGACTTCGCCCCGACCGCGTTGCCTGCCAGGATGCTACCGCCCAGATGGCCATCCTTCAGTTCATGTCCGCCGGCATGCCCTCCGTCGCCAACCCCACTACCGTCCACTGCGACCACTTGATTGAGGCTCAGCAGGGTGGTGAGAAGGATTTGGCTCGCGCTGTTGGTATCAACAAGGAGGTCTACGACTTCCTTGCCTCTGCTTGCGGTATGTTCTCCCTGTGCTCTCAGCACTTCTTTCAACTTGGTTTAGAACAATATACTAACATATGTAAACAGCTAAATATAACATGTAACATATGCGTATTCCTGCCATCGAGAACGATTTACTGACATGATTATAGCGGTTTCTGGAAGCCCGGCTCTGGTATCATTCATCAGATTCTTTTGGAGAACTATGCTTTCCCCGGTGGTCTCCTTATCGGCACTGACTCCCATACCCCCAACGCTGGTGTAAGTTGAATGCGATGGCGAAAGAAAATCAGGCGCTGACAGGAAATAGGGTCTCGGTATGGCTGCCATTGGTGTCGGTGGTGCTGACGCTGTCGATGTTATGGCCAACCTCCCCTGGGAGTTGAAGGCGTAAGTGCTTTTAGCGTAAATCTTAAAATGTGCGCAGCGCTAACATTTTCATAGTCCCAAGGTTATCGGTGTTAAGCTGACTGGCTCTCTCTCTGGCTGGACTTCTCCCAAGGATATCATTCTCAAGGTTGCTGGCATTCTCACCGTCAAGGGTGGCACTGGTGCCATCGTTGAGTACTTCGGCCCTGGTGTCGACAGCTTGTCTGCCACTGGTATGGGTACCATCTGCAACATGGGTGCTGAGATTGGTGCCACCACCTCCCTCTTCCCCTTCAACGACCGCATGTACGACTACCTCAAGGCCACCAAGCGTACCGAGATCGGTGACTTCGCCCGCTCTTACGCCAAGGAGCTCCGTCAGGATGACGGTGCCGAGTACGACCAGCTCATCGAGATCAACCTCTCTGAGCTCGAGCCCCATATCAACGGTCCCTTCACTCCCGATCTTGCTACCCCCATCTCCAAGTTCGCCGAGGCTGCCAAGGCCAACAACTGGCCCGATGAGGTCAAGGTCGGTCTTATCGGCTCTTGCACCAACTCCTCGTACGAGGATATGTCCCGCGCCGCCTCCATCGCCCGCGATGCCCTCAACCACGGCATCAAGTCCAAGGCTCTCTTCACCGTCACCCCCGGTTCCGAGCAGATTCGCGCCACCATTGCCCGTGATGGCCAGCTCCAGACCTTCGAGGAGTTCGGTGGTGTCGTTCTTGCCAACGCTTGCGGCCCCTGCATTGGTCAGTGGGATCGCCAGGACGTGAAGAAGGGCGAGGCCAACTCCATCATCTCTTCCTACAACCGTAACTTCACCGGCCGTAACGATGGTAACCCCGCCACTCACTCCTTCGTCACCTCCCCCGATCTCGTCGTCGCCATGTCCATTGCCGGCTCTCTCTCCTTCAACCCCCTCACCGATACCCTGAAGGACAAGGATGGCAAGGACTTCAAGCTCTCTCCTCCCACCGGCAACGGTCTCCCCGAGAGAGGCTACGACCCCGGCCAGGACACCTACCAGGCCCCCCCTAAGGACCGTGCCAACGTCACTGTCCAGGTCTCCCCCACCTCCGACCGTCTCCAGCTCCTCTCTCCCTTCAACGCTTGGGATGGCAAGGATGCCACTGACATGCCCATCCTCATCAAGGCCCAGGGCAAGACCACCACCGATCACATTTCCATGGCCGGTCCTTGGCTCAAGTACCGTGGTCATCTCGACAACATCTCCAACAACATGTTGATTGGTGCCATCAACGCTGCCAACGGTGAGGCCAACAAGATCAAGAACTTCACCACTGGTGAGTGGGATGCCGTCCCCGCTGTTGCCCGTGACTACAAGGCCAAGGGCATCCGTTGGGTCGTTATCGGTGATTGGAACTACGGTGAGGGTTCTTCTCGTGAGCACGCCGCTCTCGAGCCCCGCCACCTTGGTGGTCTCGCCATCATCACCCGCTCTTTCGCTCGTATCCACGAGACCAACCTCAAGAAGCAGGGTATGCTTCCTCTCACCTTCTCCGACCCCGCCGACTACGACAGGATCAACCCCGATGACAAGGTCGACATCCTCTGCACTGAGCTTGCTGTTGGCAAGCCCATCACTCTCCGTGTCAAGCCCGCCAACGGTGAGGCTTTCGAGATCCCCCTCTCGCACACCTTCAACGAGGCCCAGATTGAGTGGTTCAAGAACGGTTCCGCTCTCAACACCATGGCCAAGAAGACCAAGAACTAAAATACCCCAAAATGTGACGTGCGTCATGAATCGGAGAATGAGAATGGTGGTGTGAGGGCCGACAGGAAAGATCGGCGGCTTCTGGAACTATGGGAATTGGCGTAACCGCAGCAACTGTTTCCTTTTGTATGTATAGTCATGGCCTTGCATTTCAATGGTACTTGTCATTTATATGAATCTGGTGTCTGGGCTGTTGTTCAATGGTTTGTGTGGAATCTGGAATTTCACCGGTATACATTTGGAGTTGAGGGAACACCGCGTTCTTTGGTGTAAGTATACCGCTGGTGTATCGCTATCATTTACGTACGATGAATGAAGATTTGAAGAAAACTACCCGTTGTAATATCTTGAAATGTCGTCATGTGTTGTATCAGCCTTATGCTACTAATTTTGGCGAAGATGCACCAACGTGGGGGCCGCACGTTGTTAAATAATTTATTTTTTTGGGTTGGATATCCTTACCTGACTTTCCGCTACATATTGGCGAAGATGCCGGCCGGCAAGAGCCATTTTTCATATTATGCATTTATCGGGTTGATCAAATGCCAAACCAACCGTTATCCTTATCGCCGTGCAGCTGTCAGCATGTTGGATTATGAGGTAGGGTCCATCGCGCATCCGTCCAATTCCCTTGATGCATGCGCGGTTGGCTGAGGTCTCTTCCACTTTGGTTATTGTGGTTTCTTCCCGCATTTTCACACTCTTGATTTTATGTCATATACGCTAGAAGCGAGGTTTTGTTGAGGCATCCGGCGACGAAGCGAATGACCTGACGACGGCCACAATCGCAACGAAGCGAGCCGGTCGAACAGCCCAACGAAAGCGACGCAGGAAAAAGGGGCCTACCAGAAGAGAAGGGATACGCAGTAATTGGTCCTGGAACATCACGACGATTCGGTTATATAACAGTTTAATCACGACTTTACGTTTTCTCAACACTTACCGTATTTTCCGGGAATAGATACAACCAAATCAGACACCATGCCACCCAACATCACCGCGCTCAACACCACCCGCGCGCGAACCTACGTCTTCCGGCTGCCGCTGTTTACACGAGTGGTAATAATTGCGATTGTTGGATTCTGGCTGGCGGGGTTACAGAGCATAGTTGATATTCAACAATGGGGGGCGCTGATACCGGACGAGATGGGACTTGCTACTCGTATGCTTGCCCAATAACCCAAAAGAAGATGGACTACAAGACAGGGCTGACTGACGTTGGGGATAGTATACCGCATGAACACCTTTCCGTTTATCCACCTCAACATTTTCCACGCTGTGATGAACATACTCGCCTTGACACCTCTGATGGAGAGGTTTGAGGCTGAGTACGGCACGCTGAACTGCCTGGCGTTATTTTTTGGGCGTGAGTATCCCATCTGTGAACACTATGGAGTGACACGGCTGACAAATAATAGCATTAACAACCATTCCCGCGTTTCTGTACATCGGTTTGGAGAAATTCGTTTTCGGTAACAACGTTGCAGTCATGGGAGCGAGCATGTGGGTGTTTTTGCTGCTCGGGGTGGAGGCGGTCAAGACTTACAAGGT
This sequence comes from Podospora anserina S mat+, assembly GCF_000226545.1. Classification (NCBI taxonomy): domain Eukaryota; kingdom Fungi; phylum Ascomycota; class Sordariomycetes; order Sordariales; family Podosporaceae; genus Podospora; species Podospora anserina. The sequence goes on from NW_001939194.1 coordinate 201,597, forward strand.
CAATCCGAACTTTGTCATTGGGACGTACAGTATTCCTACTTGGACGACGCCGATTGGGGTGCTGTTTGCGATGGCGGTGTTGGTGCCGAGCTCGAGCTTTTGGGGACATGCGGCTGGGTTGGTGATTGGTTATGGTGGTATGTTTTCCTCAACTCTTAACAAGAAAGAAAAGAGACAGTGTGCTGACGTGAAGGGTGTAGCTGGTTTGGGCTATGTTAAGTTCCTTGCGCCACCAGAGAAGATTCTGAGATGGATCGAGGGGAAGCTGAATCTGCTGGGGAGACTGCCGCACTATGTGAGCATTGACCAGAAGACGTATGGCAGGTTTGGAGTGCTGCCTTCGAATAACACCCCTGCTGCTGCTTCACCAGGTGTTGCGTTGGGGTTGGTCGGGAGTACCCAGAGGTTAGGACCTTAGATTTGGGGGACGGGGATTGGGATTATGAGGCGATGTCTTGTATGAACAAAGTGTTGGGTTATGTTCTTCTTGTAATGTAATTCTAGCACGCTGGGTATACCATGGGGTTGGGAAGGTACGATGGGAGGGATAAGGGTTATGTTAATTTGGGCTGGAAGGTGAGCCCTGCTATAGATATGATATACGTAATGCTTCTCTTCGGGTTGGACATTCTTCAACTCGAATTCCAAAGTCAACATTTTCTTAAAACAAACCCCAAAAGCTGTTGAGCCGTTATGGTTAATAATTAACCCAATCAGGTTAGCGCAACCGCGTATTATGTATGAAACGGCGCGCCACGGTTTCGGTCCCCAATTAATCACACAAGCGCGCGACCCCTGATTCAGTAGGCGCATCTGACAGCACAGCTCTCGAGAGAGCTTCCCGCTGCATGCAATTGACGGCACTGCAGTCAAGATGCCGCGATTATTATGTGAGTAACTCAGAATCCTGGGACGACTACAGCTTGCTAACGGCTTGTTTCCTGAATAGCTAGCGCGCTGGCGCTTCGTCGCGACCCACGAATTCTAAAGATCCCACCATACCTCTCGTTGCTGTGCATCCTTGTCGGTGCGGTGTGGCTGTTCCTCCTCCCGCTGAACGAGTACTCGAGACGGACATACATTTCGGAAAATGCGCTTTTACCGGGACAGGTACATACTTATTTTGGGGGGAGTGACCAGAATGTTCTTAGGGCGTATAAGCAGGAGGTGAACTCGCTGGTGGGGAAGAGTAATGTCGAGTAGGTGCTTGCATAGGATTGACTCGGGCTGGATGGTTGGGGGGCTGACAAGAGGAATAGGATCAACGACAAGCTCGAGTCGATAGTCAGAGGTCTTGGGCTCAAGACGGCGAGGCAGAACTTTACGTATCATGCGGCGGGACGGACGTTTGAGGGGGAGAACCTTTATGCGATCCTTCAGGCTCCGAGGGGAGATGCTACTGAGGCCATTGTTCTGGTGGCTGCTTGGGAGAATGTCAAGCATGAGGTTAACAAGAATGGGGTTCCTCTGGTGTTGACTTTGGCGAGATATTTCAAGAGGTGGTCGCTTTGGTCGAAGGATATTATTATCCTTCTTAGTCCTGACAGCATCGCTGCTCCTCAGGCTTGGGTTGATGCCTACCATGATGCGCACGACAACTCCCGGGTGGCCAGCCTGCCTATCAAGTCGGGGGCTCTTCAGGGGGCTATTGCTATTGACTATGTTCAGGAGAACCGCTTCAAGAGCGTTCATATTGTTTATGATGGCGTCAACGGCCAGCTTCCCAACCTCGACTTGATCAACTCCGTTGTTAATATCGCCGGAGGACAGATGGGTATGGGCGTGGCTTTGCAGGAGATGTGGAACCACAATGACAAGTATCCTGACCGTCTTCGCACCATGCTTCGGGGTATGCTCAAGCAGGGTCTTGGCCTTGCCAGCGGTCCTCACAGCAGCTTCATCCCCTACCACGTCGACGCCGTTACTCTTCAACCCTTTGGCGAAGGCTGGCAAGATGAGATGGCCATGGGCCGTGTCGTTGAGGGTACCTTCCGCAGCTTGAACAACCTCCTCGAGCACCTCCACCAGAGCTTTTTCTTTTACCTGCTCATGCACCGCGAGCGCTTCGTCAGCATCGGTACTTACCTCCCCAGCGCCATGCTGGTAGCCGCCAACTTCACCATCATGGCCATCTTCCTCTGGATGAAGAGCGGGCAACCCGAGATCCCGGCCGCCTCAACCACCGAGTCTTCCGACAAGGACGACGCCCCAACACCAACCACCGAGCGTGATCTCTTCCTCCCTCTGGCGGTAGTAGCCCTATCCGGCTCCCTCTCCGCCATCCCTCTCTACATCTTCAACCACGTCCCCGAATCGGTAAGCCATCCCCTCCCGTTCCCCCCCCCTTTTTTTTTCTTTCTTTTTACTAACCCTCCCTTTAGGCTCTAACCCCCCTCTTCTACCTCTTCCTCCTAATCAACACCCTCTTCCCAATAACCCTCTCCCTCACCATAACAACCCTCTTCTCCCCAACCCTCCAACAATATCACCTCGTCAAATCCTTCTCCCTCCTGCTCCTGGGCATGTTCCTCTCCTCCCTCGCAACCCTCAACTTCTCCCTCGCAATGCTCATCGGCCTCTTATCCGCCCCCCTCTCCTTTGTCAAACCTTCCTCCTCCCCTGTGTCCCGCATTGTCGGGTTCGTCCTCCTCAACCTCACCAGCCCCCCCGCTGTCCTGCTCGCCAGCGCGGCGATTTGGGGTCTCAACGTCGGTGACATCTTGCGCGAGGCAGCAGTGGCGTGGCATGTGACGGGGACGTACTCGGCCGTGGTGGTCTGGTGCGTTTGGTGGCCGGCTTGGTTGGCGGGGTGTGTTTGTGTTTTGGGGAGGCCGGGTCGGGATTAAGAAGAGGAAAAGAAGGTGAAGAAGGCTTGACGGAGTAAAAAGATTTTGTTTTTGTTGGCGTTGATTTAATTTTTTTCGTCATCTATCATGGAAGACAGCAAAAAAAGGGGAAAATATTTACATCAGGAGACAGGAGTGCATAGTTTATACCATATCCACCAGTACCCAAGCCAAGTTTGCAAATACAACGACATCAAAACCCAAGCTTCAGTGTATAAGATCATAAAACGCTCAGACTTTCATCATTTGTCTAATTACGTCAAGGGTTGTACAAGGCTACTACTCTATGCCATGATTTCCACACGCCAGTCTAGCCCAGCATCGAAGCTCGCTGTTTCTTTTCTCTCTCACTCCTCATCCATCAACGTCTTGTCCCGTCTAAAATCCGACTAAGCAGCCCAGACGTCCTGCCCGACCTTCTCAATCCAGTTGCCCAGCTGCTCCACACTGGAATCCCACTCCTTCAACCTCGACCTCATGTTCTCAATCTGCGTCATATCCAACACCTTGGGCTGCACCCAGTTGATATGCGCCACCTCATCCACCTGGTCAATCGTCCCCCTCAACAGCCCCAGACTAAGCGCCTTCATGATCAGATGCTCAATCTCGTGTGGCTTGACCTTTGTCTCTGACGCAATCGTGTCAAACGACATGGCCCTGTCGTGAGGGGGACGTCTAAACACCGCCTCGGTAAGCGCAGCGAGGTAAATCTTCTCTCTGAGCTTATTAGAGTGCGCCGCCAGCAGAGGATGAGCCTGGATCTGGTTGGCCAGCAGGTCATACTGCACCAGATCCCCCTTGTTGAACGCAAACACCAGGTCCCTTAGCCACTTGTCCTCCTCCCTCTCCTTGAGCGCATCCAGAATAGGGTGGAGGAGCAGCTCGCCAAAGTTGTAGATGGAGGCACTCACGAGCGCGGCGATGGCGAGGTCGTGTGCCCTGTGGCGGCGCTCCTCGTACGGGAGGTTCTTGACGTCGATGCAGGCTAGGTAGAGGAGGGCGTTCTTGTAGTAGGCGCCAAAGTCTTGCTTGGCTTGGTAGTAATCCGCCTGGGCGTGGTAGAAGGAGGAGTGAACGATGGTCTCGACCGAGTCGAACTTGTCGAGGATGGATTCGGCCTTGTCGAGGTCTTTTCGGGCGCCGGGGAGGTCTTCGAGGTCGAGCTTGACGCGGGCGACGGCGATGAGGGCGAAGACGTGGGCGTCTTGGGAGTTTTCCTTGTCGACTCTGGTCGCTACGGATTGCATAAAGGCGAGGCGCTCGTTATTGTCTGGTGGTGGGTGGGTTAGTATTGTTGCGTCATGTTGGAAGTTCAACGAAGGCGAAGTAAGCTACCTAGGCATTGTGTGGCGGCTTTGAGGGCGAGGTCGACGAGCTTGAGTTGGTTGATTCTGTCGGCGAACTTCAAGACGAAGACCTTGTAGAATTGTAGGCGTTGGGGGGCGCTCCCGGGGTGGTTGAAGAACTCGATGAGCTTGTTGGTGAGTTCGTGCCAGAGCTTGCGCTCCCATAACGTCTCGAACTCCAGGACATGACCCTGGAGCTCATCGATGGTGTTATCCCGCTGCTCGGCGAGAAAGTCGGAGATGGTGTCGACGTTCATGATGGCCGTCCACTGTGTGGTTAATTCTGTGGGTTAGATGGTGTGTTCACTATCGATCCTGGATTCCTTCCGAATATGTGACTCGCGGGGGTATCAATCGAAGTTGAAATGTTGAAAGTTAAAGTTGAAGATGAAAGCTGCTTGAGGCTGCCCGCTGCTGAGAGCCCAGCTTCCCTCTTGACGCGGCAGGGCAGCCTATCGATGAGGTACGTACCTGGCGGGAGCTGGCCTGTGCTCCCTCTGCCTTGCTCAAGCTCCCCACCCCTGATTGGCTAGCGTCATCGACGACCAGGGCAGTAGTGGGTCTGGGAGCTTTGAAGCGGGCGGGCAACTTGATGGTGGTGGTTGAATGCCAATTGACGAAACGAAGCTCCCATATTTCCGTATTTCCTCGACGACGCTCACGTCAATTGAGAGGGCCCAGCGCTTCTAGCGATCTCAAAGTCCACAGTCCAGTAAATATGGCCTCAATGCCGACCGCCGTGCGGACGGCGGCGCCCAAGATCGCCAGGAGCGCATTTCACCACCAGCGCCGAGCCCTTTCCGACGTCCACATCACGCGCACCGGCAAGCCTCTTATCCGCACCCAGGGTGGCCGGTCCGTTGCTTCTCCTTTTTGACTGAGACAAAAGGGGCCTTTCTGATAGAGTATCGACAGTTCTTCCATCGGCGAGCACACTGCCACCGTCTTCGGCGCCACTGGCCAGCTCGGTCGTTATATTGTCAACAGATTAGGTTCGAACTACCGAGGGGCAGAGGCAATTATGAAGGGGGACTGACGGAATGTTGCGTGTAGCGAGACAAGGATGTACCGTCGTTGTGCCCTACCGTGAGGAGATGGCCAAGCGCCATCTCAAGGTGACAGGTGATTTGGGTCGGGTTGTCTTCGTGGTATGGAGAGAGTCTTCAGGAAAGGAAACGAGAGCCATGATGCTAAAGAGGGGCTAGGAATACGACCTGCGCAACACCCAGTCGATCGAGGAGAGCGTCAGACACTCTGACGTTGTCTACAACTTGGTTGGCCGGAACTACCCTACCAAGTGAGTGCGGCGACGTTGGTCTTGGTCAAAGGGGGAAAGGGGGCTAACTAGGTCAGGAACTTCTCCTATGAGGATGTCCACATTGAGGGTGCTGAGAGGATCGCGGAGGCGGTTGCCAAGTACGATGTTGATCGGTTCATCCACGTCTCTTCGTACAACGCCGACCCTAACCACGTTTCCGAGTTCTACTCCACCAAGGTATGTAGCCCCTGAACAGCCAAGTGGAAAGGTGCGGAGGTCTAACAGACTACACAGGGCCGTGCTGAGCACGTTGTCCGCAGCATCTTCCCCGAGACCACCATCGTGAGACCTGCTCCCATGTTCGGTTTCGAGGATAACCTGCTCCTCAAGCTTGCCAGCGTTGTCAACCTCTTCACCTCCAACAACATGCAGGAGAAGTTCTGGCCAGTACACGTCATCGATGTCGGTGAGGCTTTGGAGAAGATGCTCTGGGACGACAACACTGCCGCCCAGACTTTCGAGCTTTACGGTCCCAAGCAATACGCCATGGCTGAAATCGCCAAGCTGGTTGACCGTGAGATCTTCAAGAAGCGCAGACACATCAACGTGCCCAAAGCCATCCTCAAGCCTGCGGCTGCCATCATCAATAAGGCTTTGTGGTGGGACATCATGTCGGCCGACGAGATTGAGCGCGAGTTCCACGACCAAGTAATTGACGAGACGGCCAAGACTTTCAAGGATTTGGACATTGAGCCCACCGACATCAGCAAGTGGACTTACCATTATCTGGTACGTTTTATTTTTTATTTTCCCTTTTTGCTTTGTTTGCATCGACTAACCCCCTTCCAGCAAGGTTTCCGTTCCTCAACATTCTACGACCTGCCGCCTGCCACTGAAAAGGAGAAGAAGGAGGAGAGAAAGTATCTCCACGTTTTGGATGAGTAAACTGTTGTCAGGGGCCTGGGGTGGAGAGCACGGGACACCACGTAGAGTGTACATACCTATGTAACTAGAAATTTCCTTGGGTTGTGTGGGTTCAAAAGACAAGACGAAGAAGAGAACCGTCGTTGTTGTTGTTGTTCAATTTTAATGCCAAGTAGTTGCAGTTGAAAGAGGCTGTTGCAACCCTCAAAACTGGGCTCTGGACTTGCCAAAAAATGCAAGATTTCCACAGATGGGTCCAAATTTTTGCTGCAGACTTTCACTTTCAACCGAACAGCCCCATCCAGTCACACCTTTTTGCTTCACTAACACTTCACAACCAAAACTCACCCGAAAATGGCCGGCCAAGATAGTGACGATGAGATGTGAGTCTGTTTGTGAGAAACAGTTGAATGTGAAACTAATACTATCACAGTGTTCTCTCCTCCTCCGCCCTCGATGCACTGAAGGAGTTCTACGCCGAGCGCGATGCCCGGCAGGAGCAGTTCGCCAAGCTTCAGGCCAAAGCCGAAGAGCAGCATGATTTGCAGCAGCAGAAGCTGTCGATGGAGGCGTTTGGGGAGGACTGGAACGAGTCTCAGTTTTGGGTCAGCATAGCTTCCTCTCAATGATGGTCAGAAATAAATGCTAACATTGTGAGAAAACAGTACTCGGACGAAACAGCAAACTTCCTCGCCAGACAGCTCCTGCTCAACGCAACACCAGACATGACGATTGGTGTCGTTTCTGCTCCTAGTGTTTTTGTGGCTTTGAAGAATATCTTGGTATGCTCTCTCTATTCCGTCTCTCCTTTCTTGCAAGATCACTAACAAAAGGAAAATTAGAATGCTGCCAGCCCAGAAGAGCCCAAACCAAAGCTCATCCTCCTCGAACACGACAACCGCTTCGCCGTCTTTTCCGAGTTTTCCTTTTACGATTTTGCCCAGCCGACTAAACTCCCTGGTATGTTCCCCTTCCCCCTCCCCCTTTTTCCCTAACTAACACCCCTTAGCGCACCTAAAATCCTCCTGCGACCGCATCATCTGCGACCCCCCCTTCCTCTCCGAAGACTGCCAAACCAAAGCCGCCATCACCGTCAACTGGCTCTTCAAGCCCACCGCCGCTGACGACAAAAAGCTCATCGTCTGCACCGGCGAGAGGATGGAACCCCTCGTCAGCCGGCTCTACAAGTCCGTCGGTCTTAGAACCACAGACTACGACCCTGTGCATGCCAGGGGGCTAAGTAACGAGTTTTACTGCTATGCTAATTTTGAGAGTTTGGGGTGGAAGTGGAGGGAGGAAAAGTAAATTCCCTACCTACTTTGTAGATATAGGTAGCATGGCTTCATGACAGACAACCTTTCCGCATGTCTGGTAATGGTGCTTCAAAAGTGCGCTCAATGAACCACACCAAATCTATTACCCCTTTCCCAACCAGTATTTCATATCAATGAATGCTTTTTATACAGTGCAAGAAGTGGTTTTTACAAATGCCGCTCCTTCCTTCATTGGAAGAGATCCCCGTACATCCATCCATAAAACCAAATAAAACCACAACAATCCATTTTCGCCGGTCTCTTTCGCTTTCGCGGAAGAACAACAAGATCAAGAATAGCCAGCTAACAAAAAAAACCAACTATCACTTCAACTCTGCGGCTCAAAAGGTCGGCCCCGTTCCATTGGACGATATGGAGACAGTCCAACCAGCTCTGCCTAAGAAACCCAGCAAGGTTCCTACGTCAACGACCTGACAATATAAAACAAGAGGTAGGCTTTTGCGTTGAGCACGTCCGACTTCTGGGCAACTTCCACCTTGTGGTCGTTGAAAGCGAACCACTTTCAGTCTTGTTAGCATTGCCATCTTCCAAAGTGAAAAGAAGGGACATACCTGATCACCAACCCGACAATACGACACATAATGCCCCGTATCAATCTCCCCCACGTGCACCACCACACTCAACAAATCATACGTGCACTGCCTCGCCAGCTCGTAGCTATCTTTTGTGTCCCCAGACCGGCCAACAGTCGTATAAGGCAGCATATTCAACTGCAGCGGGAACTGAACCGGGGTGTCGATCTTGGCTGCTCGCTCATGACGGCCTTGCTTGTACTCGAATCTCTATTCAAGTGTCAGTGGCCACTTTCACTTGCTCGCCAAAAAAGGAAGGAGGGAAACGTACCTTCAGCTGAATCGACAGCACATTCGGCAACCGCTTGATACTCGTCTGTCTCCTCGCCTGCTGCGTCGAATTACATCCATTACACCTATACTCGCACTTATCAAGCTTGACATACTCCTCATCCAAGCACTCTTGCAGCGTCATCGTCCCCTTGCCCCCCAGCAGCTTCTTCCCTCCCTTTTTCTGCGTCAGATTCTCCAGCGGCAGACTCAAGTCCAAAAAGCTTTGTACTTGGTTCGTCACTCCCTGACAATTCTGGCACGTTGTCTGCGTTTGCAGTTTACCATAAAAAGTCTGGTGGATGATGCAGTTACAGCTGTGCTCACTCCCAATCTCTGGTTTCTTCCCGTCACCGTTCCTCTCGTGCAGCTCCTCGGCCAAGAACTGGAAAAACTCGTGCGCGTCTTGCTCCTTGGTCGTGACGAGATTTTCAAAGGCTTTCCGCTCCGAGATCCAGAATCCACTGAGGATATTGGCCGCCGTATAGCCATTGGTGTTTTCCACGGCGTAAAAGTCTTGAAACATGTCATCCATGGCGCAGGAAAGGCAGTGGGGGGTGTCGCAGCCCGAGTGGCCGTCGCTCAGGTAGTAGTTTCGGAGGATGGGGTTGTGAAGGAACGACTGGAGAACGACGTTTTGGTAGCAGGTGGCACCTGCGTTGTAGATGCCTCGGAGACCGTTGGCTTTGCAGGTTGCTGTCGTGGTGTTTTGGGAGATGTAGGCGGGGCTATCTTTGACAGGATCGGGCGAGAAGAGCTCGTCTTGCTTGCGTTTCCGTGCTGCAATAAAGATAAAGATTAGTTATAGCTAGACTGACAGACAGACAGAAAAGAGAGGCCATACTGTTGGAGAATGTGCTTGTGCCGAGTTTCTTCAGCCGAAGCTCTTCAAAGGTTGGGTCATAGACCATGTCGTCGCACATTTGGCAGTAAAGAGCGGCGCTTCTCGAGTCGACATAAAAACGGTGCGACTTCTTGTTTCCATGTTTTATTCGGTCTTCCTCAGTAACCGTTGATGGGCACTGAAGACAAAGATAGGTCGGTGTGAGAGTGGTGACAACTTGCTGAGTGTCCACCACCTTCACCGTCTGGGAGACGACCGGGGTCTGGTCGAATATTGTACGGAGAATCATCTTGTAATGATGGATCGATGTGTTGGTCGTCACTTGATCTTGGTTGAAGAGCTTCTGTAGGTGTTCTATCGAGACACAGATGTTAGCAAACATCATGCAATTACACAGGGGACCGGAAGGACCTACCGCAACCGTACATGGGCTGGCCTTGCTGGGCTGCTTTGACTTTGTAGTTCTTGGGCGACGCCGGTGTGGCGGGCCTCGCGGATGACATCTTGAATAGTCTTGGAGTCTATACGAAGTGATACACTTCCAAGCTGGTGTGGCTGGCTCGGTCGAGGGAACCCCGCGATTGAATAGGGGGGGAGGGGACACTGGCGAGATCAAGATGCGCCAGGCACGGTTATCATGCGGCTGTTGGAGTTACAGACTTTTTCAGTTTCCGCGTTGGATCTTTTGATGACTTTTCCTGCCTCAAAGTACCCAAGAAAACTTGTCGGCAAGGGGTGGTCCAGAGGGGTCACGTCGCGAAGTTGGGATAGCTTTCAGGGTGCTTGGCCGTGTAAGTCGAACTTGTCGACCGGGGCTGGAAATGGTCTTATTGACCGTGGCGCGCGGCGATCAAAGCTCAATGGCTTTCACAGGGATTCAGAGTCAAAATATCGGCTTTCACTCTTTGTTCCGGTGCAATTCGACCGGGTCAAGGGTTCCAAGAAAGCTTTAAGCCACGAAAGTAAACAAAAGATGTTGGCTGCTGGGATTGTGCCGATTCAGCGATCTCAGTTGCTTCCACGGCAAGGCAGGCGTCCAACGGCCACACGGCTGGCTGGAAATTGCTTATCGCTATCCGCCCGCAAGGCTTATCGATACGCTGTGGACCCCTTCAGCTTTCCGGCGCTAATGTGGGATGTCACTGGATGGCGACATGCCGCCAAGACAGCATCAACATCAGCCTCGGCACAGCTGAGCTCTTCTCTTGCTTCTGGAACTCATCTTCCCATTCATATGTTTTCGAGTGTATATAGGTGAATATAACAGTGTTAGTATGTCATCAACAAGGCTGAATGAGCTGACGAAACATATAACAACATAAAGTCAACTATAACGTTGTGTTGTTCGTCATCTCATCTGGTATCAGAATCAAATTCCTCCATCCCAAATTTATTCAAGGTATCACCACTCCCGGCAGCTGAGTGAGACTCGAACAAAGCCCTGCAAAAAGCACCTCACATGTCCGTCCCCATGCCCGGGTAACTGTTACTTACTTTGCGTCTACCCAAAACCCGGACATTGATCACCGAGACCACTTTACCCCGCAGCAGCCTTGCTTGATCCCCTAACCCCGCGTCGTTATCCCACTTATAAATCCCACCATCAAGCTCGTACTATCTCAAGACCCAAAAGCTGGTTTTGGTGTTTTGGTAATGCGCCTCCTCCCCCTATTCCTCCGCCGCCAATCTCACAACCTTCACCACCTTCACCACCACCACGACAAAACCCACATCCCCGAACCAAATCCCCTCTTCAAAATGGCACAACTACCCCCTCTCCCAGAAGTAACCCTCCTAGCCCCCTCCATAACCCGCATCCTAGCCGGCAACCCCTCCAAATTCACCCTCCAAGGCACCAACACCTACCTCGTCGGCACCGGCCCAAACAGAATCCTAATCGACACCGGCGAGGGAAAACCAACCTGGATCACCGCCCTCAAATCCTGTCTCTCCTCCTCCTCAGGCGCCACAATATCAAAATGCATCATCACCCACTGGCACCACGACCACGTAGGCGGCATCCCCGACCTCCTCTCCGCCTTCCCCAGCATCAAAATCTACAAGCACAGGCCAGACTACCACAACCCGACCAACATACCCTTTTTGGACATTTCCGACGGGCAAGAGTTTGAAGTGGAGGAGGGAGGAGGAGGAGGGGCGAGGTTAAAAGCGGTTCACACCCCAGGCCATACAGAAGATCACATGGTACTACAATACTTTCCCCCCTCTTCATCTCAGCAAGAACAGCCCGGTCTTTTTACCGGGGATAATGTCCTCGGCCACGGGACCGCTGTGTTTGAAGACCTTTCTGCTTATCTCACCTCTTTGGCAAAAATGAAGAGTTTGGTTGATGGGAAGGCTTACCCGGGTCATGGGCCGGTTATTGACCAGGGCAGGGAAAAGATTGAGGAATATATCCAGCACAGGCAGCAGAGAGAGGATCAGGTGGTCCAGCAACTGATAGCCTACCCTGATGTCGCTGTTGCGGGGGGGCAGGAGGGGAGTGAGAAGGGGTGGACGTTGATGGGGTTGGTGAGGGTGATTTATAAGGATGTTCCTGAGGCGCTTCACGTACCGGCTGCTGGGGGGGTGGTGCAGATTTTGAAGAAGCTTGAGCGGGAGGGGAAGGTGAGGGTGTTGGAAGAGAGGGGTGGTGGTGAGGAGGATAGGTGGGTGTTGGTGGGACGGCAGGGGGTAACGGGCTCGGGCCGGGGATCTGCGCTGTGAGTGAGGCCGGGTGAGCCGGGTGGGTGGGTTCCATGGTTTTGGGAACCGTTCTGTCGGGTTTGAAAGGAAAGTGCGAGAGAGGGAGGTTAATGAAGTGATGAGGTCATGATGGTGATGGCTTGGCGCTTGAGAAAGAGTGTGGTGTTGGATTCAGCCTTGTAGCGTTCTAGCATGTTTCCTTTCTGGGGGGGAAGACTGTGGAGGATATCATTATTACAGCAGTGAGTGGGTTACTGTTGTTAGAGATTTGCTGAAGATCCAACGACTATCAGATACTCTTAGGTAGCGCCTGGCGTTTTGCCTCGCTCGAATTCTCATGTTCTTCATGCACATCTTGATGGTATACCAAGACATCTATGTAGAGATGTTCAGCAGCAGAGGCTAGAATAATCACACAGTACGAACATCTACATGGTACAAAAGAGTACCTCGCCAAGTTTGCTTGGGTTGTGTTTGTATAAATGCGATGTCGATTCGGCACTCGGGAAGTTCGGAGTCCGCGGTCTTCAGTGTTAGTATCAAGTCATCAGGAGGTCAAAATTTGCGAGTTTTTTGTCATTTTTTGGGCCAGTTATCCATGTACGGTGGCTGGACAAGTGCTGACATGAGGACTACCAACAAACAGTGATGTTCGCATGTGGTTGCTTGACCCTGTTGGTTCTGCGATAGTCCGGCGTATTCAGATCGTATTAAGAGCTGCACAAATCCTTCTGTCGGTATCTCTGGCTGCCGACGCCGGGAACGGTGTGAATGATTTTTTTGGTGGACGAATCGGAGTTTATAGCAGTCGAGGTCGACGATGACGGATAGCGCAAGAAAGAAGTGAAAGACGCTGCCGGGGTATTCCCCGTCGAGTCATCCGGAACCCTGCATTCTGCAAAAGATCGAGATAGCACCACCACAGAGTTTTGACGGATTTCCAATCATGTCGTTGGGTAGAAATGAGCTGAATTGATAGCTCGATATGATAGTTCTCTTTGCTGATCTGGTCTCGCATTTCCCATCCCATCAAAAGGGGCAACTTTCTGGGAGATAGCCTCTGTTCTGTTTGCGTATCAAAAGGCCAGCCACCAGAGAGGGACAGTTGGTCGGGCTCTTGTCTCGAGTCCGAGCCCGCGAACTGATATCGTGGTCTCCTTGAGCAGATCGTCGATCTGGATGAGGCCGTCACGGCTTTTATGCGCCGAGACTCGGTAGAGCGGCCCCGAGGGTGGTATCGGGCGCAAAAAAAACGTGAGCGGGAGTTGGCGTTGTCAGTTTCTGTTTCTCATCATGTGGGGCAGATCCTGGATGGACAAATGTGGAGTAAGCCGATGGTTGGCGATGGAGGGGTTCAAGGGCTTCATGGAGGGTGAAGAGCGTCCCGGTTTGTCCCTATATGGCCTTTGGTAATACCTGTGGCCTGTAAACTTTTCATTGAATACAGCCTCATATAACTTTCCGCTGGACGAAAAGAAGTTGCGCAACTTATATGATATCTGTCTGGTGAAAGAATTTACACTGTGGTGTAAGCTGTGGGTTGGGTGAGGTGAACCGCCAAGTGCCAACGGTTAAGACCCCGCTTGAAAACTGATTCATCAGCCTTGTAAGCTGAGTATTAACTCCGGTCTCACGACCAACGAGCTAGGGAGATATCGGCAACATATTGTACCGTCATCAAACCCTGGACGAATGAGAAGAACTATTCGCGCTCTTTCGTATCTGTAGCCAAGTGAAAAGCCACCAAGTTAGGTATCAGAACCGACCACATGCCACAGCTGTGACACCCAAGACTAACACCATCTCCCTTCCCCCAAGGCTGACTCAAAGAATCGCACGAGGGCCTGCCACCTGATTGGATAGCGTTCATGATGCGGTGACATGGTCGGGGGCGTCTGTTGAAGATGACTCTCCACACAGTGCAGCGTCACTGTGGACCCTTCATCGACAACCTTCCACGACGCCCAGCCCCAGAAAGGCACGAGAAGGCTCGGATGTGCCGGAGTTGATGAGTACAAGCCGTGGAAGTGACATATGGAAGCCGCTTCGCTGCAAAGACCGAGCACGAGTAGAATCGAGGAGAACACTTGCCCATCTTGGCCCCAAGAAAGAGGTTGGAATTACACATCACCATGTCCTTGTATACCGGATCAGGGAAAGAGCTATGATGGGTCCTTTCTACCTCTACATGAAGCTTGCAATGTTTGGAGCTTCCTTTATAAGGTCTCTCAGGCCACAACCTGTCCACACCCTCTAGTTCCGGAACGGTCTGTTCCCCAGATCAAACCACACCAGTCTTTGTCCTTCATCTGATCCGATACCTTGGGTCTGGATTCATTGGGTCGAACTTGATTCCATTTTTATGACGATAACGGCACTTTTATCCCATCTTCAGCCCTTGAATCAGAATTCGCTATTACAACAACATCCGCCTACACGATATCATATTCAACGACCACATACCATTGACCAGCATCCATTAGCCAGCATCACCTCCTGGGGACTTCGAAAACAGCGTGTTATGTATAAGCTAGGAGAGTCCAGATGATGGCACATTTGAGATCACCTGGTATCCTCATGCCAGCCCTTACGGGCTGGGTAATCCTCAGCCTCGCCCGAGGAGCCCTCGCACATGGGGGGCATGGCGGCATGGAGATGACAGAAGCCGACAAGCCTCTCCCAGAGGATCAATACCCACCGACATATTTCGCCCATCCGGACCACAAAGCGGCTATCTACGGACATATTATCTTGATGGTTCTGGGTTGGATGTTTGTACTGCCCGCAGCTGTTATGCTATCCCTTGCTCGCTCAAGATACACCCTCTATGCGCAGTTCAGCTTCCTCGCTTTAAACACGGGTGGCATGCTGTTGGGCATCGTCTACAACGCCAGTACGCCGGATCTCTACCCAAATAATGCCCACCACAAGATCGGATGGATCGTCACCATCGCTGCCGTATCCCAGGTGGCCATTGGACTTTTGGCACGCGTGGCCGGCATGATGAAGAGGGGAGAGCTGGGCAACGTGAGGGAACGCCAGGGTTTCATCCCCGTGTCGACTGAGGCCATTCAAGCCCACGAATCAGGATTTCCTGGTCCCTACCGTCGGTTTTCCCATGACAGCGGACAGGGCACAGAGCTCGGCTCGGAAACTCTCCGCAGTCACTCTATCTCGTCACCTCCAACCTCCCCCACTATCCCTTCACATCTCGCTCACAAAGAGTACCAACATGACGACGGTTTTGAGGACGAAGATCTCGAGCACAAAGTGCCATCGTTGAAAAAGACTGGCAAGGCTCTCTCGATGGTGGCAAAGGTGGCTGGCAAGATCTCGGATCGCTTCTGGAAAATCCTCATGTTTGCCTATAACTTTGTTAATCGGACGATTCTTCTCCTTAGCTTCATTGCACTCTGCACAGGGGTTACCACCTACGCCCGATTCTTTGTGAGTTTGAAAGTCTTTTGGTAATAGAGAATAGATGCTAACCATGATGATAGGAGGGCAACGGGATCTTTAGTGGTCTGGCACATTGGATCAAAGGGGGTGTTTTTGTCTGGTTGGGATGGTGGACGCTCGCTCGTTGGGCTGGCAGTTTTGGCGATCTTGGATGGGTAAGACCTCTTGCTTTTTTCAAGTCTGTTACCCCTATTCTAACCATGTTTAGGCTTGGAATGTCCGTCCGAAAAAGGCGGGCCAGAAATGGTGTCCTTCTGCCGAATTCGTCGAAAGTGCCCTCATCTTCTTTTATGGATCGACTAACGTCTTCCTCGAGCATCTCGGCAATTGGGGTGGTGAGTGGTCCTCTCAAGATTTGGAACACGTCTCTATTACGGTCTTGTTCATTGGCGGCGGCCTCTGCGGTATGCTCATCGAGTCGATACGCATTCGCAATCTCTTGAACTTTCATGTTGTCGAAACCGCCCAGGAGGATCACATAGACAGGGACCAACTCCGCGAGCCAGAGACATACGCCTTTTCTCTCAACCCCATACCGGCTCTTGTGATCATTCTCACGGGCCTGATGATGAGCTCTCACACACAAGAGAGCATGATCTCGACCATGGTCCACAAGCAATGGGGCGATCTCATCACTGCTGCGTCGCTTTCCCGCGGCTTGAGTTATGTTGTTATGTACCTCAAGCCGCCCAAGACGATTTACCCCTCGAGGCCACCAACGGAGTTGTTGACGGCTTTTGGTCTTACCGCTGGCGGTTTCATGTTCATGGCTAGTTCCAGTGACACGGTCGACGGCATGATCCACTATCAGCTCAACCCGATGTTCATGTACACGGTTAGCATGGGCTTCGTTGCGTTGATGATGGCGTGGGTGATTTTGCTGGTGGCGTTGAAGGGGTGGGCGGAGAAACGGGAGGCGGCGGGTAGGTTGACTGGGAAGGCGTTTGCGTGAAACGGTCTCTGCCTGCTGATCTTCTCATGGAGATAAAGGAGAAGGCTCAACCACGACGATGGAAAATGACGATGACCATGTGTGGAAGAAAAGAAAAGTTGGAGGAAGTTCGGTTTCGGAAATTCCTTTACGTCGCTTCCAGAGATACCCCGTTTTATACCACCTTTTTGGAGACTTTTATGTTGCATCACACGCTCTCTTGATTTTTGTACACTCGTTCACAGTTGATACCCTTTACATACATACATACGATCGTTGGAATTCGTTTGGGGAATGGGGGGAATACATGGATACAGGAGTGCTGGATGGATGAAGAATATGGCTATGATACAGGCGTACATGATTTTGATTGGGGAAAGAAGGGGCAAGGGGAGCAAGTAATGACTATTGCTTAATGGAGTTGGGTTGTTTTAGGTATATAGATGGGGATTGAACAAGGGGGTTGGTTCACCTCTGTCTATACTGAAATCAGATGACGAAGGGGCTTTGTGAGTGGTGGTGTGTAAATGTCTGATGTGCTCAAGGGGTAAAGGGGTAACGTTGCGATATGGCTATGTGGGGTTGTACAATGAGTTGGACCAAAAGAAATAAACACACTTGAGGGAGGCAACCAGGCTACTACTCCCCAAAGTGTTGAACGCCACGACACTCACCTTGACATGCATCTTGGCTTGCACCTCACTCGCACATCCAGTGTGGTTTCTTACCAAATTAAACTTTCTATTTCAAACGCTGATACCAGAAAAGGATATACAACTACCTGCCAATGTCCGATGCCACAGCAATCTCCGCGTAAAATAATACAGGGATATCAAAAAGAATAAAACAGAACAAATGACGAAGCGGAGTGACTTTTTCCCAATCCTATACCCTTCCTACCCCCCGTGTCCTTTCCTAACCAGCTCCCGTTTCCCTGGGTATAATTGTTCTTATACACCACCCTTTTCCTTTTCCAACCCCCCCCCCCCAAAAAAAACCATTCCTGCTCAGTCTATCGAGCCCTTCCCAACATATTAAAAATAAAGAAAGCAAAAAACAAACACAAATCAGACCTCAATCATCAGGGTAGTACTCCTTAATGTTGGAAACAAACCGACAACTCTCCCGATCAAACCTTTTAAAGAACCTACCCGCCGCGATAAAAAGCTCCTCTGGAATTTCAGCCGGATCCGTGATAATCTCCACATTCTCCTGCGCAATTCTGAGGCGACAATACGCCGGTCTCCTACAACAAATCAGTCACACATTCTCAAAAAAAACCGGGAGCATGGCGTTGCGCGGGGGGGCAACTTACACGCAAGTATAAAAAATCTTGTCAGTCGGCCGCCGGCCATACCCCATCTCGGAATACATATCAAATCTTCCACCTTCCACCCTTGCATCCTCATGCGAGACCGTATGCGGATCCGGCAGCATCATATTCTTGCTTCTCCACCCGTTGATAACGCCCACATACCCGTACCTCTTGTGCCTAAAAACCTGTCCAATCTTGTAGTGCACCGACCGCTGAATGTCCTCTGTGTACCTTCTATGACACGCTGTTGACCCCCGGTTGTCGAGATTGTTCATCATTCGGATGATATCCGGAACGTGCTGCCACCCAACGCGGTCATCCATGGCCATAGGCTGGCGTTTGAGGAACGAGTCGTACGCTTCGTACACGGGCGAGAGATACTTCTCGAGGATCCATAAATCTTCTGACCAGTGTTGTGAACATTCTGCCAGGAGCCTGGACAGGGAGTCGCTCCACCGAAAGGTGGCTGGATCCTTGGTCATGAGGTCAGCCCACATGGCGGCGTATTTGGCTGTGTTGAGGTTGCGAAGAGGAATACCGGTACGGAGGCGGCCGGTAGAGATGATCTTGGGGTCGTTTTCGGGAAGCGTGTACACCTCAGCCCATGAGGCCTTGAGGTTTTTTGCCATTCGCTGGACGATGATGGGCACGGGCGACGGCTGGAAACTGGCAGAGTCGTCGTCGCTTTCCCAGCCATGTTCGACTAACTTGGCGCGAAGGTATTCGATGGGCACCTCGTGATCTGAGGTGAAGGGATCGATGTACATGCGGTGCAAAGCTGTCGGTCGCTTGTTGCTCCACACAAGCTCGCCGTCCAGGTCTTCGCCGGCGGGCGGCTCGACGCTGACATAGGCATGACCTGGGAAGTTGAGACAGGCGGCATTTATCCCCAACCGTTGGGCCACGCAAACGAAGATGGCAGCCGCAACCAGGGGGAGCGACGCGTGCTCCCTTTCGGATAGGACGTGTCCAATAAGGCAGTACTGCAGATTGCGATACTCGCTGATGGGGAACTCGGCGCCAATGTAATTCTTGAGTCGAAGCCAGCGCATCAGGTTAATGGCTTTGTCTCTCGTGTTGAACCTTTTGGAATGTGGATGCTCCGTGATGTATTGGATGGCGTACTGATCAAGCGTCCGGGCGATCTGTGGAAGCTATTAGCTATAAGCCTAGTAGAGCTATAGGAACAACTTACGTAGTTAAGATCATGATCCTGGCCGTGCAAGACAAACATGTCAAAAGCCCCCAGCGCAGCATCGAGATGTTCCCTGCTGTTGAGACGCCCTTGGTAACTGAACCATACCTCCACTGCTAGTCCCCTATGAAGACTGTCCAAGGTGGCTTGCGCCCAGTACTTCTTCGCCAACACATACTCGTCCGAGTCGTCAATGTAGCGCTGATCCAGCAAGTAGTCCTTGACATCTAGCCCAAGCTCACAGATGGCTGCTACCCTCCTGGCCTGACCTCTGGTGGTCCTCACGATACCATCCAGCCATCGTTCCACCCGAAAGTTTGTTCTCCGCCTCTTCAGCCACAAGTCCTTCCAGCCAACCGAAGAGGCTCTGGCTTTGAGCTTCTTCTCGAGGTTGTGTCTCGCATCCCAAAAGTGGAAACAACGCAGACAATAAGTTCGCCACAGCAGGGGCTCGTTCGCGATATTATGTAGGCGTCGTGATGCTAGCTGGAAGTTGCGGAGGTTGTCTTCAGCAGACACAAAGTGAAGGACGTGACGGATGATCTCATCGGGGAAGTCGGAGAGTTGAGCCATCGCAGTGTAGTTTCGAGGGCGATCTGGCGGAATTCTCTTATGTGGTTCGGATGGTCGGAGGGAGCTCGAGAGGGAGCAGCGGCGCGCGATGATTCAACCTGGGAGCGCTTTATACCAGTGGCGGCCGCTCATACACGGGAGTCTCAAAGACGGGGATGCTCTGGAAGAGTTTGAAGTCATTTGCCATTGGCAAACCTTACTTTGCTAGCTTTCAGGACTTGCGCAGGCGCAAAGCGCGTCATCGCCGGACCGGCCTCATGTAGAATTGCTTATCAGTGGTAATTAATTTCTCGATAGCGCAGCGGTTGGGTGGCCCGAGCTCCTCATTCCTCAACGTTGTTGGGGCCCTCAGGTCTGTTGCGCAGCTGCAAGACATGGAGCCCCGCCCACCAAAAACGTCCCAGCCGGCAATCCCTGGCCGGTATCCCCTATCGACCGCGGGGTAGCAGTCAAATTTACTGGAGCCCCTCCACCACCGCCCACCACCACGCCGTTCTGCTTCCCCGTCCCTTGTTCTCGTCTGAAGTTGCTCCCGGACCGTGACTCACGAATTGGCTGACAGGTCCCTTATTTCGGTTTCAGGGGACGCAAAATATTCCCATTTAGGCCACTACCATCGCCCTCGACCGAATCCCTTTCCAAAGCCACCTACAGGCCAACACCAAACACACCCCGTCCACATCGACAGTCTCGGAGAATCGTCACCATGGAGAAGGTCGAAAAGGTCACCGAAGCCCTCAAGAAGGCCACAATCGGCGGCGATGAGAAGAAGAAGGCCAAGAAGGAGAAGAAGGCCGCCCCTGCCGCCGATGCCAGCGCCGGCCCCCTCGAGATGAACCCCCCTCCATCCTTCATCCAGGAGCGTATCGACCTGTTCGACCGCCTGTACAAGGAACAGCAGGAGGAAATCGCCAGTAGACCTCGCGAGGACATCACAATCACAATGCCAGATGGCACCATCAAGGTCGGCAAATCGTACGAGACCACCCCCGCCGAAATTGCCAAGGGCATCTCCAACAGCCTCTTCAAGCGCACTGTTGTTGCGAGAATCGATGGCGAGACATTGTGGGATCTCGAGCGTCCCCTTGAGAAGAGCTGCAAGCTTGAGCTTCTGGACTTCAACGACGACCAGGGCAAGTTTGTCTTCTGGCATTCCAGCGCACATATTCTTGGCGAGGCCTGCGAGCGGAGGTTCGGTTGCTCGCTGTGCATTGGTCCCCCAGTGGACAATGGTTTCTACTACGAAATGGCTCTGCCAGATGGTGCCGCTGTTCAGTCCACAGACTGGGCGCCACTTGAGAACATTGTCAGCAAGGTGGTCAAGGAGAAGCAGCCTTTCCAGAGACTCGAGATGAGCAAGGAGGACCTGCTCAAGATGTTTGCCTACAACAAGTACAAGCAGCACATCATCAAGGACAAGATTGAGGATGGCACCAAGACCACAGTTTACAGGAACGGCCCCTTGATCGATTTGTGCAGAGGCCCCCACGTCCCCGACACTGGCAGAATCGAGGCTTTTGCCATCATGAAGAACTCGTCTTCTTACTTCCTCGGTGATGCGAACAACGACTCCCTTCAGAGAATCTACGGTGTATCTTTTCCCGACAAGAAGCAAATGGCTGCCCATAAGAAGTTTCTGGAGGAGGCCGCTAAGCGCGACCACCGCTTGATTGGCAAGCAGCAAGAGTTGTTCTATTTTGAGGAGTGCTCGCCCGGTTCGGCCATGTGGCTGCCCCACGGTATGCGCATCCACAATGCGATTATGGATTACATCAAGGAGGAGTACTGGGCCCGTGGCTACGACGAGGTCATGACTCCCAATATGTTTAACGTGTCTCTTTGGGAGCAATCTGGCCACTTGGCGCATTACAAGGAGGACATGTTCCTTCTTGACGTGGACAAGGAGCAGTTCGGTCTCAAGCCCATGAACTGCCCGGCCCACGCCATGATGTTCCGTCACAGAGAGCGCAGTCACAAGGAACTTCCCCTCCGCCTTGCCGATTTCGGTGTCCTCCACCGTAACGAAGCCAGCGGTGCGCTCAGCGGTCTCACCAGAGTAAGAAGATTCCAGCAGGATGATGCCCACATCTTCTGTCGCGAGGACCAGATCAAGGAGGAAGTTGCCGATCTCTTCGACTTCATGCGCAAGTTCTACGGTATCCTCGGCCTCACATTCAAGCTCAAGCTTTCTACTCGCCCAGAAAAGTTCCTTGGTGAGATCGAGACATGGGACCGCGCCGAGTCTCGTCTTAAGGAGGCTCTTGACGAGTTTGCTGCCTCTGACAAGGATGGTGGTGTCTCTTGGGAGCTCAACCCTGGTGATGGTGCCTTCTACGGCCCCAAGATTGATATCGCTGTGCTGGACTGCCTCAACAGACCGTGGCAGTGCGCCACCATCCAGCTTGACTTCCAGCAGCCCCAGAACTTCTCCCTCGAGTACCAGACTGGCGAGGCTGTGCACAAGGGTGAGACCAAGGCTGCTGTTGAGGAGCCTGCTCCTCCTGCTCCTGAGGCCGAGGCTGAGAAGGACAAGGATGGCAAGGAGAAGAAGAAGCCTCTTCTTATCAAGAAGGCTCTTTCTCCTGGCTGTGCCCGCCCTGTCATGATCCACCGTGCCATGGCTGGCAGTATCGAGCGCTTCACTGCCATTTTGGCTGAGCACTTTGCCGGCAAGTGGCCATTCTGGATGTCGCCTCGCCAGGTTATCGTTATCCCCGTTGGCATGGGCTTCTTGGATTACGCTAAGGAGGTCGCTGCCCTGCTGAAGAAGGAGAAGTTTTATGCCGGTATGTTGTTCCTTCACACCCCTATTTTCGACATCAATTCTAACTGTGTGATTCCAAGATGTCGACAGCTCCGGCAACACCCTCCAGAAGAAGATTCGCAACGGCCAGCTCGCCCAATGTAAGTTACAACAATCCAAGCGCATTTATTCTCGAAGAGAAACTAACATGGTCTTTTAGACAACTTCGTCTTCGTGGTCGGCGACGACGAGATGCGCAACCGCAAGGTCAACATCCGCTATCGCGACGACACCTCCACCCAGGCGAGAGATGTGCCTTTTGACTTGGACGAGGCCATCCAGAAGCTCAGGCAGCTCAAGTCTAACAGGGGCATGTACAACCCATTCCCTCATGTGGCCGAGGCGAAGAAGGAGGAGGAGGTCAAGGCTTAGATGAATGAATGAAATGAAAAAATGAGGGTAGAAAAAGTAGAAGTCATTCCATCGAACCTGTTTCTTGCCTGCCGGTATACCATGAATCTGTAGCTTTTAGTGGTTTTTTGGTATTGCTTAAAGCAGGGGTTTGGGGGAGCACTGGTGTTGGTGGTGGTGATGGTGGTGTGGTGTTTGTAGCAGAAATACGAGGTAAAAAAACCCTTTCGACAAACAAACCAACTCGAGATATTGGTTGTCATGCAAGCCAAGCATGTTTACTAAGAATTCAGGGGTAGCTCGCAATACTGCCTGGAAGTTGGTCGGCTCAACAACGGACTAAAGAGAGCTGTCCAAAAAAGAAAAAAAAGGTATCATTCAAAAGCCAAAGCAAGGCACTCTACAAGATAACCCAACCAAACAACGCAAAAGCCGCAACAAAAAGCCAAAAAACAAAAACTAATCGTACTACTTCATCATGTTGAATTGCTATCCCCTTTCCCCCTTCCCATTTTGTTCCCCAATCTCTCTCCCTCCATCATGAGAAAAAAATGAAAAAGAGGACTCAGAGGTTTGTTACATAAAAGTTGAGTGTGCAATCATGCATAGCCTCATGCGTCCCGTGTGTGTTGCGTGTGTCGTCAGGTATCTTTTAACAAAAACCACCCCCTTTTTTATCATTTTTCTTTCCCCAACTAATAATCCCAGTTCCTATTTTGCCCCCTAAAAAGCCCTTTCCCATACAAAACCTAAGGCTTAGGGATATGAATCGTCTTGCTGCACATCAAACACCCATGAATAGCAAACATGAGCGCCACCGGGTGAAACTCTAGGAGGGTACCCGTGAACAAAGTGCCCAGAGGCAACGCCTCGTGAATCCAGCCCTTAGAGATCCAATACGCCATCACCGCGTCGGTAGCCAACGTTGTAGGGATGGGGGTTCCCTCAAAGTACTTTGCCTTTCCTGTGGCGTCCTTGGGGATGGCGGCGGCAGTGACGTTGAACCGGGCCAGTCTCGTCAGGCCGCACAAGACAAAGAAGCCGAGGAGGAGGTGGTCGACTGGTGTGCGGAGGCCCATAGCGAAGGCGGCTGAGGCTGGGGCTACGCCGAACGAGATCTTGCAAGACACAAAGCTTGTCAGTAAAAGAGAAAGGTGGGCTGCTGGGAGATGGGGGGAAGACATACAAGATCGGCAAGCGAATCCAGCTCCTGCCCCATCATGCTGCTCTTTTTCCTCCACCGCGCAACTTTACCGTCGAAAAAGTCAAAGAACAACCCCAGAGGCAGGAACCCCAGCGCCCAGTAGAGCGTCGAGTGGGCTTCCGTGTTCAGCGCCGAGGCGAGGGGGCCCGTGGTGATGCAGTACCGCAGAGAGGAAAAGACGGAGAGGATGCCGCAGAGGCCGTTGAGCTCGGTGATGAGGTCGGCCAGGTGGAGGGCGCGAACGAGGGAGAAGTGGCCTACATCGGACGAGAGGAGGAGGTCTTGCTTGTTGTCTTTTACTGTTGGTGGGTGGGGCGTTAGTTTCACTGGGTGGTGGTTTGGGACAGAAAAGCTCAGAAAATAGCGGGGGAGGGGGAGAATGAACATACGCGCTGGCGACTTGGAGACGGTGGCATCGTTGCTGGAGGAGGCGGCAGACCCGGAGGCCGCGACGCTTGTTCTCTTTGACATGATGGTGTTGGTTTGAATATATGCGCTGTCGGCTTTGGTTCTGTGGGAGGAGAGCAGGGTAGGTATCGTAAAAAGAGAGAGGTTGGTATGTAGTATGTCTGTGATGAAGGTGTGCTGCTGCTCCAAACAAAAGCGCAATACAAACAAGGCCACGATGGATTGCGCAGCGCAGTGTATGTACTGGATCAAGGGAATTGCGTCAGGGTCGGCGGGTCGGAGGTAGGTTGTTTTGTTGGCTCTCTCTCACAAGCAACAAGCAGGAACGGCGCAGGCGGACGCTTGAGCGGGAGTTGGTTTTGGCACAGACAGTGGGGACTTTCCGCCCGAATGGTCTGAACCGTGAACGGTGCGCTTGACCGCCTGCCACATACGGTCTAGCATCTGCCAGAAGGTCTGGTTTTTATGCGCCCAGGACGGGATGCCGTCACTTTTCTGCTGGGCTAAAGTGTGTTGCATAATACGTCATGGAAACTATTCACATTCTGCTGGCACACACATCGTGGACTTTTTTTTTTCCTTTTTTTTCATTTACAACATTTATGTCTATATAAATTCTCGCTATCAAGACAGTTACTTTTTTTTTTTATTCTTTTTCTTGTTCTGCAAAATATCAAACCAATCAGTCACAGTCGGATTCTTGAGAAGGAAAGATGGAAGCTCAATCTCTCCCTGCGTCCCTGGCCTGAACTGATCCAGGGCAACGAACGTCGTATCCATATTCAGGTGTTGCCAAAGTTGATACAGAAGCGGCCTCAAGTCTCCGGTCAAGTCGGCCAACCATCTCCGCCTCTTCCGTCGTATTTCTTCGTCGTCAAGTCCCGGCGACCTGGCCCTCTTCTTGCTTGTATTGTTTTCTCCATTATCATCATCATCATCCCAACGATAACCGTCCTCGAATTCACAGCACTCGTCATCTTCATACTCCCCATCCTCATACTCCACATTTTCCGGGTATCTCTCCGCTTCCTGCAAGATCAACTAATTCTCGACGAGCTCGTCAAGGGCACCAGACTCGCTCAACCTTTTTATCCACTCGTGAATGGCCAGTCCGAAATCGTTTTGGCGGCTGGCAGCCCTATTGTCGCTGTCGGTTTGGGTGTTCCCGCAGAGGGCCATGAGGTTGCACTCGGTTTCCCGCCCTCTCATGTACTCTTCCAGAGTCGACTGAATGTCTATTAACCAGTTGTCGGGATTCTCAATGTCGCAGATGTATCCCGGTTCCGTGTCCAAGCCATCAAAAAGCCAGATGCCGTTACCGATGGGCACAAAAGCAACAAAATGATAGGCTGCACTAGAAGCACCACTACTGCGTCTTCTATTAGCAGATGCTGCCTTTCCCCTTGCCCTCTTGGCCGCCCGGGCCCGCTTGTTCCGCATGGCGTCTTGTTCAAGCTCCAGAACAGCATTTAGAAGGTCAAGGCGGCTGTTGTGCATATTGTGGGCAGCTCGTATAAAGGTGCTGGTGGCGACCTTGTTGCCTCGGAACGAGGGGCTCAAGTCCTTGGACTGCTCCTTGAACTCGCTCAGCTTTTCCCCGAGAGCAAGATCTTTGGCGTTCATGACAATGTTCAGGAGGGCAATGGTCCCGCACGCATTCGTAGCCGTCTGCCTGGAGAACCACAAATCTGATTTGTCGTCGGGCTGACGCGGGAGCCAAACCTGCCGCATACTTCTGTAACTTTGAAGGAATACCAACCCATAAACCGGAGACCTGTTGGAGGGGCTGTTAGCAAGGTGAACCATCCGCAGGAGTTGAGAATCATACTCAAAAGTGGCAGCGAGCGTCTCGAGGTCCAGCGGTTCTCTTATCTCTGCGTCCTCAACACCCAGCTTTCTTAAGATGTCGGTGAAGAGCTTGGGATCCGACACCACCTCTGCCCAACCATCCCACTCTTCCAATTCGTTTTCCTTCCATGGTTCGAGCGACGCCGCGATGATGTCTTTCGTCACGTGCTCGGGCAGTTCGGGCTCAGGTTCACTGTCAGGATCAGAGTCGGGCCCAGATTGCTGCCCCTCATCCTGCTCTGCCTCAGGCTCCGGCTCATCAAGTGCTGGGTTATTTGCCTTCCGCTTTCTAGTCTTCGCAGGCGCCTGCTCTTGTTCGGTATCACCAGGATAGCTGGGCTTCTTAGTCGCGCGACCCGAGCGACGAGGAGCGAAATCCTTAATATCCTCTGCGTTGGTGACGTGTTTTAGAGAGGAGGAGTCCTCTGGTGCATAAAATGGATGCTTGTTCGGTGGTTTTCTCGGACCCATGCTGGATTGATATGCCGTGTTGCGTTTGGGAAAGAGAGAAAGAATACCGATCAACGCTGCTGAAACGAAGGAAGAGGTTGATGATAGTTGGCGCAAGCTGGCTGACTGACAGCAGTATGGGGTTGGTGCCTTGGCCTGCCTGGAATAGGAGGCACGAGTAGGTCAGTTTTCTGGGAAGTTACCAGAGCCATGAGATGCCGTGGCTGAACTTTGGATGTTTGGCAGGTGCTGGTGACGGCCCGTTGCGCTTTGCTACCCATCCAAGTTATCCATTACCTTGGACGCTTCGTCTTGACAATACACTCATCAAAAATAACAATCAAAATATGTCTTAATCCGGTGCATGAGGTGGGTGTCTTTGAGTATCTTGGATATTCAAACAGACGGTTGGTGATAGGAGGTGGACGGATGGACTACCGTCCGTTTCATGAGGAGAAGAAATATACCTTGAGCAGGCTGTGGAAGTTGCCGATGAGGATTAATTTCAGGCTCACAGTCATATTGGTCTGCAGAGCATCTTGTTGGGTTCCTAGATCAACCAGGGCAGGGTATGGAGTTGAGAAATATCAAGCTCTGGAAGTTGTGATGAAAGTCAAGAGTGGAGACCTTAGCTTGAGCTTAAACCAATCAGCATCGGCTGTCGTTGGACCCTGCCAGCGCGGCCCAGATGGAAACTGGAGACCGCGTCTTGACGTGCCGCTAACAAAAGCAACAGGAATTTTTGGCAGCTTTCTATTCGCACTGCGCTGCCTGCATCACCTCCACGACGAACAGCCAGCCGAATCTTTCTCGAACGAGCGGCCGTCACAAAACACACGCCTGTCGCCAGATACTGTCGCCATTACAAAAGTACCATCGTTGTTGCGCTTCCACCCATCGTCCATCCCTCATCACCCAAGCACAACAAACCGAGCATCGAGTTATTAGCTTCACCACCCAACCCGGCATGCCATGACCGGCGTCGGTGCCTTTCCTCAGACCCCCGTGGCACCCCGAGTAGGGCGTGCCCGGCCAACTCCCTTCAACAACAATCTTCCGCCAACCCTCCAACACCAGCCCCGACGACCACCGGCAAACCCCAATCCGCTGCCCGTGGCTCCCCAAGCAGGCGGCGCACCCCCCACTGCCAACCCTCCCGTCATTCCATTAAACATCCTCGATGCCCCGACACAGCGTCTGTACGCGGTTGCCGTCTATGCTGGGCTCTTGGCATGGAAGCTCTACGACTGGGCCGGCGTGGTGGAGGAGGACACCGAGTCCTTGTGGCTGTTTCTCAAATGGGTTGCCATAGATTGCGCCTTCTTGTTCGGCCTGCCAGAGCTTAGGATACCATGGCTGGAACTATCGCAGCCCTTCGTTATATCGGCCTTCTTTATTCACGCCTTCATTGACTGGTCCTTGATGTTCAACCTTGGGGTATGTTGTGTCCGTCCTCCAGGGAGGTGTTTTGGTACTGACTTTGGGTCTTGAACAGTTTGGTTGGCAGGGATGGATCATCGGAATTGTCAAGATGTTTTATGATCGCGAACTGGCTATTTCTGAGCACAACGTCAAGCTTTCCAGCATTATTCACAACCACTCGCTCATCATGGGCAAGCAAATCATCAACATTCTCCCCGAGGGCTCAGCGGTGCTCAACCCCGAACGACACCCGCTCTGCTTGAGCAGTGACCAGAAGACCGCGCTCATCCCCATGTTTTTCAACGCTACCATTCCGGTCGAAGTCGAGCTGCTTCGCACCGATCTCGA
The DNA here is from genome assembly GCF_000226545.1 of Podospora anserina S mat+. Taxonomy (NCBI): domain Eukaryota; kingdom Fungi; phylum Ascomycota; class Sordariomycetes; order Sordariales; family Podosporaceae; genus Podospora; species Podospora anserina. The sequence continues at coordinate 230,004 of NW_001939194.1, forward strand.
AACGGGTCATCAAGAGTCCATCAAGCTCGGCAGAGTGCATCTTAGGGATATCGAACGAAAGGCCAAGAAGAATAGCGACCTTGATGATATGCAGTCTGTGGTCCACTTTGAATATCCTGCCAAGAAGCCTGGCGCTTACCAACTCGGAAAAGTTCTGGACGAGTACAAGTTGGAGGTGCAGCGTCCTGGTCCCCCAACCTTTGTTGTGCCTTGCCCAAAGGCTTGGGTTGGGCCCACGACAACCCCCGGAAGGTGTCTCGCTGATCTCTCGGATCTGACTCTTCAGGTGGAAGGTACTCCGCCCCTCAAGATCACTTACAGCCGTGCCATCAATGGCAAGGATGTCAGCTTTCACTTTCAGAGCTTGCAGCCCGAGGGATTCATGAGTCCTCTCGGCGCCATACGGCCCACGAGTCTGGTGCAGGATGACGATGAAGACATCTCCTGGGCCAGGCCCCAGCGCGTTCCTGTCAGTGTCAACGAGTCCATGTACGCCAGCGGAAAGTGGCAGTACTCTGTTGACGAGGTCCAGGACGGATTTGGGAACGTTGTTAAGTACATTTCCCCTTCGGAAGATCCAGAGGGCAAAGCCAAGCCCAAGGAACTGGTCCAGGACTTCCTCGTCAAAGAACGCCCAATCCTTAAACTTGATGGGTGTGATCTGAGGAACCCGTTGAGGGCTGCCAGGGGTGACTCCAAGGAGCTGCCGGTCAAGTTTGGGATTGGCGGTACGCCTGATTCAACAGCGCACAGTCTGAGCTGGCTTTTCTCGCCCATAGACACCCTTACAGATACCGGAGATCACGGAGATGTGGTTTCGGTTGGCACCTTCAATGCTAAAAACGCCAGGGACAAACCAAGGATCTCTGCTCCCGGTCTTTACACTCTCAAGTCTGTATCTTCCGGTGGATGTGAGGGTGAAGTGCGGGAGCCGTCCTCCTGCTTGCTTTTGAACCCTCTCGAACCAAAACTTTCATTGCGTTCAGAAGAAATTCCAGACACATGTGCTGGCAACTCGATCGGTCTCCAGGTGGACCTTCACTTGATTGGCACCCCACCGTTCATCCTTCGATACGATATCATTGAAAACGGAAAAACGAGACACGCGGACCCGGTTAAGATCCCTGGCCTGCGCCACCAGATGGAGTTGATCCCCAGCGTTTCCGGGCACCACAAGTACATCTTCACTCATATCAGTGACGATGTCTACAAGGGAGTCAAACTTTCGGGCCCAGAATTCACCCTGGAGCAGGATGTCAAGCCGCAGGCGAGCGCTATTCTCCAGCAGACCATCGGTAAAAAGGCTTGCTTGGGAGACCACGTGACGGCGGACGTCATGCTCCTGGGAGACGCACCCTTCACTTTGGAATGGGAAATCATCCACGATGGAAAGAGAAAGGCCCACAAGGCTACCAACATTGAAGGGAATGAGTACCAAATCTCGACGCCACCTTTGACCCAGGGTGGCGAGTACACTCTGGCATTGAGCAGCGTGCAGGACAAGAGAGGCTGCCGCAACTTTTTGAAGCAAGAGCTGAAGATCTCGGTACGTCGCCAAAGCCCAAGGGCTGCGTTTGGCCAGATTGAGCACAAGCGCAAGATCACGGGCGTCGAGGGCTCGCCCCTTAGCCTGCCTTTGAGGCTCACTGGTGAGGGACCCTGGAAGGTCTCGTACATCAAGCTCAACGACGACGCGGCTACGCGCCAAGAGAGGACTGTCAGAAACGACAATGGTTATCTTTCGGTCCGGGAACGTGGTACCTACCAGCTTGTGGATGTTTGGGACAACCAATGCCATGGTGTTATTGACCCCAAGACCTCCACATTTGAGGTCGACTGGTTCTCTCGCCCCGACATGTCTGTCCTGCTCTCTCACGGCGTTCAGCGAACGGAGACTGGATACCGCCTGGAAGATGTCTGCGAAGGTGATGTGTCTGGTTTCGAGGTGGGCATGAAGGGTGAGTCGATACTCCATCACTGTGGTAATTTGATCAACTGTTAACTTGTCATAGGAACTCCCCCATTCTCGATTGAGTACGAGATTCGCCACAAGCCCCCTCAAGGATCAGCGTCTACTGCCAAGAAGAAGTTTGATGTCGCCTTGAGAAAGGAATCAATCCAAGCCGACACATCCAAGGCCGGCACATACACGTACAAGTTCACGGCGTTGGAAGACCACCTGTACAACAGCGATCGCAACTTCAAGCCCGTGCTCGTAGAGCAGAAGGTGAACAGCAAGCCCACGGCGGCATTTGCCAAACCTGGACAAACCTTCAAGTATTGCAAATCCGAGCAGGGTGCGGAAGAAGGAATCCCTGTCGTTCTCTCAGGTGTGCCTCCATTTTCTCTGGAGGTCGAGATCAAGCACCAAAGCGCCGCCCTCCCCGAGATTTACCGGACCCCCGTCATCAACTCGGACACGTACGAAATCCAGATCCCTCGGCATCAGCTTCGCCTTGGTACCCAGAACATCCGCATCCGCGATGTCAAGGATGGCAGCGGCTGCCACTCGGCCACAGCCAACATTGGCGGTCCTTCGATCCAGGTGCAGCTCTTTGAGGCGCCCACCATCTACCCGCTCGAGACACGCACCGACTACTGCGTGGGTGAGCGTATCTCGTACACCTTGTCAGGCAGCCCACCATTCGACGTCTGGTATACCTTTGACGGCGTCGAGCGCAAAGCCAAGTCAACCACGACTAACTTCCGTCGCGTGGCCGAGTCGCCTGGTGAGTTTGTCATCACGACCATTTCAGACAAGTCGTCCGAGTGCAAGGCGCCTGTCAATGTGGCCAAGACGATCCACCCCATGCCGGCCGTCAAGATCAGCAGGGGCAAGAACGCTCGCGTTGATATCCACGAAGGTGGAGAGGTGGAGATTCTGTTCGAGTTCTGGGGCACGCCTCCCTTTGAGTTTACGTATACTCGTAGCACGAACGCGAAGAAGGGACAGAAGAGTGTTGTGTTGGAGACGAGGCACGATATTAGCCACGAGCACAGCAAGGTCATCCGGGCGAGCCAGGAGGGCACGTATGAGGTTGTGGCCATCAAGGATAAGTTTTGCGCTTTTTCGACGATGGGGGGAGATGAGAAGGGTGATAGGAAGGGACAGAAGAAGTTGGGGTATTGATGGGAGGCGTGTAGGGGGGTGTGAATATGAATGGTGGGTGGACTGGTGGATGTAGGACTGGGTTTGGGAGGAAGCGCTTGACAAAAGAAATTGGCATTTTGTCTTGGGGGTTTTTGTCACATTTTTTTTATTTTCTGGGATTGTAACTAAATGAGGTAAACCATAGCACGGCGTTTTTGTGGGAAATTGAAATGGGTGATGTTGGTATTTATGGGGGTTGGGGGAGAATAGAACTTGGTGACTGGTGTTTGTTCAGATGAATCCGATGCTTGTTGTCTGTCAGTGGTTTGGGACACCTAGGCGGAAGTACCTACTAGCATGACGATGATAGCAGATGAAGATCGGGGCTCAGCAATTTGGAATAAGGTCTGAAGTCTTGATTTTGTTCCCCCACAGGATTTATGGGCCAGTTGTAGGATGAACTTTGATGATCGACTTTGAGCACTCGACCAACGCCTCGTTTACAAAAACCTGACAAAAAACAATGAGCCGCACCGACCCAAACAGACACCATCTCGATGGTCAAACCGCACCTGGAAATGTGAACCCCCAGCCCGACTCAGTGTTGTCAAATATGTCCGCACCATCAACACCATCGACACCACCTACTCCCTTTGACACCCCCTGGCCCATCTGCCTCCCATCTTCACTCCCGTCTTCTGGTTTTTTTCTTGTGGGCTGCTTTTCTCTGGGTGGGTTGTTGTTTACCTATCTTTGTGAGATCCGGGATTTGCTGCTGCCGGTCATTTTGAGGAGAGGGAGGTTGTCACTGTTTCTGGAAAGGGAGTTTGAGGATATGGGATAATGGTGGGAGAAGGGGGTGTATGTGCGGTTGCCTGGTGTACGGTGGTTGTTTTTTTTTGGGGGGGGGGTCGGTGTATGATGTTGGGGGGTTGGGGTTTGGTTTTTGAGTGGGTGGTAGCTTTGGGGCTTGAGGGGGATTAGGTGGGTTGTTCAAGGGGGAAGGGGGAGGTAGTTGAAGAGGGGGAAGGGGAGGATGGGTATGTTCCTTTGGGGTTGGTGGTTTATTTGAGGTTGGGGGGGGGTGAGGGTGTTGTGGTTTTGGGTAAGTGAACCAGGACCTTGTAAGAAATCGCAGAGCACAGACGAGGAAACAGTTTGTTCATCGTGATTTATTGTGTGTACTCTTCGTTCATGCCGCTGTCAACATGCTCAATTGTTCACTTCGCCCCCACCAACCAACCTTCAAAACACAATCTCATCTCTTGCTTCCCATCGACATCAGACACCCTATATTCGCCAGAGTAACCCATCGAAAAGCCGTATGACAACTCAACGGGTAGACAGCCTCGGCGCACCCACCCATCAGATACTCCTTTATCTCAGGCCTCTTCATCAAAAACACCCTCCATCAAAACACCCTCCATCAAAACACCCTCCATCAAAACACCCTCCATCAAAACACCCTCCATCAAAACACCCTCCATCAAGACACCCTCCATCAAACAGCCGGTTTTCCAGAACCTCATCACAGACAACTGGCCTCATCGAAATTCCACCACCAAATACCCGTCATGGAACTCGCTCCCATCTGGGGAATGTCTGCTTGTGGGAATGGCCGTGTCGTCTCACTATTCATACCAGAGTCGTTAATAAAGACACATCGAGATGATTCTGGCTGTCAGACATACCTGTAGTAAGCCCCAACGGCTTCCACTCGAGAGAACTATCCCGTAATCGAAGACCTTGTGATGTTAGCCAGCAAGGGACAAATGCACGTACCTTGTAGCTGATGATTTGACAACGATTTGATACAAAAAAAAGCTGTTCGCCCACCCACCCTGTCTAGCCGACCGACTACCCACCCCAATCCAGCGAGCCGAGTCCAGGTAAGTGTCCCGAGCCCGCAACTAGTGGTGGGCAGCCACGTCGTTTAGGAGTCGTAGAAGGTTCCACTTAAGGAGAGCTCTGCAACATCCGTGACGGTGAGGCCAGGATGGAGTTTGCTGCAGCCGTGTAATGCTTCAGACACCACCCTTCCACGAAAGTACCAGGCGACATCGAAGTCTGGATATGTCGGTCATGAGGCATCAGTGTCACCAATTCCAAAGCCACACCGAGGGAGGGGAGGACCAAGGTGGCCGCACCCCACACGATGAGCCAGTGGGCTGGGTCCTCCGCCGAGCCAGACGTTCATAGAGCCACACAACGATAGACCCCCGTAAAGGGCAAGGCAATGATACTGCTGGAAAGGAGGAACACAAGAAGGGCGTAGCAAACACGCTGCCCACGCGTGCCAGAAGAAGGGGAAGAGAAGGATGGCATTCTTGCTTTCGGTAGTTGGCAAAGAGAGAAAAGAGAAGAGAAAATGTGACAAGGCCGGAGACTTGGGTTTTGAAGCCGCTCTGGAAGCATGCTCGTTCTTGCTGTTTCCTATTACTGAGGTCATTTTGGTCCCCGCTTGCAGGCGTAGTTCCTTCCCCAGTACGTCGAACTTCGCTGGGAGTTCTCCGAATCGTCCGTTGGTGGGAAGAGATGGGGAATGGAAGTCACAAATCTGAAAATCCGTGAGGAAAGAACAGAGCAGGACACCGTGGTCTTTGGTCCCGAGGGTAAGTCCCATTGCATGTGTTGCCCTCCTGTCTGCGGAAAGCACCCCTGAGCTGTAATTGAAGCATGGCTTGGGACCACCAAATCCTGGGTTGGCCACATTTCTCCAGGCAGAAGATATGACCGCGTAAATGTTGAACTCCGTGATAGTTCAAGATAACCTAAAGAAAGTCACTACACACTCTGGAAGATGTCAAAGAAAATTGAAACCATATTCGGACCATCAGGTAGCAGCCAGACAGATTTGGGGATAGGTGCTAACCTCAATCTTGGGCAAACAATCATGGCACTTTTGGTTATGCACGGATAGAGAAAGAGGGGATTCAAAGTTCGCTTTTCCAAAAATTTTGAGTTCACAGCTGGCGTCTTTGCAAGCTTTGGCACATTTTGCCAGGTGGGCTGAAAGCTTTTTTCACTACTCAATCGAATTCCCGACAATCTTTCCGAGGTTTAAAGGCGTTTCAAATTGCTGAGACAACCTCGGCCTTGAGAAAGCGACCGCAAACAAGGAGCGAGCCTCTGAAAAGCCGATCCGAGTTCAGAGCACAGAGAAGAACTCGATGGTGACAACCTATCTCGACCTCACCTCGGATCATGATACTGCCACAATCAACAGCGGCATCACACACACCCCTCAAACAACAAAAGACAGTTCTCATCTCTTGCTTCGAGTAGTAATGGAAAAACTCGACACAAAGGCCCCGGGTGACACAACCAGTGACCTCCCCCAACCAAATACCCCATCATCACCACCACCGCCGCCCCCCGAATCAACACTACGACAACGATGGAAAGCCTTGACCAAAGTCCTCCTCACACCCTACAAAATCCCCAGCCCGCCCCTTCCCCCCCCCTCACCCCCCTCCACCCCCTCACACCCCCCAGCGACAGACCCTCCTCACCATCCTCATCGCGCCCGTCTTCTGGTTCAACATATCGCTCATATTCTGTGGTCTACGCCTTCTCCTGCCCATGGATTTCGACAAAGACCCGGTCCTTCTTATGAAGCTGCACGGGCGGATTTTGTTGCAAGGTATTACAGGTGGGACAGTTCTCGACCTGGTGCTCTTGGGGGTGTGGTACCTGACGGGGGGCTGGCAGATTTGGGGGGTGAGGTTTGCGAGGGAGCGGATGGCGGTGTGGAGGGGGTGGGAGGGGAAGGTTGGAATGGGGGAGGTGGAGAGGAGGTGTAGGGGGGGTGTATAGGCCTTTGGGGATTTTGTTGGAGGAGTTGTGGAGGGGGTGGTTGGGGGATCCTTGGGAGGGGGAGAGGGGAAAAGGGGGAGGGGGAGGGTTGGAAGTTGGGATGTGTTTGGCTGCTATTGGACTTTACTCTCTCTTTATTGTCGTTATGTGTCTATCGAGAAAAGGTGCTTCACGTCAAGATAGTCAACTGTCTTTCTCTTTTTCAAAAAAGGGTTTTGATCAGAGGATGGGAGAATAAGGCTCTCTGGAACATGACTGGAAAGCATGCTGTTGGAGGAGGTACGAGTGCGGACAGACCGTGGGCGAGAGACAGGGCAGTGCCGACGTCAGTCTTTCGGCAAGGCTCTGTCTTGTCGTGCCGACTACCAGATTGGTGGGTAAGGCTGGACTGATGGGAGATGAAATCAGATTATCAGTTTCTCCATGTGCCGTCAGTCAGGCGTCCAAGAGATGGATTGGTCTGTGCTTCTGTGCATCGTATTCAGGGGGGGGGGGGGGGGGGCGATGCGATTGGTTGTTGGAAGAGTGAGGCACTGGACGTGTGTGGCTTACCACCTTTGCTGCATGTGGACGCACGTCTTTGGGGATGGGAAAATCGCGAGATACGATGAGGGTGTTGTTGCGGCTGAAATAGGATGAATATGGAAATGTATATATCTCGCTCATGACGCCCACTGCGGCATGGGATGAGGAGTAACGATTTGGTCATACTCAACCACCACTGAGCACCACAAGATCGAAACCACGATGGAGTCAGGAGAATACGGTATGTTTTCTCTGGATGGAGTTTGTCCGTGCTTACTTACAACCAAGTCAATAGTCCCTGGCAGTGTGTACTTTTACGCCCCCAACAAGGGCGCTGCCATCTTCTTCGCCATAGCTTTTGCTTTCTCTGGCTTTTACCATATCTACCAGTGCATGTACGAACAGGATTCAACTATACTTGTCATCACTTACCAATACTGATCGTGAACACCAGCCACTACAAGAGCTGGCGCCTAACCGGCCTCTACGTCTTCTGCGCCGTCCTATTCGCCGGGGGCTTCGTCGTCCGCGCCTGGGGAGCCTTTGACTACACCAACCTCGTCAAGTACATAGTCAGTGTTTGCCTCATCTACGGCGCACCGTACGTTGTTGATACCCCATCCTCTCTCCTCGCCCCCTCCCCCAAATCTACACATTCCGCTAACCTGCACCACCACCCCCTTCAGACCCCTCCTGGAGCTCGCAAACTACAACATACTCGGCAGAATCCTCTACTATGCCCCCTACCACTCCCCCATCCACCCCGGCCGGGTAATCACCACCTTCGCCTTCATCTCCGCCGTCATCGAAGCCCTCAACGGCAACGGCGTCTCCCTAACAGCAAACCAATCCCTCGCCCCCTGGCGCCAAGACATCGGCCGCGCCCTCCTCAAAGCATCCCTCCTCATCCAAGTCTTCGTCATCACCCTCTTCATCCTCCTAGCAGCCATCTTCCACCACCGCTGTTATAAGTCAGGGATGCGCAACGCCAAACTCTACAACCCGCTCTACACGCTCTACATCTCCACCGCGTTGCTCTTCGCAAGGACAATCTTCCGGGTGGTGGAGTACTGGTCCATCGCTGAGCATGATTACTGGAAGCCGGGGTTTGATCCCAAGAGTTTGAGCCCGGCGATCAGATATGAGAGTTTTTTTTATGTGTTTGAGGCGATGCTGATGTTGATCAATCATGTGCTGCTGAATGTAAGGCATCCGAGGATGTGGCTGCCAAAGAGCACAAAGACGTACTTGTCTAGGGCGGATGGGGTGACGGAGATTGACGGGCCGGGGTATAAGGACGGGAGGCCGTTTTGGGTGACGCTTGTTGATCCTTTTGATGTGCATGGGTTGTTGGGTGGGAGGAAGAAGGGTGGTGACTTTTGGGATGGGGATGGGGAACAACGGACGGGGAAGGATGGGTGTTGATGGTTTGGAATTGTTTTGGTCAGGACGAGCGGTGAAGGGAAGGAAGGCAAACACTTCTAATCGCTGGTGAGAGGTTCGGTCCGGTGTCTTGGGATTCTCCGTTGGCGTACGGCGTCAAGATGCTTGTTTGCCTGTTTCTTCAAGGGGAACCGAGATCCGATCGTATAATGCGGTGAGCGGTGAGGCGCCGACGGGGAAGAGGCGGTTTCAGAAGCCTCAAAGGAATCCGCCAGATGAGTGTGTAGTTTTCATGGCCTTTTTCTAGAAGCCGCTGCGGTCATAGGGTGGGGTTGAGGGCGGCTTGGTCCCTCGGAAGGATGTATAGACTTTTTCAACGTGCACAAGTCATCGTGTTGAGCATTGATTTCGAATTCTTGAAGTTGATCGCCCCAAATGCTGTTTCGATCTTGACAAGAACTCGGAGCCGGCTTGCTGTTGGCCATGATACGAACGGACGAACAACGGGCGGAAGTCCTAACGACCAACCCCGGAGATGGCCTCAAAATGTCAAGGTCCATTTTCGTTGTTTTATGCGACCAGAGGCCAACACGAGAATGCCGCACGAGGATTTATTGTGCGACTTCAAGTGCCAAACTTTGGGGGTTTTGGACGTCTATGTGTGTTAGCCAAGCCTCAAAATTTAGGACTTTGGGAGCCGATTGATATCAAGCGAAGTGGGACTGCAATTTTGTCAAGTATCTGAACAGCAGCTCTGTTTATCATTCATGACGAGGGAGAAACCGCCAGTTGGACCCTTGAGAATCCTTCATCCTTGATGGCCACTAAGCAAGCAAGCCGGGCTGGTGATGGCGGAAGACCATGTGGCGTCGGCAACTTCCACCGGGCGAAAAAAAAAAAGGATGCCAAGATGAAGAACTACCGGTCATTTCGGTCATAAAATTGATTCGACTTGAAGGACACGCGAAAATGTAGCTGGGAACGGGGTTCACCATGAGACTTCTAGACTGGAGGTTGATGAGGTTTGTGTGCCTGTCATTGTGGCTTGATGAAGAGCACTGTCCATACTAAGTGTGGCGTTTGTGGCACACTTGTGTGGGTTTGCCTTTTGGCCTGGCGGGGCACGGTCGGTGGCTTGAACGCCGTTGATGTTCATTCTCACTCGGTTTGCTGTCGGTAGTCAGAAACAGTGCCCGGAATAGCATCCGAAGGGTGCCTATCTTTTCTCTACTTTTGTCAATTGCCTTTGTGAGGCGAGTGATTTCTCCGCCTGACAACTCAGCCGGGCATTGAATCCTTCCGCTGTCATGTCCCCGCCCACGCGCGAGCTGCGAGTTGCTGACTGCTAGCTAACATCAACCCTCGCTCAACCCTCTCAGCACACGATCACGATACACGATACACAACCGTGACGCGAGCCAAGGTGACATGCTCCTCAAAGGTCTGTTTCGTTTCTAGCATCTGCACCGTCTCAAACACACTACAGCCCGCCCCCGTCGCCCCTCGTCCCCTCGTCCCCTCATCCCCCCGTGCAATGAGACGCTGCTGCTTGTCACCTGCATGCCATGCCATGCTGCGGTAAATGCATATTCGGGAGGCGGTTTTCTACGGGCACTATACCTGGAGCCTAGTGGCCTCGTTGGTTCAGGTGCACAATTGCAGCGTCTTGTAGGTAATACAAGATTAATTTGTTTCTCAGTACCAACACAGCCTCGAGGATCAGCTTCCCAACTCGCCTCCTACTTTCGGCTCTTCCTTTTCCTCGGCCTCGGCCAACTCCCCAACACTGAATTGCGAGTTGTGGATTGCGAAGTTGCGAGAGGATCGCTGCTAGTTTCAAACGGCAGAGGCCGAGATATCGTTTGTCCGAGGTAGTTCCTTGGTGACAGTCAATCCCTCTGGCGCGGGGCTGCTTTGGTAACTTGGTACGGAGTAATTCGAAAGATTGATTGATTAATCCGCCTCTGCCCGCTGAACCCAGCGTGCCAGTGTCCCGGTGAGGTGAAAGAAGGGCCAAGGGATGCCAGCATTGCCAGGCTGCCGTTTTTCCAACACACCAACCCATCAATCCCAATCCCACCCCTGTCGGCGGCGGTGCACCGCCCGAACAGCAGCACGCGCATCGCAGCGGTCATCTTGGGCCGCCCGCCTTTTCCATCAACCCCCCCCCCTTGTGCCCTTGTGTGCCCCTGTGCCCCTGAACATTCCGTTTACCAAAACCTTATACTTCGGGTGTCGCCCACAAACCGCCGCATCAAACTACCGAGTCGAGAGTAGACATATCTTAGCGGCCTTCTCAGCTTATATCATCAGCCAGTGGTGCCTTCACCAACCTACCTATATGATCCTTTGGTAGCCACTTTTCTCCTTCCTTCCCAAGTGCTTCACGGCCATGGCAAACACAAGGGACACAACAATGGCCAACCCGTCAGCTTCAATGTCACAAGAACGGTCTGAGTGGAGGGGTCCCGAAATATATCTCCATCTCGAGTTTAGGGTCGCCTGGTCCAGGAAGCCACAGCCCGTCAAGAACCACCAAGTTACATACCGATCTCGCGCCAGTCGTGAGAGGGCCCCAGCATTTCCTCGTCAGGTTCATGCTCCCAACACCAACTACCTCGCCGCCATCCGTGACTTTGATCAGAGACAGGCAGTACGCCGGAGCTTACTTGCCGAAGGCCAGCAAAGAGCCCACCATCAGTTGCAGGAGTACTACCAGGAGGACACACGGGGGAGACCACAGCACCAGATTCCCATCATCCACGAGCCGGAGCAGGAGTCAGATCAACGTCGATCTCGAGCCGAGTCGGTTTCCTCACATGAGCGAGGAAGCTCAGCGCCCCCACCCATTGGCGATAACCCGTGGGACGTGAGCGTCCCGAGAGGACAACAGACAAAGGCTCTGCCCCCGGCGCCTTCCCAGTTCCGCTTGGGAGAGGGATCTGATCCATGGTCAACCTGGTCGCTGCCACCGGGCTTTGATCCGACAATCTCTTTGCAGGATGAGCCCGAAGACTCGGCACAACGACCACAAGAATGGGTGGCATCCAACCCTACCGAGGTTTCTACCTTCTCACCCGAACCCGCCCAAGCCACCACCCACGCGCGCGATCATGTGGAATCTGGTTCCGTCATGACATCTCCTTTCAGTCCCGAACACTTTCCCGACCAACCTGACACTGGTCGCGTACGGGAACTGGAGGCGCTCTCGGCAGCTATGATGACGGTCGACAACGGGTTCGAGAATCAGTGGTGGTATCAAGGGCGGCGAGCCCAGGTCGCCGAGGATGCCAACGAAACCAGAAGTCTGCATTCACCGAGGCCAGGAACACCGGAGCATGTCCAGCTGCACCGCTGGTCAACAGAGCCCATAGGCAGCCCCGAGACGATGAGTGCCACCGTCAGCGGCCAGACTCCTTCCCTGGCCCAGACTGGCTTTGTCTCTCCGATCACGGAAGCTGCGAGCCCTGCTCTGGGTTTTGGCACACTTCAACGGACGTTGTCGACGAGGTCGGAAGAGCTGTGGTTTTCTGAACGGGCATAATAGTGTTCTGGAGGGTTTTCCATTTTTTTCTTGTTCGACTTTCTTGGTATTTATTAATGTGATCTAATGTACATGTATCTATGAATGGGACTCGCTCGGCTTTGTGACGTGAGTAATGTGTTTTTTGGAAGAAAAGCGTATTGTGGAATTATTGGGGAGTTTTGGGTCTTGATTTGGAGTTTTTGGGGGGGTTCTTTTTGGTAGTGACTTGTCTCTTTAGCTGAGCCGCCTGTATACAGCGTGGCTTTGTCATTGGCGATATCCAATGTTTAAGATGTATTCTGTTTCTGTCATTTTGTCTTAAGCTACTCCTGTGACAAGAAATGCTGGTTTCCAGCCGACCCCTCTGCAGATAGATACCGAAAATAGAGAACAGCATTCCTGATGTTGACGGATAGGCAATGTGTCTCGAATTTCACATGGGGAGTATAAATCTATATACGGAAAACAACATCTTTACTTGCTCAACAAAGAAACTTGGAATGTTGACGAACTGAAACTTCATTCTTTCGTTGTGCTAGAGTCGGCATGTCTGTAGCTTAGCAAGCGCAACTGGAGTGTGTGTGCAAATGGATGGTGGCCCCTCGCCCACCTCCTCCTTCCTTTGAGTCCTCACTGGAGACTCCAGGCACTCATCGGAGAGTCTAGACTGAAGTTAGTGAAGAGCCTCAGGGGTAGGTAAACTTGGGATGTTGGTATGTGGAGGCCTGGAACGCTTGACCGTGAGGTTAGGTAGGTAAGGTATGAGAGATTTGTTCTGGACAGAGAGGAGCTGGTTCATGATAGGTACTTGCATGCGGCTTGGGAATCCCCGGACGACCGACAACCTGCAGCTCTCGGCGTTTGATCTTTGGGAGCTGCCTGGCCGTGGTGGGTGAGCCGGGCTGAAGTGGTTGAGGAGGGAGGGGTGTAGTCTGCTCTCTTCATGGCATGGCAAGGGGGGCTGCTCGAGTGGGGTGTATGGCAGTCCGCTTTCTTGTGGCCTGGCGAGAGGGGGTTTATTCTCCGTCTTGCATTCTTTGCCATGATGTTACAGTACGAATATGTGAGTGACGTCGAGAATACCGAGAGGTTTTTTCTCGTTTGCTTCATCAGAGATGGTCGTTTGTGAACCTAGCCCTACGCTAGATGATGGGGTAGATTCGGGCTTGTGATGGCCTGCCAGCCAAAGGGCCTGGTGAGTAAATTATTTCCCTTGCCGCTTGGTGATGTGGGTAACAGGCGGGAGGCCCCTTCTCGTTGCAGTGATTATCTTATCGTAACGGAGCTTCGGTGAAGCTATGGCTGTTTGATGCCACTTCAGGGATGTATTGTTGGAGCCTGTTGACGGCCCTTGCAGCGGGTAATGTGGTATCTGCGACTTGGGCAATCTTCACTGTCTTCAGTGGGTCTAGCTTGACGGTATCTACCGTGACCCTCGGGCTCGAGCAGGAAACGATGGGGGCCTAGCCTTCACAACGTTGCAGATGTATCTCAGCGGCGCCAGCTCGGCTCTGGTGGATGGCTTAGCGGGCCTGGCGGCTGCTCGATAGCCTCAGGGGAAAGGGTGAACTGCTGAGGTGGAGGTAGTTTGTGTAGGACTCGGCCCGTTTGTCTCTTGGGCAATGTAGGTGATACTACTCCGGGGTTGATCCATCGTGATCTTGAGGATGGTCTAGAGTGTAGCCGGCGGAAAGAATGATGAGCAAGGAGACATTTGAAGGTTGTGATTCAGGGGTCTGGACATGAGTGTTGAAGCCGTCAGATGTTCTAGCTTGAGAAGAATCATTCTTGCTACAAGACCATGCCCATGCCGAGTTCTCGGTCATGTCGCCAGAGCAGTCCTTGACTGATAGCCCACTCTGCCAGCCATGAAGGCGAGGGGCACTGCCGCCCCTCACTCCACAGGACTGGCTGGCAACTCATTGGTGGTAAGAGCCAGAGGAAGAATACCACGCGGGCCTTGTTGTTTGACCTGGTAGTTGGTGGAGGTTTGCGGGGAGCTTTACTCGGCTATTCATGGGGTGGAGATGGTCGTGGCCCAGCATGTTTGGCAGTAGCCAGTCTCTCAGGTGGCTACCATCCCCTGTCTAGACGAGGCTTGGGTATGAGAGGTAGCTAGGAGGCGACGCCCCGTGATTTCCCTCGAACCTTTGGCCTCATGAGCTTTGAATGATAAATGTCTTTTACCATGTCACTGTGTCCTTCGTCTGTGACGTTGCCATTGTGGGAACATCTGAAGCAGTCAGATCACAAAGAAGCCTGATCAAGAGGTAGAATGCCTCGTTATTGCCTTTACAGTTCCGATTATGCAGTGTGAATGTGGCTTTGTAGCCTCATGTAAAATGAGGAAGAAAAATAGTCGACGAGGTTGTACTGGGGGCGTCCTGAGAAAAGGCAGGGAACCTTAGGCTGCCAGATATCTTGCAGCAGCTGTAACATGGTTGAGCCCAGGTCATGTCGGCTTCTTGCTGCATCGCCTGAGACCCCAGACTTGATCTGGACCGCCACTGGCCGCTGGAACACAACTGAGTGGTTCTGGTAGCACCGCTCAGAAACAATGTCGTCAGTTGGATCATCCAAAAGGGGTTACTGGACTACCAGGATCTAAACGCATGAGTGGGAAGGATGTACCGAGTGACATGGCTGGCTCCTGAATAGTAACGAAAGATCTGTCAGTCACTTGGCCAGCATGTGATAGACATGATGCTGGAAAATAGAATTAATTGTAAATTTACCTACCTTGATGGTGTCGATGTCCACCCTGCCAAATCCTTCCAATCTCGTTGGCCAGCGCTTGTCGTTCCTTCCCCGTGAAGGGGCGGAGGCGGAGTTGGGGACCCATTTCCAGCAGCTACATCCATATCTCTTAGCTAACGACCTGACACTTTCGCAGTTGTTCTTTTGGTGAGATGTGACTGCCGGCTTGATATCGGGCCTGGACTGACGGCGGTAAGCACCGAAGTCATCCTCTTTGCAGATCTAGCCTTCTGACAGCGACAGCCATCTCAACTATCCGCGAATCCTCAGCATCCACAGCATCGATTCGGAGTATCTTCCTTCGTTAAAGCCGTAACGATTGCAACTCGCTCCTACTCCCGGTTCACCAGAAGAACTCGGCATGGCTTGGCCCCAAGAGGTTTACACCTTCTCTCACTTCCCGCTGCAGCAGCCACCCAGGTCAAAGTCTTGGTAGCCGACTACTTCAACCCCCTTAGGGTGACTTTCATGGCAAAGGAGGCTACTCTGGACGGTTAAAGACCCGCAAAAGACGTGTCGTGCAGAAAGGGGGCCAACACCATCCGTCCGATGATCTTTGGATTCCCGCTCCGCTCCGCTCCAACAACTGCAACGGCACCATGGCCGCTAGGTACCCCTCCATCCGTCACAGCCTCTTCTACCGACATACCGTCCATCCCATGTGCCCATCAAGAGGCCATCACAAACACTCCTGCATGCAGCTGCGACCCCCTTCGACAGGTGTGCCCTGGTCCGCAGTCCCGAATGTTGACAACGCCAAAAAAAATTCTGTTGCCTAGCTGTATGTATCCGGTGTGCCCAATCAGGAACCAGGAACTTTTCCTTTTGGGTTGAAGGATTCGGGAAGAAAAGCTCACGCTCCGATACAAGCATGCTCATCGAATTATCGCAGTATCGAATATCACTCAATCCAAAGCTAGGGGCAGTACCAAACCTTGGTATCCAATCGGCAAGCAGAGATATATGTTTGCCTGGTGAAGCCACATGCAGTCGAAGCTTGTGCAGATGATATTGTCTGTATCAGCACGGCGCGTGGAAAGTGTCTTTACAGGTCAGTTATTTTCCGATCAAAAACTCGAACTTCTCAAACATCTTGCTCATCATTCAACAAGACCGGACGTCAACCGCTGATGGGTTCTACCGGGGCGTATCGCCAAAACCAGTGCAACGTCTTTGATCTCCCCGTTCCCATCCCCACCTGGCCTTCTCCACCAACTATCGCCAAATATGGCAACTTCCGGAGCGTTGTCAGTCAGAAACCGCTACTAACAAAGTTCCTCAAAGTTCCTTCTACCACGTTACCCCACGTTGGATCTCCAACGTTATCATCCAAGGGTTGTTGATGATAAAGGGGGTAATCAAATATTTGAGGCTGAGTTATGCAGCAAGCCCCCCCTGTTATCTCCGTTGCTGACCCCAGTTTTACATGCACATCTCACCAACATATATGCAGTTGTCCCGCGTTTTTTTATTTCCAAGACACAAGACACGGACGCGGGGAGAGAGAGAGAGAGATGTTTCATGTGTCCAGTTTCCCAAGATGTTGTGTTCATCCCAAGCCAGAAGCAGTCCCAAGTGGAGAGAGCACTGCCCCTCTCACGCGGTGAACCATGGTAGGGAAGAAATCCTTCCCGCTTCGTCCATCCACAACACTGCCGCGCTTTTCCCAATCTGGTGGGGAGGATGTGATTTGTTGGAGGGGTAGCTACTGAGTACTGATCAAAACATACAACTCTATGTGGGCATATGCACGATGAAGGAGATTAACGAAATTCCATGGCAAGTTTGGTTGCAAGAGAAGATGAGGATGAAGATACCATGGCATGATCCGAAATAGCTTCTTGAACGGCCAATGTTGTAATCACTGCCCGGGTAAGTCAACCTCGCCTTGCCGCATCGACACTTGTGAGAGTTTCTTGAAACGGATCCATCTCGTCATTGCCTAACTTCATGCTACTTACCATCACCTACTTACATAATGGAGGAATTAAAAAGAGAAGCGGGGATTCCGAAGTGAGACCCATGATGTCAGCGTCTTTCTTGTTACACTGTGAGGCGAAAACATCATCACCACATGTAAAAATAACGCGGTGACACTGAAAACATGTCTGCCCCTTTTTCAAGCGCCACAGGGGGACACAATTAGGTATTCAGCCATCATCAGGCCATCAAGCTTTTCTACCCAAAGTGTCGCTTGCACGACCAGGGAAAATATTCTTCCTTCGGGCCATCAACTACGTATCCCTTCAAGTCTGTCTTGAATGCCAGCAGTTGTTGAGCATTTCCTGTGTTTTCTACAGTCCACCAGCCAAACTAAAAAAAAAAAAAAAAAAGGCCCGCCCACTGCAGCCCATCAAACAGCCTCTTTAGAGCTTCCAACTCTCATCAACACGACTCCCCGCCTATAAAGTTCAAGGTACAGGGCTCGGACGTGAATGAACTTGCTATGCCCGCAGAAAACAAACACACCGGCTCAAACTTTACGGTCAAGATCACCAACGTCATCACTCCCACTTGAACACACACACAAACTCAACTCAACTGCAATATTTTACATCATTTTTCTTCTTCTCTGCCTTCCTGGCCTAGGTAATTCCACATAGATGTCCTCGAAAACACAAAAAGAGCTCTCAAGAAGTTTCTCTCTTTCCACCACAAAAAAAAAAAAGAAAAAAAGAAAAAAAATCCCTTTCGCCTCAATTCATATCCCCCTAATCTTTCACATCCTCCAATTTGGGTTATGGCCTCTATGGCATCAACCCCCTTCCCACAATATATCGTACCCTATACCCCCTCCCGCCCTCCCCCCCTCCCGCGTGGGTATCAAAAGTCTTTGTGCGATCTAGTAATCCATCCGTCCCCCTACCCAACCCCCTCCCTGTCCCTTCCCGATGATGCCCAGTCCAACCAACCAACCCAACATACCGCTTTCATATTCCCAAATGATAAATCAACAACAACAACAATGTGTTTGTGCGTGCGTGCGTGTGATACCTAACAGTAACCACCATGACGATAACAAAAATCCCATGTCCTCCCTATAAACAACAACAAAACGTACACCCCGCCTACTAGAAGAGAAAATAAACAAACAAACAAGATGGAAATGTTCCAAAGAGAATTTGGGTATCAGCCCATGGTAAAAAGAAAATCATGACAAACAGTGAGAATGTCGTGGTTGGAAAAAGAGTTGAGAGATTCTCTTCTTTACTCCTCAAGGCCGTGTCGAAAATAGCCCCCGACAAGACAAAACAACACCCCCCCCCCCTCCCCATAACGCAACCGCAACGCAATGATTCATGTCATGAGAAAAAAAAACCTGAGTTGTCAAATCTTTCGCAAAAAATGTAACACATTTTCCACCGGGCCATGCCAACCAAGCCAAAATATCGTGACAAAAAGATTGTTCAGCAACAGCAGACAAATCAAAGCCTGAAAATATAGATCGGGCTAATACTGCCAGTCTATCTCCCAAGGGTCAACAGCAGTAGGGACAACCGCGTCCTAAGCGCTCATCTCTCGCTCTTCCCGGATAGACGTCATTTCCATGCCGCTGCCACCAAGACCGCTGCCGCCCTCGAGCATCGGCTGGCTCTGCGGCGGTCCTCCTCCTCCGTTTTCGCTTTTGATGTCGGGGGAGGCGGATGAGGTGGCCCCGGTTTTGCTGCTGCCGTTTCCACCGGCCGTCGGGGTGGGAAACCCACTGCTGCCGTTGTCACTCGGGGTAAGCACGTTGGTGGGAGTCGCTGTCGTTGACTTGCTTCCAGGCTCGGTAGGCGGCGTGTCTGTCGTGGCTGGTTTGGTCGAGTTACTGTTGACCTCCCGCTGCAGCGGAGAGGCATGGGAGGGGGAGTTGCTCTTCTTGCTCTGCGCGTCTCCGCCACGGTTTGAGTTGCGAGGGGAAACTCTGCCAGTCTGTGCATCACGCTTGTCAGTGGTTAGCAATTTGTTGAAGCTGGGCGCTTGGTCAGGGCTCGACATACCTGTTTGGCCCATCTTAGACCGCAGCTGTTGCAGAGATCTCTCTGCCCGCTCGGTCCTCTCCGCCACTCGGGCGTGTTGCGTGTGTGGCAATTGGCACAGTCTCTAACCATGTTGCCGCCGCCCTTTCTCCTCTTACGCTTCTTCCTGTTGGACAGCAGCTGAGCCAGCTCTTCGGCTAATAAGCGGTTGACCTTTTCCATTTGTCGCAGCTCGTACTGCCAGCTGGTACATCTCGTGGTCTTGAGCTCATCAAAGATGTTGTCATCCGATGCAAGAGCGATATCTTGAGTTCCACCTATTAGCTGACCTGCAGGTTGAGAGATAAGGGCACCCTCAGTGCTGATCGTCTTGGTGTGACCCATCACGATGCCGGTCATTTGTTGTCCATCGTCGGATACGCTCGCCACCGACGCACCAGTCTTGCCAGCAGGAGCAATCGCGCGAGAAGAGGCCTTGAGTAGTTTCGTCTGAGCCAGCAAAAATGTAGGCTTCTGACCCTCTTCGGCATCCCCAGGGTAGAAGGTCGTGTGCGCTTGCAAAACCTGGCCTCGCTTGTTCTGAATCTCGTGCTTGCAGCTGGCGATTTTGCCTCTCCTCGACTTTTCAATAGTCCGACCAAACTCCACCCGAGACTCTTTCCGCATGAGATCTTGCATGCTGGTTCCTTCGAGATCTTTGCGCTCGAGATCCAACAACGAGCGCACATTTGACGCAACGTACAAGAACATACCCGAGGTTGAGACCTTGGACCAGATCTCGCTGTCGCCGATACCTCCATGTTGATCCAGGTTCCGTTTTGATAGCGCAAAGATTGGACGCTTTCTGCCCACCAGAATGATACACTTGCGGCCCTTGCCCTGCTCGGAGAACAGAGTGCCGTGGCTCTCGAACCAGGTGTAGCCGCTATTTTTCCGTCGTATCCTGAATACGATGTTGACTGGTACATTTGCCTGTGCCTCCTTGAGCTCTCGCGTAACGGGAACAATGTCTGACGGGTGGCAGATGGATGCCAGCGAGTTTCCCATCAAGTCGTTGGTGTCGTACTCGAGAATCTTCTTGCACGACGGTGATAAGTAAAGGAACAGGCCCTTAAGTGAGAGCACATGCACAACGTCATCCGCATTCTCCAGCAACATCTTGTCCCATGACTGCCTGTGCCAATCTGACACGGCCCCCTTGGGGTTGAACTGCTGCAAAAGAGAAGATACGTCATCGATGGCCAGCGTCTGGCCGTTTTCGGGCTCCCATTGCGTCGAGCTTGGAGGAGTCCAGATGTATTGGCCAATATCGCTGTGGACGTAATTGACGTGCATGGCACCCCCTGACTCCTGTCCTGATATCGCATCGGGGCACTCGACCAGGTCGATCTGAAAGCCGATAAAGTACCGTATCGTGTTGGGGTCATCCCACGGGATGGGAATCATGGTGAGGAGGTTCAGGAAGGGCTTGCCGCCCTTCCGATAGTTGATAAGACTTTGCTGAATCTCGCGGCCTTCAGCAATGGCGTTCTTGAGCTTGAAGACGGCGTGGTTCTCGACAAACTCTCGCTTTGTGCCCGCCTCGACCTTACCAGTGGGACTTTGGAGGAAGCGGCAGTTTTGTCCCACAATCTCGTGGCGAACGTAGCCCGTCAGGTTCTGGAAGTTATCCGACACGTAAATGATAGGGCAGTCTTGTAACTCAACATCGCACACGACGAAAGCACAAGACATGTCCACAGCACCAATTTGAAGCTGTGCGTTTTTCCGCGTTGCCACGTACCACAGGGCCCGGAGCATGTCAAATCCGCTCTTGGAATATATGCTCTTTTCTTTGGAAGCATGTAGGCTGTCTGGGAGTGCCGGACCAACCGTGGTGGCTGGTGTTTGAGGGGTCGACACTGTCGCTACAGCACTGGGTTGAGCAGCACCCATCCCGGACAAGGTGTGACTGGTTCCTGACGCTGGCGAGCGGTAGGCTGTAGTGCCTGAAATCTCGCGTGTTAATGGCGGTGGCATGCTAGGCTGGAATTGGTTCATCTGAGATTCCAACGTCAGATTATGCGGTCTCTGCTGAGGGCGATTGCCAAATGCGTCTTCCACGCCCGACATGTCGTCGCTCGTCAAAGTCAAAGGGGTGGTACCCATTCCCATGTCCATTGAAAAGTCAGGCGTAACCGAATCCATAGTCGTGGGAGGGTACTGGTGACCGAGGCCGGGCGAGTTAAAGAGGTTGAGTGAGGCAGGGTCGGTTCCCATCGCCTCCATGTTTAGACTTGAAAAGGCCATCATGTTGCCCATAATGTCGGGTGAAAGCGAAGCGAAGTCGTTTTGGTCCGACATGGCCATGAGTCCAGGCTGTGAATAGGGGCCAGAGCTCCCTGGCATGCTCGTCGGCATAGCTCCGAACCCCGCCATTTGAGGCGAATTCATATTTCCAAACTGGAAGTCCTGGTAATGGTCCGGGCTCCCAAAATCCATCATGGACAGGCGGCGATCCGTATCGGTTGTGAGCATGGCGCCGCCCTGAAAGGACTGAGGTATGCTTCTCCTCCTCCGTTGAAGCTCATTATTGTTCTGACGGACAATCTCGTCCAGTGAGTCCGACACACCGGACAGGCCCGTCGTACTGATCATGCCCAGGTTCCGGCCGGCGTTTTGCTGCTGACCTCGGCGCTGAGCCTCCTCCTGGGCGAGCTGAGTCGTGTAAAAATTGTTGTTGTTCATGGCGACCACGTTAGTATCACTAGCGGGCGCGCGATGGAGTGTGCGTATCTGAACGTGGTGCGGGTGGTGGTGCGTGTGTGTGCGTGTGTGTGACCGGGAAGCCAAGTCTGTCCCTCAACAATCAGGTAACCTAGCTATCATTGCCCCATCGAAGGACGGGGCGGCCTTGACGTCTCTCTATCGGACCAGATGGGCGGCGGCATCGAACTACTGCCAAGGGAGGGGGGGCGGGGGGGGCGGCGGCAGCTACCGGGGAGAGTGACCCGAGGCGGTCTGGATTTGGCGTAGGGCTCCGAAACGCAAGCAACGACGATAGAGAGAGAAAAATACGGTAGTGGCGGTCTATTTGTCAACTATCAGCTCCCGGACTCCCCGACGTTCTCATTGAGCCCAACGAGCATATGCCATCTGCGGCAGCACTATGACAGAGGGGGAAGGGGAAAAGAAACAAAAAAGCAAAGTTGGCAGTGATGGTGGAGGAATATGCGGACGGTAGAGATCGAACGTTACACACCCGTTTTCGAGATGCCCAAAGCAGGGTTTAGGTATAGAGACAGGGACAAGGAGAGGATGCGGACGAGAATGGGAAATGCTGGGTTAAGGTAAGGTAAGTCGACGTGGAGACAGACAGGCAGAAGCAGATGGACGATGTCGTCCGAGGTTTGGCGCCGTTGTTGCTGCTGGTTGCGTGTGAAAGCGGTCCGCCGGGGCGTTGGTGCCAGGTCCCACGACACGCGAGGCGAGGCAGCTATTCGACGACGAGAGTGTGCGATGCAGATGGGCGGGCGGCGGCAGGCGGACGAGGACGTCGGACGTCGTCGGGATGCGGTTGATGATAAAGGTGCAGTAGTGAGTGGAAAGTTGACTCTTTGCAGCGCACAACGGGGTTAGAGTCCCCGGATGTTCCTCCCCCCCGGTTCCCGTCCTTCCTTAAACCCACCCGCTGGCAGCATTCCTAAGCGGGCAGAGCGGGGCCACCCAGGGCACACCGGCGGCCGTGGGGATTCACAAGTCCCCGTCCGAGCCCAATCAGACCATTCAGATGCTGCCCAGAGAGAGGGGATAACTGGAGAACACGCCACTCAAACCCCCTTACGTAAGCCTGCCGGAGAGACACCCCACTCTTGTGTAGCCCGTCCGTCTCAAGGGCTTCATTGGCTGAATGAAACAATGGATGCGCTTTTCAGAGTTGCTGATGGAAGATGCTCAGCATTTCCATCCATCATCCCATTCCCCGACATATGCAATGCCAGTCGCCCATAGGTCATAGGTCCCCATGCTCAGTCTCCGGCTCCCCGCGCCGCAGCAGACAATGCCATGCCGCTGTGGCAAATGCCATCCCAATGATCCCCATCCCAATCTGTCATCTCACATTTCTCCATCATCCCAAGCCACACGCCCATACCCATCCGGCCCATGGTCCGTCCATATGTCGACAGTTCGATTGATCTAGATCCATTGCCGCCACTCTTCAAAACTGTCTCTCTCGCTTTCTCTCGGCCGGGATGCAATCCGACCTACACAATTCCCGTGTCAGCTTCCATGTCCGGCGTTGGCGAACCCCTATTGTGTCCGCTTTCGAGCCCGATGACGTGTGAAGTCATACAAAGCCGTTCGACCCTGCCAAGGCATTGCGGGCTGAGAAGGACCCTTCATCACTTGCTCTGCTGGGACTCTGCCTGTTGGCCGAGAGACATGTGCATATACGATTACGCCCAAAGGGACCTAGGAATATATAACTGTTTTTTTTTGTTCGCTTCATGTTGATTCGCTCTGAGACATGTCGAAGCGGAAGCTTTACCTGGCTAATATGACATGTAACTCGTACACGCCAATGACCGATCGGACGAACAAACATGGTATCATGCCCGTGAACTCCAAAAAACTTCCTCCTCCGTCCCTGCCCCTTTTCTCAATCCCAACTATCCGACCCTCTCCTTCAGGGTCCCAAACTCCTATCCGCGGCCTGCCCTTACACGCGTGTCTTTGCCAAAGGACAGCTTCACTCGCAGGTACTGAGGTATCGCGTCCATCACTACCGGGCTTGGGAACTAACCGAAATGGGCGCGGATGGTTTGCTGAGCCTCGGGTGAGAACTGAGAGAGCAGTGGTGATGGGTCAGTGCCGGTGCCCTCCAAGAGAAGCTTGGTCGCTGCCACTACACGAGCCGCATTCTGCCCGCTCAGCGTCTCTCCCTCGAGAGCCTGTGCAACGTAGACGAAAATCTGTGCGGCCCGCCCGGGCGCGGCGATGGAAGCATGTTGCCTACAGGAAGCTGTTAGTCCAGAGTACCTTGTGAATCACATGACTCATGGGAAAAGCGGTAACTTACTTGCTAATCAAGTCGGCGAGATAGAGATAGCCATATGGCGCTGCTTCCTCGTCGTTGCAGATGGGGAGGTAATTTATCCACTGATCAATGATTTGGTTGGCGTTTGGCACTGCCGAGGCGTTGTAGTGCAGGATCTTCGCAATGGCAGCGCATGCGTTCTCGGTGGCGTAGACATTGTCTTCGTTCCGCGCATCAGGGACCTGCATGAGCTGGAACAAGTACTGCAGTGTTCCGGCCAGGAACGTGGCCCACTGCTCACCACCATGACGAGCAGCCACACCGATGCCATAAGCCGCAGCCTGGCGGATAGCCGGCGAGGGGTCCTGGCAACCACGCACGAGCGCCTCGCTAATCATAGGAGCATAGTTGCCACTGCGGGCACCGCAGTACTCAAGGACGTCGTCCATAATGCAAAGGCCCCATTGACGCTGCGTTGGGTCATCCGACTTGAGGAAACCTTGATATGTGTCGGCGAGACGCTCAAAGTAGGGGAGGAAGCTCTCGCCGTGGTGCTTGAAGACGCAGTGGAAGGCCTTGTTCATATCCGAGAGAAGAGTCTGGTCGTCCTCGATGGCCATCAAGAGTTCCTCAGCGTCATCCTCGGCATCGTCAGTACCACCAGCGCGGTGCTCCTCTTCGCGCTGAGCAACACGGTCCTTGTAGTCATCAAGGGTAGAAGTGACTGAATCGATAAACTTGCCCATGCGCTCAGGGCTAAGGCAGGGCCCACCGATAACCTCGACAGACTCGTAAAAGCACTGATACATCTCCGCCAAGGTATCGACAGCGGGCTCAGCGGAAAGAACTTCAAGGAGCTTGTCAATGGTCTTGTCCCACAAAAGCCTGAGCTGGTCCGAGGCGGGTCCATAGGCTTTCTGGACGCAGCTCAGAAGCTGTGGCACGAGCTTGGCAGAAACATATCTGACAGGATCATGGAAGAAGAATGCCAGGCCGGGGAGAGCGATCTTCTCCATGATCTGATCGGCATAGGGCGCAAACTCATCCTCAAGAACCTGGGCGTAAACAACCAGGAGCTCAATGGCCATATGTTTGTCCTCCATCGAGCTAGTTCTGATTCCAATCGTCTTTCCACGAAGAGGCACCAGCTCCCAGCCCTCTTCTTGCTGGAACTTCTCAACCTGATCCTCGTCGTCGAGAAGCTGAATGTCAGCCTTGGCGCTGGCCATCTCGAGAAGAGGAGGCATGACCTTGGGCAGACAAGGGAGGAAATTTTTGCCCATGACGCGGCACATTCTACCCCAGCAGTGCATAAGATACTGGGCCTGAGGGTCATCGGCCTCGGTAACATTGTCCTGGATGGATCCGAGAAGTTGGACAAGCATGGTGGCGTCGTTGCCCAAGCGCTGCTGGCCAACAGCGAGAGCAATGAGAGTCGCGCACTCCATAGCCTTTGCGCGAAGGAGGCGGTACTCCTTGTCGTTCTCGCGCTGCAATACGCTAACCAACATGGGCATCAGAGTATCGTAATATCTGGCAAACGCCTGCTCGGCCGCGTCGGCAATAGTGGCGATGGTCGAGAGTGCTTGCTCCTGCACGTACCGCTTCTCGTTCTGGAGGAGCTCATAGAGCTTGGTGAGGAGGCCGTCCAGGTACGGCTCCAAGACGCTCTTCTCGGCCTCTTCGCAAAAGTTGACCAAAGCGGCCGCAGCGTGCGACTTGACTCTAGCCTCGGGCGAGTCCAAGACTGGCACGATAGCGGTCAGAACAACATCGTAAAATTCCTGTTGCATCTTTGGCGCAAAGTCAGTGCTCATCTGGCCCAGAGCATTGCACCCGGCCCATCGGACACGAGGATGGGGGTCCTTCAGGGCCGGAACAACGAGCTTCAAAACCTGCTCGAGTTCCCCAATCATCTGGTCGCGACAGCCTTCCGAGATGGCAGAAATGGCCATGAGAGCCGCGTGCCTGTCCCTCCAAGCAGGGGACTGCATCATGCGTGGGAGCCAGGCAAAGGTGGGCTGCAATACGACCATGCCTCCCATCTTGTTCGCCAAGCGGTCCATGCAGTGCTCTCCAGCTACGTGGTTGTTGTCACTTTCCTGGTCTTCAAGATCGTCGGCCCCAAGCCAATCAGCAGCATCATCGTCATCCTCGCCAATGTCGGTCATCAAACTGAGGCACTGAGTGATCATATCCTCGGTGTACTTGGGATCTTTTCTGCACATGGATGGGGCGTAATCAGCGAAAGTAGCCATGAGCTCCAATGCATTCTGTCTGCAAAGGTCACTAAGCTCCTTGTCTTGGATCACGGCGATGGAGAACTGGACGAGTCCGCTGAAGTTTGGCTTGAACATCTTGGGCGAGCTTTCGGCGAGGTCGATGAGGGCCACCAAACCTTTGCTCAAGTCGTCGGAATCTTGAGCTTGCTTGATTGGTGGCAGAATGTTGAGAATTTCGGGAAGGAGACCAAAGTACTTGGCCTGGTTCTTCCTGCTGAGGTTGCGGAAGAAGGAAGCGAAGGCCTCCATGGCGGCAAGGCGAACCTATTCATGTCAGTACAACAAACCCTCAACTATTTTCCAAACAGGACTTTCATACTGAAACTGATTCGTCCTTGAAGGCCTGGGCGAACACGCCAGCTACCTGCTCCTCATGCTGTCTCTCAATAATGCCGGGGGTAGTTGTGAACACTCGGAAGGCGGTTTCGCGCTTGCCAGCATCAGGGGCCTGGCTGAGCTGAAAGAGCACCTGCAGCAGGTCTGGCCAGGAATCGTCTACAAGCACGTTAGTGGTGGCGCAATTCAGGAGGAAAGGCAGGTCTAGACGAACTGCTATCGTAGTACTGTCTGGCAATCTCGGCAACCGCGTCACTGATCTTGTTCCGCACGTTCTTATCTGTCTCGGCAAGCAATGTCTTCAGAAGCTCGTTGCGGATGGCCTGGCAAGACACGGCTCCCAGGGAGATGAAGAGGTCAACATTTTCGGAGCTTGGTGTTTTGCGAGTTTTGGATGCTATGCGACGGAAGATGACAGCTGCAAATGTGCGAACCTAGGAAACAAGATATCAGCATGATGGCGTTGGTTCACAGGCAAACCAGAGAGGACGAGACGTACCGAGACATCAGGGGAGCTGCTGATCTGCTCGGCCAAGCCCATTAATAGGTATTCTGGCCGCTGGCTTGTCCACTGATTCTGCAGAACCTCCTCGGCTTGTGAGCGGACAATGTTGTCTGATGACTGAAGCTGCTGGAGTAGCTGGCCCAGTTGGGCGCTAACATCTGCGGGCAGAACAGAAGACATGATGTTGTCTGAATCTAAGTTGTATGAGCTGAGAGGCGCTCAAGGGGCCTGCCGATGCCGTCGTGCTCCAAAGTGGACGTCGTCTGTTTTAGTCAGGACACAACCAAACTGAGACGTCGAGTGAGCTTTGGGCTCCGGGTATGGAAGGACGCGTCGGCGGGATCGTCGCTACCTGGGGAGGAGGGGGGGCGCTAGGCTGGTCGTCTGGAATGTCGAGGGCGAGATGCTCTGTGGGAGACGCGTCGGGAGTGAAAAAGCGCGGCGGCTTGTTTAAGTGGGTAAATGTTGTTGACTCTCTGGGCGAGTCGTCGTGAGAGGGGGGTTTTGGTCTGTGAAGTGGGAGGGAGAGGGGAGTGCGACGATGGACAATAATTTTTTGATTGGGTCAGGGCTGTTGAGGAGTGGGGGAGGGGCAGTCGAGACAGCTGGCGGAGGGGAAATTTGGTGTTCGTGCAGTGCCAGCGGGTCCCGCAGTTCTATTCAGACAGAATCTCCCAGGGTAGTCTAATCTGTCTTGACAAGAGAGGATGACGGTCGAATGCAATATGTGAAGAGAGGGTTAATTTTGTGTTTGCAAAGCAAGGGAAAAAAGCACAAGCAACAGAGGGTTTTGAATGTTTACAAGCTTTAGTTCCGGGTGTGGCTCGTGTGTGTGGTTGTGGTAACCACCTTTGGTGTGGCTGAATGAAGGCGAAACTGAAATATGGTCGTCTGAGTGTGAACACGAGCAAATGGCGTGAACGCCTATCTCTCAACAACTGATGCCTGGCCAGCAGGAAAGATAAACATCTCTCCCGACGTGGCTTGTGTGTAGAAATCTGAAAATTTCATTCATCTCACTTCCATGGCTTAAAGTATGATAGGGCTGAGATTATAGGCCGGCTAGGCAGGTTGGTCACTTGTCACTCACTGCCCTTGCTTGAACTTTATGGTTGGGTGACAACGCATCCAGCTCGTTCCTGACATCCAATTCCATGGATGCCAGCTGTCAGATTTTCCATTTGCAGTGCACGCCGCCCAAACCACCAACGCCCTCCGGTTGCTTTTAGTTTTCACCTCCAGCTTCACAAAGGAAACATTTCCCACAATGATATCGGGAGCTCTGTTAGGTGGTGTCATTGGTGGGTGGGGCATATCTATCACCAACATAGTGTAGAGAGGAGTGTGCGATCTGCATGAGGTACAATCGGGACGATATGCCTGTATTTTGCATCCCAGACTTTGAACATGTTTACTCTCTCTGGAGATACTACAGCAACCGTTGCAGCGAGCCGGTGAACATGTCGATGGTACCGCCGGCGTCAAAGACAACCGTCAAGCTGGGCTGTTGGGCCAAGCGGTGATAACAGCGAAAGGTGATTCCGATAAGAAATATTGCGGGGTTGTAGGTTCATCAGGCCAGGGCTGGCCTGACATTCACAACAGGATATCTGGAACAGAGGAGGTGATGCCGGAATATACAGAAGCCCCAGCACAGCCTCCAAATATCGCCAGTTGTCTCTGAAAAGTATCCAGGTTGTCCAGCCAGGAGTCACCGTGTTGTTCCCCTCTGCTGCAGCATGGATCTGTGTATGATTCTGATGCTGACCCCGCATCGCCCTGGAGCTCCGTCATAGCACCCGTGCCACCCTTGTTCAAAGCGACCACCTCAACAGACAGTCAGAGACAACAACCACTCGTTGTTCCCCTCATTGACCACCCAACAGTGACCTGACCTGACCTACAGCTCTGACACAACTCTGAATCCCAAACTTTGGCATCTCAAATGAGCCCACCGTCGAGTCTTACATAAACCGAATCCTATCGAGAACTATCATCAGCTACCACCCACCATGGACATCCCTGGTGCTCAAGAGAGCGCTGCCAACAGCTCCAACAGCTCACTGGGCGCAACTCTCTCGACTTCCCAGACTGAGCGCAACAAATCTGGCCATATTACTGCTCATAGACAGAGCTTTGCCGAGGACCAGAGACGCCCTCCTCCTTCCCCTCGCAGCCATCGACACCCATCTCTCACCCAACAAGCCGTCCAAGAGCTTATGAACCACCCCCCAATCAACCGACACGCCAATCCCCAGTATGCCGGTAGGAACTGGCAGGAAATTGCAGTCGGGGAATTGGCTGTGGCAGATGATGTGAAGTGGACCGATCTTGACGAGAGTGTTCAGGATGCCACGCTGGTATGTTTCTTAGCTACTTACTCCAATGCGACCCAGCTACTCCATGCTGATCCCTCACCTCTCGGTAGACACTCCTCAAAAACCATCCCACCAATGCGGTCCTTGTACGAGAGACCCCCACATCAAAACGAGCCATCTCCACGTTTGACTACAGCGATCTGAACGCCTACTTATTGGTGGTGGTCGGGCTTGCGAAACCTGAGGAGGAGCAGATCGAGCTATACGACCACATCGCGAAGAGTGCCCAGGCCCAGACACCTGTAGCGCTCCGGGAGATCCAGCCTATTCTGAAGAAGAGCGAACTGGTAGCTTTGCCGGCCGAGGCAACTTTGGACGCGGCTGTGGAGGCTTTCGGAAGCGGCATCCATCGGTTACTGATTACCAACAGCGCTGGAGAGGTTATTGGAATTCTGAGCCAGCTCCGTCTGCTCGAGTTCTTCTGGAAGGAAGCGGTCAATTTTCCTGTTATTGACCGTCTGTACGGGAGCGTGCTGCGAGATCTTCAGATTGGTAGCACTCAGATCATTGCTGTCAAGTAAGTCGTCGTGGCATCACTTGCTAAGTTCCTGTTCCGGTTATCGGGCTAACTTGGGATCCTAGTGCCGATGGGCCTCTCGCTGATGCCCTTCTGTTGATGCACAACGAGGGCCTGACTTCGGTTGCAGTGGTCGATCAAGGCCTCAACGTGCTCGGGAATATTTCAACAGCAGATCTGAGGCTTTTGACCAGTACGAACAACCTGCCCCTTCTCAAGCGCTCGTGCATGCACTTCATCAGCGTTATCCTCAACGAGCGTGGCGTCGAACATGGCCGTGATTCTTTCCCGGTTTTTTACGTCAATCCTTACTCCACACTTGCGCACACAGTGGCCAAGCTCGTTGCGACAAGATCTCACCGGATGTGGGTTGTCGAGACAGCTTCACCTTCCCCTAGTGCTCCCGCTACACCGTTGCTCCAGCCGGTTCAGCTGGGAGTTACGGCTGCAACGGCTCCTCCACCTACGTCAGTCACCGGTGTTGGGTCGTCATCAAGCCCTGGCCCACAACCAACTGTTCTTGTTTCTTCGCAAACCCCCTCAGCGCCCCAATCGCCGCTGCCAGGACAGTCATTCCCTTCGGTGCCTTCTGCCAGCTTGCCTGGGGCACATGTTTCTGGGAGGTTGTCCGGGGTTGTCTCGCTGACAGATGTGCTGAATCTCTTTGCCAAATCGAGCGGGCTTCGGCCTTCGGATCCCTCGGAACAGAGGGCTCGGAGAAGACGGAGCTCGAGTGCATCTGTCCGGCCAAGTTTGGATGCGGGGAGAGGAAGCGTTGACTTTAGGAGGTAGTACATCTTTTATGGTGAAGCACGGAAAATACTGTCATTACTCAGCACGAGCCGCTCTCCTGTATTGTTGCATTGTGTTGGGAGGGGAAGAGAGTGGCATTTGCCTTTTTTGGAGGAAGAAAGGAGGGCATCATGACAGAATTCCTAATTATGCGAATCACACAAGTTTCATACTGTTCCTGGTAACGATGGCGAAAACAGACAGACCTATGATGATGATGACGGCATGGGCGGGACTCGTCTTGATAGCACAGAATCAATTGATATTAGAAGTTGGAAATAAAAAAACCTCATGAGTTTGGACTATACTAAAAACTTTGTGTCTCGAACCACTTTCGTCTCTCTACTCCTTATAATTCAACCCCCCACCAAAGCTAACCTCGCTGTTTTTGCCGGCGGTGGTGACCACCTCGCCTTCTGTCTTTCCGGTCTCAAAGGCGCAGCGTCCCATGTCTAGCTTTTTGACGGGGATGGCAGAGGGAGAGATGTCAAAGTCGAAGATGTCCATCGGCAGACCCAGGGTGGTGCAGGCGTTGGGGATGTCGACGATGCCGGCGACGTGGCCCTGGATGGGGGCGCAGGAGAGGAGGAGGTAGATTTGGTAGTCGGAGTAGCCGAAGCGGCGGAGGTATTCGATGCAGCGGAGGGTGGTCTGGCGATAGGCCACCGCCACGTCGAGGTAGTGTTGTTTGCCGTGTTGGTCAACGGAGAAGCCCTAGGTACCTAGGCGTTAGCAAGAGGGATGGGGAGGGGGAAAGGGGGGGGGTTACCTCAAAGTAAATGTACCTCCCTGGACCAAAATGGGGCTCTACCGGACCGGGGATGTAAATCGGGGATGTGAGAGAGAGCTGGGAAACGCCGGACTTGATGACGGAGAAGTTGATCGTGATTATCCCTGCCATCTCGATGGCGCCGCAAAAGGAGATCTCGCCGTCGCCTTGGGAGAAGTGGAGGTCGCCTACGGAGAAGTTGGCGCCGGGGACGTGGACGGGGAGGTAGACTTTTGAGCCGCGGGAGAGGTTTTTGATGTCGCAGTTGCCGCCGTGCTCGGGGCGGCCGGGGATTGTGCGGGCGCCTTGGAGGCCGACTTTTTCTTTTGTATTTGGGTCTGCGGAGCCGGCGTGGACATTGAGGGGTTGGGGGCTGGGTGTTGGGTTAGTAGGGAAAGAAAAAGGGGGAAGGGGAGGCAAACGGCAGGGCGACGTCTCGGTCGAGCTTGTTGGCGACGATGAGCTCGGCTTCGCGCTTGTTCCAGGTGTCGAGGACTTCTTGGGAGGGAGCACAGCCGAGGATGCCGGGGTGGATGAGGCCGGCGAACTTGACGTGGGGGATGTGGCGGGAGGTGCAGTAAATGCCTTCAAAGTCCCAGATGGCTTTGGCTGCGGAGGGGTAGAGCTCGTCAAGGAAGCCACCCTTTCGTTTTGTTGTCAGCATGAGATGGGGAGAGAACGGGAGGAAAGGGCAACATACACCATTGGACTTGTCAAAAATGCCCGTGAAGCCCCATGGCTGGTCCTCAAAAGGCTGGACGTCCATGATCTCTACCAGAAGGGCATCACCTGGCTCGGCGTTTTCAATGGCGAACGGGCCGGACAGGTAGTGAACACGGGTGAGGTCGACATTCTTGATGTCGTCCGCGGAGTCGTCGTTCTTGATTTGGCCGCCGGTCCAGTCCAGGCATTCAATCTTGACCGTCTCGCCATCTTTGATGGTGGCGGCTGGAGGGATGTCTGGGTGCCACCTGTTCTGTAGGAGGGTTCCTGGGTGTTAGTCAACAGGTCCAAGATGAAGAAGGAGAGCCATGAGGAAAGTTACATGAAGGTATGGCTGCTCAGAAGCCGGCTTGTCAAAGTCAACCTTGCAAACGGTGCGGATAGCGGACTTGCCCATGGCTACTAATGAGGTTAAGAAAGACACGGGAAAAAGGAAGGGGAAAGTATCAACTGTTTGGATATTAAGTATCATACGCCTCATGCAAGACAGGACCCAGCTCTATATATACAAATTTTATGCATCCCTCGTGAAGCTACCCCGCATCCCATGTGTTCCTCTCTTCACCTCGCAGGTCATGTAAACCAAAGAGAACGACGTAATGACATCCAGAAAAGCCACTATCATCGTCCTGCAGGAAGGCTATCAGTGAACGCCGAGACTCTCTTGCATCCCAGACCCACGCCGTTGGAGGAAGCTACTGCAGCATTCGCAGTGTTCTTGGACGGCCCCCGCACGCTCCACCACGGCAGACGAGGTGGGAAGAGGGGCCGTGATAAGAAGGCTACTGCAAAGGTATCCATATACAAATAGGAATTGAGGCCGGAGATAACGCGGACTGCTGAGGTCCCAAGCATCATCCATTGGCCAATAACAAAACGTGAGAGCAATGGCCTTGAGAAAAGAGATAGGAAATGGCATTTCCAACTTGGATCCGTCAGTCATCCACATCTGTCAGAATCACTGATGCGAATACCGCCTCATTACTCAGTTATCGGTCTTGCCTCTGGGTGTGGATCTGTCTCGGAGTAGGCAGGCGGCTTGTCGTGGAGTGTATCGAGTTTGTCGAGGCTCAGGCTTAGGAACTTTTGCTTGTTCTTCCACTCGACCTGACCGGCTGCAAACTCTTTGGCCTCGGCCGGGGCCGGAGGGGGGTCGGTGATCTTGGTAATGAGATAGGCAGTGCTCTGTTGGGTGTTAGTCATTACCCTCGTGGTTTCTTCGCCGGACAAAGGGAGAGAAGACTTACAGCTTCGGCAATGCCATAAATCAACACTCCCAACAATGGAGTCTTCAACAGCGTGTAAAATCCAATGCCGAATCCAAACAAGAGCCCCTCACGGCTCCGGAACCACTGTTTCTTCTGCTCCTTGGTAAACTTGATTCTCGCAAAGTAGGGCTCCAACAGCTCTCTGACCAGGCCTCTACTAGCAAAGTAGCTCTGCAAGAAGATAACCAGATACCTCCTAGGCAGCAGAATCCCCGTTCCGAAGATAATCCCGGCTGGTCCCAGCCCGACAGCCTTGTTAAACGTGTAGAAACTAGCAGCAGGCAGCACAAACCGCCCCACATACGGCAAGTAACTCAGCAAAAACACCCCCAAGCTAATCGCGCCCCGTCTCGCGAACCGAAACAGAAACATACTCACGTTCTCCGCCGTGCTCGTCGAGTTGGTGCTCCCATCGCTCTTCTTGTACAATCTCAGGCTGGGGTAGTACATAGCCCTCAGCTTGGACGGGTCCTCGTCATGCTTATGTTTCTGAATATACGTCATATCCACCCACTGCAGGCTATCCATGAACAAGTCGTCGAGAGTAGGTGTGATGTAGCGGACCAGGCTCATGAAGAAGAGGGGAAATTGAAGGACATGCTCTTCGATGAAGGTGAAGAATGACTCGTCCCAGGGGATGTTGACGAAGAAGGAGAGCACCCAGAAGAGAATCCGAAGGAGGACGAGAGGGATGACGATGAGAAGACGAATGGCGATTCCGGCTCCGACGGCGATGGCAGCTTGCTTGTAGTGCTCAGAAGTGAAGAGGCCGGGGTTTTGCATCGCGCGGTGAGCTGATGGGTGTCAGAATCAAATCTCAAGTGTAGATAGGAGTGAAAACATACCACCAACCATGGTCAGTTGGGCGCCTCGGAGGATGGCGTTGAAGTCGAAGTGGGAGACATCGAGTTTCTGTTTGAGCTTGTCTTTGTCCAGCTGATCTATCAGCGGTTTTTTATTTGAAGCCATCTTGGCTGCGGGATTTGGTGAATGTCTGCCTGTTTCTGTCTTTGACTCTTCTGCTGTATAGTGAATGGTGTTGCTTGAGCCCGAGGCAGCTTGATATACAGGTATGGATGTTTTTTAAGCTTCAAGCTTCAAGCTTCGAGGCGGCATCTGAGATGTGCCCCTGCCGATGATGTCAACTGTCCCAAGTGGACTGCTAGTAAAACTCGGCTAAGCCGGAAATGGGTTGACGGGTCCTGGCCCCGCTCTCGAGGGTCGGATGGTAGCACAGGTGCATATTTGATAAGGAGCTACACTTAGATCAGGTCGACGTTGGTATTACGTCAAGTACCCCTCAAACAGAATCAATATCTGCGTCGCAACGGAGCCTGGCTACGCGTTGACATAGCTTTCTTTTAAAGGTCAGCATGCTAACTAAACTTGGCGATTGGGCCTAAAAGAGACTTTTAATATTAATTAAAGCTAAATATACTAGAAATATATACTTTTTCCTACAAACTTACATTTTATAGATTCAAACGCTAATTTTTTCTACTACTATTACTACTATTATTTATTTTTTATATAACTTAACATTTCTAACAGCTCTCATACCTTTAATAACTTTAACAGTTTTAACAGTTTTAACAATTTTAACAGTTTTAACAATTTTAACAGTTTTAACAACTAACTCTAACAGTTAGCTTTAACAGCTAGCTTTAGCAGCTTTAATAAATTTTGTTAGAGTCTTATATAAGTTAAATGTCAATAAGATATATAAAACTATTTATATATAAATTTTTATAGTTTTTACGTCTATAAAAAAATCTGATGTATATAATAAAGACCTATTTTTACCTACATTTGTAGACTTTTTTACATTAGAAAACTTTAGCCCTAGTTCGAAGATATAGGGTGGGGACTTATTCTGGATGTGGTTAGCATGCCGACCTTCGGGAGAAAACCATGCCGGCGCGCAGCCGGGCTCGTCGCAACGGCCCACGGTGCCATAGTTCGCCGCAATGGACAGGAAACCCCGGCCCGTTGAAGGGGCTATGGGCGCTCTCCTGGGGATCCTGGACGTTGAATCAGACGTTGAATCAAATCTAAATTCTCGTCAGAAAGACCGGACAATTCCAGCTTCTCGAGAATTTTCAACGCCGTTTGTCCATCCTGTCCTGCCCTGCGTTTGCCGCGGCCGTTGCTGGAATCAAATCCGACACGGCAGAACAAGGACGGGAGTGGGGCAGCTTTTCGCAGTTGCGCCCACAGCGGTTCGTTCGGCGTCAGCTTTGCTCCCTTTTGGCCACTGATTGTGACGGAAGAGACGGTACTGTCTTCAACTTCATCCGTTTGCCAGCTTCTTTGCCCATTGTACTCGCTCTTTTCTTGTCGCATCCAGCGTCCAGCATTACTAGCCCGGCCCCCCTCTACAGTGCTGTCACGTAGCACCAGCAACCTCCCCGGCAAATCTGTCGATAGATCAGAATCATCGTCCCATTTCGAAACACATCTCTTTATAACACCAGTTTCGCATCCGCATAGCCGCCGAGATCTCCGAGTCCAGTCTTCCTGTTGGCCTCCTATCTCTGCGTCATGCCCGCAGCTCTTCAACCCACGCGATCATGATTTACGACCTGAACTGAATGAACAATGGACTCCTCGCGAACACGGGGAGCATCTTTCATGGCTCCGCGCCGCGTCTTTACGGCACCAGTCCACCAGCCTGCGGTAGCGCCCCCGCGGCCATCTTCCTCCTCCGCTTCGCAACCCACCAGCGGTCTCGTCGATACTCTTTACGACCATCCTAATGTGAAAATCGTTTCCTTCTCGGCAGGATCCCAGTTCCTTGCCATTGGCTCCAAAGGCACGGGTCCCGACATTGAGCCTGGCTCGCTATCTTGGTCCTCACAGTTAGAGCGGACCATTGCAGTCGGTACGTGAGACACAACATCTGCCGTGGCAACTGAACTCTAATTCCTCATGTTTACAGGACCTTTCCGCATTTACCGCGCCCCTGGATCAGTCGCATTCCTGAGCTGCGGCTCTGCATTACAACCCATTTTGAAGAAGAGTCAGGTCTGGTGCGTGGACGAAGAATCCAGCAAGTTCGTACTACAGATACGACGCCCCCAGTATTGGCGGATTGAAGTACCAGTGAAGGATCCCGAGGACCAGCGACGAGCCGAAGTGTTGCGAGAGGTCTTTGACCAGATTCTGCAGTTTGAAAAGACTCCATGTCCTTTCGCGAGGTCTTTCACCGTTGACCTTCCAGAAAGCGCTCCTGTCAAGTTGAAGCCATGGACACCAGCGCGGAGATCCAGTGCCTGCCTCCCTGTGCGACCATCTACGCCAGTCGAGATTGCGCATATTCATCGGGGTCCACCACGAGGGTCGATTTGCCTTGGCGACCTGTCATTGAGTGAACAAGGCAAATACTTGGATTCGACACTGGGAGAAAACCCAAGAGAACACAAGGCAAAATCCCAGGCTCATGAGGGCTCGCCTGTAGGAGAGCCGAGCGGAAATGCGTTGCGCCCATCACCCCTTAAGATTAAGAAGACTGAAGAAAAGGGGCCTGTCACCCCTCCACAGCTCACAGTGGTCACGCCGCCCCCTTCAAATCCCAAAAAGACGAGGATTCCACGAGAAGTATCACCCAAGAGTGCCAGCTTTCAGTCACCAGAAAATTCTCAGGATTCCTTTCGCAGTCCGGATTCATGGGCTTCAAACTCTCTACCTTTGTCCCCACCCCTGTCCAGCCCAGGGTCCCCTCGAAGCTCTCTACCCTTCAGAACTAGCCTCCAGAACTCATGCCTTGATACCCCTACAACACCCGTTGCAGCACCTAGCAACAACCTTGCCACAGCCGCCAAGGCATCACAGTCATGGAGTATCTCCACCTCCGAATCCGGAAGGACGGAGAACAGCGAGGAAGCCACTCTATCCTCCTTCATCTCTGAATTGGAATGCTCCCCAAAGTCCAAGGCCCCAGCGCCAAGACAACAGTCTATTCCTTCCATTATCCACTCGGTCCCAGAAGAAGCCATCGAAGACGAGCCAGAGTACGAGTCCTTCCCCACAGCGTTCACCACACCAACTCCTACCATTTCCATCTCGCCATCTCCTTCCTCGACGACGATCACCACACCCACCCAACAGCAACGCCGTCCGGGTATCCGCCGGGCTACTACTTCATCTTCGCTATCCCCCGACCGTAGGGCGTTGTCTCCTCTCCCCCCTGCAGCGGACCTCTTCACCCCACGCAGCACACTCACATCTTCCCCACCTTCTAACCGCCAGATGCGCAGTCTGCCGATGATGGTGGTGCAAAAGACGTGCGAGATTCTGATGTCACCTCCCTCTCACCTCATCAGTCTGATGCTGAAGATTGCGGCGAGGATCTTGGCAGGGGAGTGGAAGGGGTTGATATTTGGGTGGGGGGAGAAGGGGGAGAGGTTGGAAGTGGAGTGGGATTGGAGTGATGACGACATCAGTCCTCAGCAGCAGCAGAGAAAGAAGACGACGGGGACAAGGGCGAGGGGGTGGTCGACGCTTACGGTTAATAATAGTAATGGTAATAATGCGAATGAGAGGGTGGATGACTGGTGGTTGAAGAGGAAGAAGAGTAGGGATCGGATGGCGGGGACTTTCCCGGAGAGTGATGATGATGAGGAGGAGGGGGTTGATCCTCTCGAGGTTAAGAACAGGAGGGTGAAGGCGTTGAGTGGTGGGGAGGATGAGGATGCGATGAGCTCGGGGGTGGATTAGAGGCTTTACCCCCGGTTTGTTGTTGGATCATCATCATCTCCTGAGCTGTCGTCGCCTATGAGGAGGAAGAGGAGGGGGTTTTTTGAGGCGTTGAGGGAGGCGGGGGTTTTACTTGGGACTGGGGGGGGTGCTGGTGGGGGGGTTTCTTTTTGATGGGTTGGTTTGGATTTTGTATGATTAGTTCCTTTTTTTGGGGGGGATGGGGATGGGGGGGGTAGGAAGAATCACAGGCTTCGTCAAGGTATTAAGGGGGTACGGATCATGAAATGATACCTGGACAATTGGGACAAGGGATATGATGGGGGTATGGGTGGATTGGGTTGATTGAGAGTACCATACATGCTATGAAGTACAAGCCGGACAGAGAGAGTTTGTTTGGTAATTTTGTGTATGAGATAATCAGAGAATGGTAGGGGGCGTTTGTCGGATAGGTGTGGTGCTTTTTGGAATTTGTATATGTATACGTAGAGTGAATATCCCTTGTTTAAGTACGCTCCTGGGAGATGGATGGGTGGACTGGACGGGGTTTCCAGACACGGCGGGAGAGAGAGGCAGAGAATGCACCACAAGCATTTATTAAAATCATGATTTATTTTAAACCCAAGGTTCTTTTCATTGAATTCTTGGTTAATCTCTTTGAGCGACGCTAATACCCTCCTCCTCCCATCCCCAGCCTGTTTGCTAATGCATGCGTGCTTGTGTACAAATATATAAAATTGTTACAACCCCCCCTCTTCTCCCTTAGGTAGGTCGTTTGATGCGAAAGAGGCACAATCTACTGAATCGTCATCTCGCCAAACTCCTTGTGCCCCGTCTCCTTCTGGTGCACACCCGCCTCCTTCATCCCCTTGCCGATCCACTGGCACACTTCGCACTTGATGACGAAATCGGTTGTGTCAGTGTAGTAGTGCATCCTCTGGAGTTGCGCAGCGAGCTGTCTCGCCTTTGTGAGCACCTCCTCGTCTTGCGTGTCCCATTTTGTTACATCGCAGTCCACAGGGTAGGAGAGGTCAAGGGCAAAGGCGATGCGATCGTAGTGGATGCCGCTGTAGAGAATGATTATGCGGGTCTCTTTGCCTTCGCCAAAGCGGTCGACTCGGAGGGACTTGACATCGATGGAGGAAATCTCAATGTCGTAAATGTCGGAGAGGATGGAGAGCTCGATGGCGCCGCCCCAGGTGTCCTGTTCCATGAGGTGGGAGCAATACTTTTGTGGGGGCGAGCCCAGGATGGCAGCGGTGTATTTTTCTGGGTGGGTGAGGATGTACTCGGTGATTTGGGCGCGAAGGCGAGAGGATGGGTTGTCGATGGAGAGGGCGCCTCCTACTGCGGTGAACATGCAGCTGTTGTCGTCGGGCATTACTCTTAGGACTGTGGTGCGTTAGCAGAGTTGGGAAGGTGGAGGGAGAAAGAGGCGTACCTATGTAACCGCCTCGGGAGGCCCACTCGAGGGATGTCTCATCGGGTTCTATCCCTTTAGGGACAAACGCTGGCTTCGCTGGCTTGGCTGGCTCTGGAGCTGGAACAGGTGTGGTATCGATGGGTGCGACGACGATTGTCTCCCCACGGAGCTTCAGGTCTTTTATACTTGAGCTTTGTGAAGAGAGACTGATGTCCAGGTTCTTGAGTGGGTAGCCGTATTTCAGGCTGAACCTCTCAAGCTCGGTCTTTGATTTGATGAGCGCCACAAGGTCGGAGAGGGTCGACTCGTCCTCAACCTGGATTCGAGATTGCCCATTAGGGGCTCGGAGGGCGATTTGAATCATCATCTTGTGAGAGTGTGGTATAGGTTGAGGCCGAGGAAGGTATGAGTTGCCAGCTCTTGAGGAGGTTGTTGCTTGAGAAGGTTGAGAACGGAAATTATGCCAGACAAGTCAAATATATATACCGGTACCACGAGAGTAAGAGCCCCACAGTATCTGATTTGAAGTTAATGCCCCAAAGATAGAAGTGAGTTGTGAGGCTCTTATCGCAGATCGTCTGAACCTTTGCGAGGTGAAGAGATGAGCTGGGGGAACATGTTAGTCTAGGTTCTTATCTGCGTTCTTTGAAGAGATGACACAATATCAGACGAGGGGAGTGATGCACCTATCAAGCAAG
Organism: Podospora anserina S mat+; assembly: GCF_000226545.1. Lineage (NCBI taxonomy): Eukaryota > Fungi > Ascomycota > Sordariomycetes > Sordariales > Podosporaceae > Podospora > Podospora anserina. The sequence continues at coordinate 270,467 of NW_001939194.1, forward strand.
CCAGGGGCAAATCAGGAGCAATGAGTCTTGTGCCGTCGATTTTTTTTGACTTGGTAAACAAAAGCTTGCTATGAGTCTGATACCAAAGGAAAATGCCCGATTCGGAGCTCTCGTCTGGTTGGGCGTGAGATGTGAGCCGACGTCACAGCGGCAGTTGTTATCGATGCGGATGGGAGGTGGGTGTTAGCGATCGACTTGGGATGTCTTGTGAGCACTGTCTCAGAGCAAGAGATATAAGTGATAAAAAAAAGCTTCGAGAGCAGGTGAAGCCGCTGGGACTAGTAAAGACCGAAAGACAAACTTTTTAACAACGGCGCCTGTTGGAGTCTCTCGTGATCCAACCCTACAAGCTTGTGGATGGGCTTCCCAATGTCGTAAGCTACCAGCTGCCTCGGGCGTGTCACGGGCCAGGGGCACCTTGGTGGGCAATATGTTTATATCCGATATGGGAGAGAGCAGGGGTCCGTGCGCCAACCAAGAACAACGCGCTAGCTGCAAGGCCGGCCACAGCGACATTTCTGGGCTGGTGTCTCTCAGCTGTGGAGAAAGTCGCGACGGGACTTGACTCGGTTCAACACTGGCACACAGGCACATCTAGGCACAGAGCTCCCTCTCACTGGTCACTGGTCACTGGCACGGTCACTGGCACTTGTGGCTCCAGCCGGTTGAGGTACCCCCATCGAAACAGTGTCTTGGAAACCCTGCTCCTCCAAGTTCGTGTACCGAGTACGATGCCCACTTTGCGCGAACGTCCCAGCAGAGGCGATATCTCGCCCGCCAAGAAGAGCTCCGGAAACAGCTCCCAATTCTCACCCAGCACAAGCAAATCCGCCAGATCCTCCCTCCGAGAGAGTGTTCCCAGGGACGCCATCGAAGTCCGAGAAACGATAGAAGCCAAGGGCGACCAGGAAGAAGACGTCGACATGGCCTACGCCGACGCGCCGACGCGCCCAAGCATCAAGGGAGGCCCCGATGCCGACACCGAAATGGTTGATGCCGGAGCTGCCAGCATTGACGCGAAACCAGATGTCGATGCAGATGGCGACGTAGATGCTGATGGGGAGCCTGATGCCGACGGCGAGCCAGACGAACAGGCGCAAGAAGACCAGGAAGAATCAGACGAAGAGAAGGATATGCTCCAGCTCATCAGAGAAACATCCGAATACTTGTGTGGTTACACAATCAAGGTTGATGGAGAGTAAGTCTTATATCACTTGTCATGCGATGCGCCGCGATGCTGATTGGATCGCAACCAAAAAACAGAGACCACGAGATTGCCTCGGGGTTTCAGCGCCTCGTCAACAAGCGCAGCCTCCCAGACTATTTTGAAGTCATCAAAGAGCCAATGGCTTTTAGTACCATAAGAGTGAGTTGCCGTGGCTTACCCTGCTCCATCCTCCCAACGAGAAAAACGAGGGGCGGCTTGCTGACCTAACCGCATGGCTGCAGGGCAAGCTTAACAAAAGAACCTATACCTCGTTCAAAGAGTTCGTGCATGACATGACGCGCATATGCCACAATGCGCAGGTGTACAACAGGCCCTCTGCTCCCATCTTTTCCGATGCTGGCCGTCTGCTGGAAGTGTTCAAGGAGAAGCTTGCAGAGCTGGTCAAGGACGGTGATATTACTGCAGAGGAAGCTGTGCTGCCGGACCTTGGACCACTGCCAGAGTTTGAAGATTCCCCTCCCCCTGAAGACGACGAAGAGGAAGAGCAGGATGATGAGGAAGAGGAAGAAGATGAGGAAGAAGAGGATGACGATTCGGACGACGAAGGCAGGCGGCGTCGCTCAAGAAGAGGTGGGCGTCGGGCGAGGAGAGGCGCAGACAACGACGATGATCCTCACAAAAAGCGTGGCAGACCGCCCAAGGTCTTGACGCCTCTGGAGGCGCGAACCCAGTCGCTTCTGAAGGGACTGCGGAGGTTCAAGAGCGACGATGGCCAGCTGCGAATTTTGTCGTTCGAGAGGCTTCCTGACAAGGCTGACATGCCCGACTATTATGCCTCGATTCGAAACCCCATTGCGCTCGACACCATCAAGAAGAAGCACAAGCGCAAAAAGTACACCACCATCGACCAGGTCCTGCAGGATCTAGAGTTGATGTTTGGCAACGCTATGCAGTTCAACGAGGAGGGGAGCCAGGTTCATGAAGACGCTACCGAGTTGCTGAAGCAGGCGCGTCTTCTTACTGAAGAAGAGAAGGCCAAGCCTGACGATGAGTTTCGTGATGAGGATGGAAAGCTACCACTATCACATATCGAGCACAAAGGAGAGGTCTGGAGAGTTGGTAAGTTGCCCCCCTTGCCACCGCTGGGTGAAGGAAGACGCATAGATGCATACTGACTCCAATTCGGTTGAAGGCGACTGGGTCCATATTCGTAATGCGAATGACTTGCAAAAACCAATCGTTGCCCAGCTCTACCGGCTCTGGTCTGACGCTTCTGGTCAAAAGTGGGTGAATGCGTGCTGGTACTACCGGCCGGAGCAGACAGTTCATCGCTTTGACAAGCATTTTTATGAGAACGAGGTAGTCAAGACGGGGCAGTACCGTGACCACCCCATTGAAGATGTCGAGGATCGCTGCTTCGTCATGTTCATCACGCGGTACCCCAGAGGTCGGCCGCGTGGGCTGCCTCGGGACAAGGCTGTGTATCTGTGTGAGGCGCGCTACAACGAGGAAAAGTTCAAGTTTAACAAGATCAAGACTTGGACCAGCTGTCTGCCAGACGAGGTGCGCGATCGGGACTATGAAATGGACCTGTTTGAGCAGCCACGGGTGCTGAGAAAGGTTCCCAGTCCCATCAAGCACCTCTTGCAAGCTGATGCTAAAGAGACCGACGACCTTCCCAAGCCCACCTGGAGGAGCATGAACGCGCCTCCCCTAATTGGAGCCGTCCACCGCCGGCCGCGCGAGCCAAATGTAAGTCTGGCTCCCTGTTTCTTTCCTTCCCTGAGTGTTTGTCAGGCAAGTGTCTGTTCGCTGCAGCCGGCTTTTACGGTTTGCTGAATTTTTCAACCCCACACTCTTCTCTTACCTCAGGTCGCTCTGGACAACTTGCCTCCCTTCCTTCATTTTGCCCTTTGTTGCCTAAGGCACAGCAAGCACACACACACACACCACATCAGGCGCCTATCTCATCTCGTCTTCTCATAACCTCATCCACTCTTCCCTTCATTACCTACTCCATCCTGCCACAACCACAACCACAACCACAATCACAATCACAACCACGACCAACCCGCTTGTTCCTGTCCGACCATAAGCTGACATTTAGCCCAAAGGAGTCGCCTCCCCCCGCTCCGAATCCCTTGCTGCACACAGCGGTCGCACCTGTGCCGCTGGCCATCGGACCTCCTCGTGTCGCCATGAAGGTCGAACATGGTGTCGTGGGAGCACCGCCCTATCAGCACCATGCTGCCGTCGCGCCTGCGCCCATCCACTCGCCGGCTTCTCACTATCGCATGCAGCACTTTGTGCCACAACAGCCACCGCCCTCGGTCCCCAGTCCTCACCCGGCACCGCTCCATCTCCAACCCCAGCCCCAGCAGCCGATGCCAATGCACGTGCCGCCCCATCCTGGTATGGGACAGCAAATGCAGCCAAGCCCACACTACCCACCCCATGGGTACCCACAACAGTACGGCCCGCAGCAGCCACCGGCTCAGCCGCCGCAACCACTTCATTATCAGCAACACCCTCCACCACCCATTGCGCCCGCTTTCGAGCAACATCAACATCACCCCCAGCACCACCGCCAAGTTCATCCCGCGCCCCCCGTCATGACACCCTCTCGCCCACCCATGGCTCCCGCCCCCAGCATCGCACCTCTCGCGCACCCCAACGGCCCACCAGCCAATGTGTACAATCCGCCTAGGGCTCCCGAGGCGTATACTCTCGCTGAGCACGCCGACGCGGCCATCCCCAAGGAAGTCCGTGAGCAGTTTCAACGCGACGAGAATGGTCGTGTCCTCTTTTTCACGGCCCCTCCGCTCAAACGCGCCAACAATGGCGTCTCACAAGAATATGCCCACCTGGGTCACAGCGTGGAGCACTTGGCCAACATCAAACAGATCCGTGCAGAGCGCGCGCGTAAACGCAAGGAGCGGGACGAGGCTCTTGCCCGTGAGCAAGAGGCCAACAAGAAGCGATCACCAAGCGAAGAGGCGTCCGCGCAGAAATCGATTGAGCAGGAGCAGCAAGCCCGAGCACAACTGATGGAGAGGGTCATTCTTGATTGGTGTGCGGAGCTCAACAAGGGCACCGAAGCTCTCGAGAAGGATCTTGGTGAAGGGTGGAAGGAGATGATGCAGCAGAGCCGGGAGGAGAACAAGGGCTTGACGGAAGAAGAGATCAAACAAAAGAATCTGCGGTGGTTTTACGAGGACCTCGAGAAGACAGGCAAGATCACGTCAGAGAAGCGAAAGGAGATGGAGAAGATGTTTCTGAACAAGAAGCATTTGGAGGCTTGATTGGCTGGTTTTATTTCATTGTCTGGGTACTTGTGAGCTTTGGAGTTGGTGTTGGAAGGGAAATTTGATACTGGCAGGCAAGGCAGGGCGGAAAAAAAAAGCGAGAACAGGAATACCCTTTGCGCGGATTCCGGATATCAATGCGTAGCGTATACTGAGGGACTACTACTAAATGGGTTATTGTTTGGTTTTGTATGATGTACTGAAGGACTAGAAATGCAGGATCTTGATCAATTGCGGTGGTGAGAAACAGCGGGCGGTGAAGCAGTGCGTGACACGTTGGCATGTTCAGAGCTTGTGGTTGGTTATCGAGAGCGCCTTGGTTGACTGCGCGTCCGCCGAGAGGATCTACAAGATGAGATGGGGCTCTCCAACATCTCTAGAACACTGATCTCCCTGGTCTTCTAGATAATTGCGGGAACTGTCTGCACAGCCTGCTGGAGATAAGATGCGTAAGCTTCTCTCTCTGAGCCTCGTCTTAAGTGAGGGCGCTGAGACATGGTATGTAATGATGACGTTTGGAGAGGGGTCCGCTGTTAATCACTCTGGTGATGAGAAGATAACAATCTGACAATGCTGGAAGTATAGATATAAAATCATTGTTCTTTCTATGTTCTAGATATGCGGCCTTGGATTATCCTCTCAAGTTCAACCTATCATTGTAACAAGTTAAGAATTTCCCTCTACAGTACCGCATGAAGCGTAATCCACCCAGCACCACAACCATCACCAACAGCTCGGAGACGAACACAAGCACGACGAACATGCAGCCAGAGTTTGTACGGCAGAGACAAGACAGCGGCAGCGGCAGCAGCAGATTTTCGGGGCTGTTTGGCAGGGGTAACAACAATAATAATATGGGAAGTGGGAACGGGAACGAGTACGAGCGGCGGCAGACTCGGGCAGGGTCGGTTATTACGGATGTGAGCGTGGGTGGTGATGATTCTTCTTCGAGGAGGTCATCTGCTACGTCTGAGAGCTCGGAGGTGTTTGTTTCGCGACAGGTGGAAAGGCAGGCTCGGCCGTTGGAGGGGAGGAAGGAGGATAAGAGGGTGGGAAGTTGGAAGGGGGGGGAGGGGGCGTTCATCGGGGGTGCGTTGGAGATTGCGTTTGATATTTAGGTTGTTTGTTTTGGGGGGAGGGGGTTGCTTGTTTGGATGTGATGTGATACAATGGGAGGAAGGCTTTGCTTTTGACTGGCGTTGATGTAGACAAGACTGGCAAATTCTGAGCTTCTTATTTTTGGCCAAAACCATGGTATCAGGGATGTCCAAAGGGAGAATCTTGAAGGGGAAAAAAGAGAGAGCATTTTAGGAGCTTCAAGGATATGTTAAAGTCAATTCATGTTTGCTTGCTAAATAAAGTCTTCTTGTCTCCTGATGAGCTAGAGAAAATGGCTAGTAGGCTATGCAGAACGTCGTATCGACTTGGATGCTACTTTGACTGGGTGTAGAATTCTTTCATTAATGTTTGGAAAAGGAGATAGACGGGAAACAGGTCGGCATTCTTTTTTTAGCAAAAAGTCAAAATGGTAAGTAATGGCAACAGCCAAAAGATGCATCAGCCGTGAATCGAACACGGGGCCCATCGATGGCAACGATGGATTTTACCACTAAACCACTGATGCTGGGAGATATCCTTGAAGGGATTGTGGAGGTGTCAGATAGAAAATCTGCTTTTGTCACGGAACTCCGTGCTTCCGTCGATGCAGAAAAAGCGTAGCTGTGGGTGAAGTTTTTCAGCTCCACAGCGAAGTGGAGTGGTGATACTTTCTTGGTGGGTTGCCCTGGCTAGACCTGCAGCAACAGCGACCCAGTGACCGTTGGGCCGGGTCTAAGTGGAATGGAGGCACCTTGATGGCCGCTTGGACATGCTATTGTTTCCTTGCAGATTGCGAAAGTCGCTGTTATCAGCTGGCATCAAACATCGAGAATGGGGGAACGCAAAGTCGGTCCTCGGCAAGCTCTAGTGTACCCCAGAAAACATGATTTTGTGCGACTGGTTGGAATTTCGGGATTGCCGGAAGATTTGTGTATCTTTGACGGGTATCATGCTGATGACGTCGAGTCTTGTGAGATTTCGTGGGGCCACGACAACGTGGTTCGCAGCGTGGCCGTTGGGTTGGGGTAGGGCGTACACGGGCAGGTGCCAACGCATCACCGCTGCTCGACCCCCCAGCCTCGGGATTTTGAGTAGCTTCAATTTGACGAGATTGGCTCCCAGGCAACGGTCTTGATAGCAATTTTGTTGGTGAGAATCTGCCAGGAAAATCAGGCAGGGCAGTGTGCAAGACAATAAGGATGCGCGCGTGCCTTCCTCAGGAGCAGCTTCCAGCTTTGAGTCACTGCCGACGTCAGTGGCAAGAAGCTGGCGACGGCTGGGGAGCAACTGTTTGGCGGGTACTCTGTCGTTTCAGGATGCAAATTGAGGCGGTTGGGAGAGCAATAGAAGTGAATAAAGACGGCAGGCACGGTTTTATCCTATATACCCTTTTCTCATCTAGATTTATATCTTTAGGAAATAACGGAGGGCAGTTCTATGTGCCAGGGTGGTGCGGCTCTGCAGTCCTGAGCTTCTGATTGGCCAATAGTGGGTTGACAACACTTGGGCATTGGCGGGGAAGGGCTCCACTTTCAACCCGAGTCATCGCCTCCCGTCCGTCTTCAACCCAAATAACATAACACCATCCATTGCCTCTGGCATCGCTGCCACCCACCTCTCAGGGGCATCACAACAATAAGGTCCCGCGCCTGCGTAATTTGCTATTCTTCTGCCACTTTCCACCGCACACAATGGTGCCCTCTTTTTCTTGCTATTGACCGGCCCCCACGACAATTTCTGCCTTCCTCTTTCGCCGACCTCTTGCGCCCTAAATCCAATCTCCCAACTATTTCTTGCCAAACCCAACTCCCTCCCACTTCCTCTTCCTCCTCACCCCGACGCAAGCAGACCGCACACAATACCGCCTCTTGCTTCCTGGCAGTGCCATACTTATCCCTCCTGCCCTCTCCTCTCCTCTCCTCACACATTCTTCCCGTCCTTCAATCAATCACGCTCAATACTGCTTACCACCACTTTGTTTTCTTCGCCTAACAAAGTATGTCCTCGCCTTTCCTGGCCCACGTTTCGAGATACTAATCGTTATAGGAAGTCGAAGCCCACGCCGTTCCGACCGATCGACAACAATCAATCCCATTCGCGTTGTCATCTCACAAACCACAAGGTCAGAGTCCAACGAGATGGCTTCATCCGCCGACATGGCGTCGACCTCCTACTTTGGTCGGCCCGTAGCCAAGCACCGGCTTGCCACCGACTTCGACCTGCTTGTCAAGTGGTCCCGGGTCCTTGGAGCACGCCCGGAGAACCCCTCCTGCATCCTGTCGCAGCTCTCCAAGGAAGACCAAGCTACCCTGTTCTCTCCATCATTCGAGCAGTTCCGCATCGTCGACGACGCGTCGGAGGGTCCCAAGATTGAGATCGTCCAGAACAAGCTGTACGAGCGACTTGGAGTCGCGCCTATGGATCCCGACCTGGCCGCCATGATGGTCTCTGACAACTACAAGCGTTCCGAGAAGTCTTTGTACGATGTCGCCTGCCACCTGCGTGACGCCGAGGAGGAGTCTGGCGTTCTCTACGACTTTTGCCTCCAGAAAGCCAAAAACGCGGGCTGGACTGACTACGAAGCTCACCAGTACGCCAAGATGTACCGGTCCAGGCATTTCGTTCACATTGTGCGCCGCCGGCAACAGGAGATCAGAGACGAGAAGCGCAAGCTCACCATTCCGGGCTATACCCCGATTGAGCGGGATTTGATCCCTGTGATTGAAGACCCTCTTGAAGCTGCCTCAACCGCTGGGCTGCGGTCGTACTTTGCTGGCCTTCCCGAGGCCACCTCGACCCTGGCATCTGTCCGTCTTGCAGAGAATGGCCCTCCCGCCTCAGCGTATGCCGGCCCGACTAACGACCTTCAACAAACACCAGTTTCTGCGCCTACCAGCAATGTGGGATACATGCAGGCCGCCCGTTACGAGTACCATCCATCATTTTCTCCTCACGTCACCACATCAGTTGTCGATCAGTTGCGACTTGAAGACATTCAGCTGTACCAGACGCCGTCGCCCGTTGGCGAGCACTCTCAGGCGAATGCCACCCCTTTCACCCCATCACCCGCTCCCATGACCACGAAGACCTCCTACTCTGGTTATGTCTCGGGCGCCAGCGACACCTCCATGGAGGCTCAAGCATCTGACAACTCAGGCCAGTTCTCCGACGCATCTTCTGCTGTTACAGAGATGCCTGTGTATGCTGCAGATGACGACGATTATGATGACGCCGACGGCGGCGCCTTGTTGCCCAGAGACCTTGCTGAGTCGCTTGGAATCCCCTCTCAGATCCCTTACTCCTCACATGTCACTCAACAACCTGTCTTTCAGACAATGCCCACAGTTCCGCAGGGAGGCCTCTTGGGTGCCGGTCTGAGCGGATACTGGCTTCCCGTGTACGCCGCTTCCGATGTCGCTGAGGACGGAAACCAAAACTCCTCTGCGTTTCAGTTCCCCCCTCTGAACGCTCCTGTTGCCAATACCGAGTGCAACAGCCCCGACCTTGTGCTCACCACCACTACTCAGTTTGGTGATACCCAGTTGACGACTTTTCAGACTCCTGCCAAGGGCCCGCGGAATTCCTTGTCTGAGAATGTCAAGGTGACCCAGTACCCTGAGTCTCGACAGCAGCTGTGGAACGGAATGACATGTTACGATGTCCCCTCATCTGCCCTGGGCTTTTTGAAAAAGCATCAGATTTTTCCGACGTACTGGACCACCAAGCTGGGCAAGGAGCGCTTTCTGCGCCACAAGTTCAGCGATTTGAAGCACGCAGATGCCAAGGTCATGCGTGACAAAACCTTGGGCAAGGTTGCTCGCAATCCTGTCTACATTGTCGTCGACTTGTCCAATATCATTATTGGCTTCTACGACAAGATGAAGGAGAAGCGTGGCATTCCCCTTGGCAGGCGCGTTATTGCCCCTGCCTTCAGCTTCAATAACTTCGACACGCTGCTTGCCCGCGATCGGAGTGTCAGGAAGCGTATTCTTGCCGGATCACTTGGAAGCGCCACCAAGTCTTTGCCAAGCCATGTCAAGCAAGCTAGCGCCATAGGCTATGATGTTAACCTTTTGCATCGTGTGTCCAAGCCAGTTTCGCCGCGTAAGATGCGAGCGGATCTTCAGTCGGACACTTCTAACGATGACGACGACCTCTTTACCGGCCCCATGAAGCTGGGCGAGCAAGGTGTCGACGAGGTTCTCCATCTCAAGCTTCTTCAGCTTGATTTTGATCACAAGCCTGGCACCATTTGTCTGGGCACTGGCGATGCTGCGTCTGCCGAGTACTCTGACGGTTTTTTGAAGAACATTGAGCGTCTCCTTGAGCGCGGCTGGCGTGTCGAGTTGTACGGATGGGCTCATAACATTTCCTTTGCCTGGCGCGACGAGTTTGAGACCAAGTGGGCTGATTTCTTCAAGATCATTGAGCTGGACGAGTTCTGTGAGGAGCTTTTTGACATGACCGTTGAGTCCATCCCCGACTTCAAACCGGCCTTTTAACCTCCCCCACGAGAATCTTGTCAGCTCGACTGACTGAATGGTCTTACCGACCGGCATCGATTCTACAATCTTCAGCCTATTTTTTGGTCTCTGTTCGCATCTCCCGGCGTTCTGTACAACATCATTTCTTCGGCTCTCTTTTCTGCTAGATCTATTGTCCATGACTCGATCTGGTGGTCTTCTCTGCGGCCCTCTGCTATGTTGCGAATTTCCACTCAGCGACACTTTTGATTTCGCAGTCTTTTGTCTCCAGACTGCTAGCCCATGAGTACGGAACACCACAACAGCAGCAATGGCTACCGCGACAACACAACCGCAGGCCAAACCATCATTTTGAGAGCATCCTCTCGCGCACATTCACACTTTTCGACTCGTCATGAGTGCAACGATAACACGATAACAACAAAAAAAAACATCAAAACGACTGATGACTATATGATCTGGTTTCACGATGGAATGATGGATTTCGACGAGAATAGGGTTTGCCTTCCAGACCAAGGCTTGCTTTCTGTTTCTGTCGACAACCTCCCACATCGAGTTCACCCTGCCTCAGCACACGGCCGGATATACGACACTTTGACCAGAATTGAGCCTTCTCAAACGGTACAATTCTGTGGCGCTGCCTAACCTTCCCGGTTTTCATTTTCTTTTTGGGGGGGAGGTATTTTGACGGCGCAACACGATAAACACCAAGAATAATGGTTGGGCATGGGTCATATGGGAAACATGGGAGTTTTCGCGGCATTTCATAAAGATACCCTGGCGTCTTCTTTTTCGGAAAGGATTCACCGCATTTCCACCTGGGCGCAGTTTTCCCTTCTTGGTGGTCTTCTGTTTCTTTCCATTGTTTCACGGATGGATGGCGCACCTGTTTTTCTTTCTCCTCTTGGCAGGCACCCTTGAGTTGCGGACGATAGATGGATCCCCTCATACACGGTCTTGATGATACCGGATTTTCACGATTGAAGGATTTTCACGAGGTGGTGAAGGAGGACATCGGAAACGACTTTTTTTGAGGGCCCAAGGTCACACAGAGCGATGGAAGGCATTCTGGGCATTTTCACGGCATGAAGCGTACTCGGAATTGCACATGCGGTATGCGACACACGATAACGGGTTTTATGGAGTTTTTATGGGCTTTTTATGGATTTTTATGGGTTCACGGACATCACGAGGAGGAAATGGTTATTATGAAGAAGGATTTCTCCGATAGTGTTTTTTATTGGCTGGTCCCTTGGGGTTATCGTCTTGTTATCCTTCGGATGATCTGATGGTAGCATTTGTTTCCCAACATGGATAGGAGAATTCTTCGGTTTTATTTTTATTTTTCTTTCTTGTTCTTTGTGTTATGGCACTATGGTTATGGCGCTTGGTCAATGGTCAGCATGAGGAAGATTCATGACAGCGAGGTGGTTTGTTTGCTTTTTGAAGCACAGCGTATTGTGTATATGGATTATGAGCATGGCACTGGCTTGACATGGCGTTGCGAGCATACACTTGTGATTGGAGGTGAAGAATAGCGTCGTGCTTCGTGAGGGTGGTGCTTGAGTGGTGAAGTAGTAGATATGGGATATCAATATACATCATGGTTGGGGGACTTTTTGGTAGTCTTCATGGTCGTGATGGAGGTGATGTGTGGTGAAGCTGTTCTTTGGGTCTGGCCCGTGAGCTGATATGTATGTGCCCTGTGATGTGGTATATACTTGCCATTCCTCCGTTGTCAATTCTTGACTTTTCAACATACATATCGTCCTGGGTATCTCCATCTCAACATACAGTAGCCTGAAACCCCTCCCATCACGACAACAACAACACCCCTTCTTCTAATCACCCAGCAAAGCCCTCCTGTAAAACCCCCACCTTTTCGTCCCTCCCCGTCAACCTAGCCATAGCCCCCTCATAAACGGCAAACTGCACGGCATTGACCACAAACGCCCTCAAACTGCAGACTCCTAGCCCCCGAAAGAAGGGTTTTATCCCTTCTCTCGCGTAGATTTCCCTCCCCGTCTGCCACGCCCCTTTGCCTTTTCCTCCACTCCCCAACAAACCTTGTTGTTCCCCCGCCGTGTCCCGAGTTTGCATCCTGGTCTTGACGACATCCAAAGGGAAAATACTCGCCCAGGTCAACACCCCCGCCACCCCACCGCAGAGGAGCGCCCTCCCTATTGTTTCCTCTGTTGTGGTGCCGAAGAAGGAGTTGTACCATCCGGAGGAGAGCTCGTACCCCCAGAAATAAAACCCGTACCCTATGCTATCTCTCAGAACGGTCACCCCCCCGGCTTGGTAGAGACCTTTTACGCCATTCTGCCGTAGGATTTGGGTTGTTACATTCCAGGAGGAGGTCGAGGAGGTTTGCGAACGGACTTTGATGATCTCGGTTGGGCAAGACACCAAAAAGGTGGCGAGGCCGGAGAGGCAGCCTGCTAGGAAGGTGGTTGTGAGGTTTGATCCTTTTCCTCCTTGCTGGCCGGGTTGGGAGGGGGAAGGAAACAAAGAGTTGAGGTAGGACTCTGAGCGGTTATACGACACAAAAAGCAGGGCGTTCAAGGCGCCGTAGGTGAGGATGGGGGCTGCTGTGCCGAGGAGGAGGTTGCGGGGGGTGGTCAGGATTCTTGGGTTGGTGGTGGTTGTGGTGGTGGAAGGGGAAGAGGAAGAGGAAGAGGAAGAGGAAGAGGAAGAGGAAGAGGAAGAGGAAGAGGAAGAGGAAGAGGAAGAGGAAGAGGAAGAGGAAGAGGAACTGGCTTGGAGTCGGACTTTGAGGACGTCGAGGGGGTTGCCGATTATGATGGAGGCTGCGCCCGAGAGGTAGCCGGCCCAGAAGTCGGCTGACATTGTTGTTGGGGTAAAAAAAAAAAAGAAATATGCTTCTCCTTTGGTTGGGAGTTACCCTCTTGTGAGAGTGAGTGTGTTGTCTGGTTTATGAGCTGGTATGGCTTATCGTCCTTGAGATGTGGTTGGTGGTGGTGGTGGTGATGGTGAGGGGGAGACTTGAGAGACTTGGTAAAACTGATATCCCAATCTATGGATCCTGGCAAGTCACCTGAAGAACTGTAAACTGTAAAAAGCAGTAAATGTTATCTCCTTGAATAGACGCCTCAAACTGAGCCTCTTTGTTTATCCCGCCATAATGATGACCGCGGGGTTAGTTAGATTCGGGTTAGCGGGGCGCAATGGACCCTGCCAAGGCTCACCTTCCCGCCTCTGCCGGCATGTGAAGATGACCACATGACGGAGGTTTGTAAGTATCACCACATGACAGTCTGATAAACCATAAATAATATCCTCCTGAACTCAGCAATGCTCCCGACTAAAAATGGGTATAAAACCGCCTTCTCAACCGTACTCAACCACGGTTTAGTACCTTCGCAAGAAAATGATTACAAGTACACATATCGTGATAAACTGAAACCCTTTAACCTTTCAACCTTTCCACCCGAAAAATAAATCAATGAAATCCGCTTATGCCATGGCCCAACCCACCAACAATGCTTGCTCTCATCGGAGTCAAAACAGAATATTCCGCTAACGTATACCCTCATCCCCACCTCTCCCTCTATTCTTTCCCCGTCTTCCCCAACATCACACAGCCACCTCAACCCCCTCCTCCTTCTTCTTCTCCTCCTCCCCATCCCCGTCCAAATCAACCTCCTCCCCCCTCGCCGCCCGCTTCGCAATATCCCTCTCCTTGTAAATCTCCCCCCTCCTCACCGTCGCCATCTCCAAATTCTCGGCATACGTCCTAAACTTGACAATCTCATGCAGCAAATACTCGCTCTTCCTCTCCCAATTCGCCATGGCCCTCACCGCGTTCGTGCTCCTCGGCGTGAACGCAAGCAGCATCGGGCTCCTAAGCGCGTTGTGGCTCTGCAGTTCCGCCTCGATACTCTTGATGTACCCCTGCAGATACCCCAGCTGGTCCTTCTCGGACAGGTTGCTGGGGCGGGTGGACTGCTGCGGCGGTGTCCAGTCGGCAATGTGGATGCGATCACCGGGCAGCTTAGCCGAGTGACGCATAGGAAGGGAGCCGACCAGGCCGGCGTGGTTGCCGAGGACGCCTGAGGAGCCCGAGCCAGGGCGGTTGAGAGAGCCGCCAAAGTCAAAGGACGAAGAGCGGATGGAGCGGCCGGATTGCATGGAGGAGCGGGTGAGGGTGGGTACTATCCCTGTGCCGGTGTTGGCAGCGGCCGCGCTGCCGGAGCGGGTGTGGCCTCGGGCGCTGCTGCCGGATGTTGGGGGGCGGTTGGGGAGGTTGGTTGTGCTTTCGTTAATGGCGGCTACGAGCGCGTTGTCGATAACCGCGTCGCTCCAGCCGTACTCGATGTTGGAGATACCACCAATCAGTGGTACTGTGCTGAGTCGGGCGCTCCAGTAGTTGGCCGTGCTGACGAACTCGGCGCTGATCTCGGGTGTGCCGACGTGGAAGAAGTGAACGGCGCCGGTGGGCAGGTTCAGGATCCAGACGTGCCTGCGGGAATTGCTGTACCCCCCAGGAGGGAAAGCAGTGGCGAGAGTATGCCTGAGCGAGAAAGTACCCAGGTTGGTAGCATGGTCTTGCCAGTTGCCCCCACCCACCACGGCACCCTTGGGAAGAGTCCCGCCAGGACCCCGTCTGTTCTTCTGTCTCATCGACTTGTTCGGCGAAAAGGAGAAGAGGCTCAGCTGCCCCTTTTGGATGACCGCAAACACTTCGGTCCAATTGTGGTTCTTGGGCTTCTTATTGTTCCCATCCTTGAAGTGTTTGTGGCTCACAATTCCTTCCTTGATCCATGGAGGACCGGCAAGCTCAAGAGACTCATCATCCAACAACTCATCAGGATGAACCTCCCCGTCGTCGTCGGCATTGTCCTCCCGGATAATCGCCTGGCTCAGAGCGCTGGCAAATCCAATCGACTGCTGGTAGTCGCCACGGGGATACGCCGAGCCGAACGAGTCCATCGACATGGAGGTGTGGGTCCTACCCAGCGACACCTTACTCCAGGTCGCTGAGGAATCGGTAGGGCTCCAGACAGACGTTCCATCGTCAAAGCTAGTCCTACTAGACGAGAAGCCGTTGCCAAAGCCTCGTGGTCTTGATCTGCTCTTGGAGTTCCACCTCGAGTTGGGCTTCATTGTGTCCTGAATGCGGCCCCGGGTGGAAGCAACACCCTCTGATGGCGCTTTGCTAAGCACACTGGGTGACCGCTTGAGCATGCTCATGACGGACAAGCTGTTTGGGGTCTGGACGATGGGGCTCGAGGCATCGGCGCCGAACAACGGCAAACGGTCATCGCGGATCGAAGAATATGTCTCCTTCAAGACAATTTCCACTTGTTGCTCCCATGTCTTCAGCGGCCCGTCAAATGGCGCCTTGACAAGAGGGCCACATCCGTCAGCCGAATCCGCAAACGTCCCAAGCGCCGAACCGGGACGTGGTGGTGGCTTGAACGAGGCCCGGAAGCTACTATATCTCGGGTTTTGGTCCTCCGACGTGCGACCTTCCGCCTCCCACTGGGGCCCCTTGCCCGGGAGGATGCTCGCACGCTTGTTGAACGCCTCAGGCGCCGACTCTTGAAGGGCCTGTCTGATGGTGGTCATGGTGTTCTTGACGAACTGGGGCTTGCTCATTCTGTGCTCAATATCGGCAATATGAAGATCCGTGTTGAGAAGAATGATTGAGTAGCAAATAGTGTGAATAACATCTGTGACAGGGTCAGCGAGACCCTTGGGAGAAACAGAGACACAAAACTTACCTGGTATTTTGAAACCATGATTTGGGTTGCAGTCGCACCACCTCTTGGTAAAGGCTACCAAGATCCTGTCCACTTGCTGTGTTTCAGCCCTCAGCAGCAGGCGGTTGCACACCAAGCGCAAGCCGCTCACAATGCTCTGGTTCTCAAAGTCGAAGAGATCCATGTAAGCACGTAGCACTCTCTGGCGAACAGGGCCTTCTTCACCCATGTAAGCCGCCGCCCGGTCCTTTTGGATGAACTCCTCACTGCCGTCATAAATCTTCTGTGCCTTTTGACGGTCATCTTCCGTCGGATCTCCCACCACAAACTCGTTTGGTTCATCAATGGACTTGGCTGAGTGAGGAATGGATTCACCCTTGGGACTCGGCTCGGCGCTTTCGATCTTGAAGCTGGGCACACTTGGCTTTTCAAGTGGCAGGCCGAGCGTGTTGGAACTGTCACGATTAGTGGGCGGGTTGTCGGTATTGTGTCGGATCGAAAGTCTCAAGTCTTTCCTGGCCATGTTAAGGTTTGGAACGCTCTTGGACTTGGATACCGTTGGTGACGGTGACCGGTTCCTGTCATCTTCCGCCCCAGGCTCGAGGTTCCTGGTTTCAGACTGAGGAGCCTTGCGATGCCGTACCGGGCTGTCCTCGTCATCACTGTCTTCGCGTAGAAAAGACTTGGGCGGCGAGGCCAGAGGCGTAGCAGGGGGCCGGTTTGGTGTGGTGGCAGTGTTGTTGGGATCACTGGGTTCGGGGTCGACTTTGCGTATAACAGCTTTTGGACTCGGGTCATAGTCCGGTGAAAAGCCGCGGTTCCTACCGCGGTTCTCCTCTTCCGGTGGCGCGGGATTCTTGGCCTGAACAGGAGATTCCGGGGCCTCGATGGAAGGCATTGGCTCGTCCACAGGGGTCTGGGCAGCGGTCGACATAGGGCTGCCAGCAAGGAACGGGTCCATGGCCCGCCGTAAGCTGGTGATCGGGCTGGGCTCTGTCTTTCCTATCCCTGGGAACACCTGTAGCTGATCCATAGGGAGCTTGACCGCCGGGACATTGTGCACCACCGGTGCCACTGGCACGATGGGGACCGGTGGTGGCTCCGCATCTGTGATGGACTGTTTCCGTCGCCGAAAGAACGACGACGTCTTTTTCTGTAGCGTATGCGTGGTGGAATGATGTGATTCGCGTGACGGTGGTGCGGATGATTTCGGCTGCAGTCCGAGCGAGGAGGCGGCCGGTGTTACTGGTGGCGTAGAGATGCTCGGTGTCAATGCTGTCTTGGTAGACCCAAACATCCTCCTGAAGAAGCCTTGCTTTTCTTTTGGCTGCATGGTGGCCTGTGGCGGGACAAGACCCGCCTCTTTTGATTTTTCGTAACCAATGTGTGGAGCAGGAGCTGAGTCGATGTCCAAAACAGGGACAGGCGGTGCATCGCGCACCGTGGTGTACATTGGGTCTGGCTTTCTGGTGATGGTGGCGCTCTTGGACGAGCGGATGCTTCGTCGACGTTCGACACTCGACCCTCTGGATTGGGCCTTCGGCTCGGTAGTCTTGGGTTCGGGCGGCGACATGACGGGCAGCGACGGCACTGTGGTTAGTCTACGCGGGCCGGCTGGGACCGTTGGCATCGGCGCGGCGTCGTACTCATCGTTGTTCTTGTTGAAAAAAGTGTTGGAAAACTCAATGTGCCAGGGGCCTGGTGCTGGCCGTGGTACTGCTGCTTCTGCCGCCCCATCAAAGCTCGATGATCTCCCAAACCCCCTGGCCCATCGCTGGCTGCCCAGAACCTGTGCGTAACCCTGATCGATGCTGTTTGTGCTGCTGCTCTTGCTCCCCTTGCCGCCTCTAGAATGGATTGCCCCCGGTGTCCCCGTCTCGCGCATGCTGTTGATCCGGCCGAGGTTGGACTGGAAGCCTGAGCTGCTGTTGCTGCGGCGGCCGCGCGATGACATCCTGCTGGCGTCGTCTGCCCCTTCGAGGTCGGAGCTGTACGAGTAGCCGTGGCCGGTGCGGCCGGTCCTCGAGTTGAAGGTCATTGTTCGGCTGTTGTCGTCTCCAAACGAGGAAAAGAGGGGATCGTCGTACCCTGGCCTCGACCCGCCAAATGACGTGGTACCACCAACACCTCCTCCAATCTGGCCCATGGACATTTGGTCGAGCGACAGGAGCATGTTGGCCACGAGCGAGTCCCGTGTTACCTGGCGGGCCGGCAGCGAGAGGTCGTGGGAGTCGCGGGGGTCGGGCTGCTTCTTGGAGCGAGACGATGATGGCAGTTCGGGCTGGTGATGTTGCTGGTCCTGGTTCGGCAGTGTCATCTCGTAGGGGATGTCGACGGGCGTGAGACTCTCAAGAAAGGTCTCAATGTCGGCCGTGTCTCTACCCGTGCCTTTGGGCAACCTAAGCGCCCGGCCCCCAGCAGATGAGGCGCTCTCGTCTTGGGAAGGTGTGGGTGTTTCGCGGGCAGGCGGTGTCTGTGGGGGGTCTCGCTGTCTTTTGATTCTCGGGGGGGACGGCGACGTGTCGATAGTCAGTTCGGGCTTCCGTCTGCCGCCTTCTCGGCAAGCCGTGTCGGTTGGATCGTAATCTTGGTACATGTTGTACGGAGTACCTGTCGAGGAAACAGGCGGGTGACACAAAGACGCCCCTTTGACGCCATCCACGGCCAAGCCAATCAACAAGCACTCGACAAGCAGCGCGCACAAATTAGAGATGTTCAGAAGCGCGTAAAGAGTGTGCGTCTGTGTGTCCCGTTTAGGGGAACTGTGCCGTGTGCCCCTCTCGGGCTGCTCTTGAGATTGGAATTGTTTTGCTTTGCCAGGATTAAATTAGGTAGCGGCCATTCGGCAGACGGACGGCTGTGTAAATCAGTGGAGAGATTGCGACCTCGTCTCTTGTTTCTTTCATTCTTCGGCTGCTTCCGTTGCACCGTCATCCTTTGAACAGCGACAAGGACAGCGACAGCGGGCATCCCGAAAATGTCCTCGACTGATGAATTGTTTCAGAAAGAGCTCGTCCAACCACAATCCAAAGCGCGTCTTTCTCCTGCGTCGCGCTGCATCCAGTCCATGCAACCTGACAACGTTGGAGCCCCAAGCTTCCTACTTCTCCTTCTGCGCTAGCCCCGCGGCCATAGCGCTGTCAAGTGCCCCTTTTTTTTTTCTTTTCCTGCAGTGTCTCCCTCAACTCCAATCCCGTTTCACCGATTGACAGCTCCGTCATGCAAGTATCTTTTTCAAGAATAAATAACATGCACATGAACGACATGCACGCTGCAGGAAAAAAACAAACAAATAAAATAGATATATTCCTATGGCCAGCCCGCCATGCGCGTCTGGGGCACGAGTGCGACTTTCAGGGTACCCCACACCGCCTAGTAACATCCTCTACATGACATCGTGGCAGGCTTGACACGATCCGAAGCCCACCGCCTATTCCGGCCTGCCGCGGCCTGCCGGGGGAGAGAAATAAACCGCGCACTCCCTTGTTTCACAATCCGAGCCACGTGGAGGCCGTCGAACCACCATCTCCGATAAACAGCGGCCCCACTTGGCTCGGCAAGCCGGTGGCCCCACTCTGCCTCACCGGCTCCGTGTCTCGGCTCCGGTGGCCTTCTCCGTTACAGCAGGTGGAGGAGTCGAAATAAGGAGAACTGTATTGTATTGATGATTCCCATGAGCACTGGAATCTACGGATATCTCAACTCTCTCAACATCAAGCCATCGTCACATCCTCCGATTCCCCCACACTGACTGAGCAGAACTGCCATCGCCCGTTTCATCCTGCAACCCCCCTACCAGTGCAGAGGATGGTGTGGCCCGAAGTCGCCACCGTTCATCACCACCATCAGATATCTCCCTTGTACCACTTTGTCCACCCCCGAAACTGGATACGGCAGAGCCCGTTCCGCATCTGCTCCGTCCTCATCGGCTTCACTCTCAGGTTGGCAACCTTGTCCATACAGCTCAAGGGATCCTCCAGAAAATCCATCGCAACCTTGAACGCCCCGGGTCGATTGGAAGACGGGTCAAACGTCACGGCTTTGTTGACGAGCTGGTCGTCTCGGTTGTAACCAGTACCTTGGTGCATGCCGATGACATGTCCTCCCTGATCCATCACTGGACTTCCGCTGCTACATGGAGCAACCGCCACGTTGTGATCCATCAACCGCTGGTTCTCCTCCATGTCACAAACAACCTGCGTAGTCCCCTCCCGGACTTCGTCATTCTCGTGACCCGACCGGTCAGGAAGAAGCCCCCGCACAGTAACAGTAATTTTCTCCCCTCGATAAGGCGGGTTCCTATGCTTGAGAGGTCCCTCGCCGTCCACCTCACGATCAAGCCTGATAACCCCCATATCGAACGACTTGTCCCCCACCACGAAGAAAGCCCAGTGAACACCGCAGTGCGTGCCCCTGTACCTCTCCCAGCCGGGTACATCAATCTCCACCGCCTGAGCAAAACCCTCCTTGTGGTTATACACCGCCGCTCCTACCGTCATGACAGTCTTTTGATCAACCAACCACCCCGTGAAGCGATGGTATCTCCTCTCCCCATTCTTGTCGGGAAACAAAGTGTGAACCCGCACAATTTCATCATTCCTCCTCCCCTCGCTCATCCCAGCGGCAACCTCCCTTTTTAACCTCCTCCCTTTTTCTTCTGCTGCACACCGTCCCAATGATGGCTCAGTATCAGTGAGCCCCCAGCAGAGAACATCAGGCGCGAAACCAACCTCCCCTCTTGCGATTTCGATCGTCCCTTCACCGACAGTGAGTAACTCCTCGATGATGGCTTGTAGAATGTCAATCTCCTTCCAGAGCTTGAGATACCTCGCTTTGAAGTCGCCCTCTTGAAGGTCGTTCATGAACTCGATCATGACTCGCAGTTTTTCACCCTGGGCGTTGAACACCTCTACTGGTTGGGCGCGGAGCGAGTTTTTTACTGCGTCGGGGAAGCTGTTGCAAGGGGGGGGAGGGGACCAGGTGATTTCGTGGGTGGTGGTGGTGGAGCCATTGATGAGGGAGATGGAGGCCGTGATGAGGGTGGACAGCTGGTCGAAGCGCTTTTCGATTTGGATGACCTGGAGTTCGAGTTCGGCTGTGTGGTGGGGGTGGGATTTGGTGCAGAGGGTGGTGAGCGAGGGGATGTTGTCTTCGCTTTCGGAGGGGATGGGGAAGGAGGCGAGGAGGTAGGAGAGGAGGAGGGTGTATCGACGGAAAAGGGTCGATGTGGCACGGTGGGTTGGGGTCGTGGTGAGGATTTGGCGGAAGTCTTTAACTTGAAGGTTAGCGAAGGGGTGAGGAACGGAGGTGAAGGGAACGAGACAGACCATATTCAGTGTTGGGTGGTGTGCTGAGTGGGAGTTGAAGGGACACGCCCTCGAAAATTGGGGCGAGTTCGGCGATTTGGGTCATTTTGCTGCCGGAGGTTGTTTTTCGACTCAGGATGTCAGCTCAAAGATTGATGGTCTCTTTGAAGCGAGGTTCATGGCAGTCTAAATATTTTCAAGACTGCTGCCTTGGAGCTCAAGGCCACCTGCACTGCCTGGAGAGCCAAGACATCACCAGTCAGCATGCGTGCATACAATGCAGCATAGCCACCAGCCAGCCATCTCTAGACTGTCGGTGTACCAACACTGGCATCATTAGGCATGGGAAGCCGGCGTTCTCGAATCTCTCTGGAGATAAATATCGCAAAATTGCGCAAGGATGTTCATGATAGGCATTTTGAGAATCCGGGCACTGGAGATATCATTCGCATTTCCAATCTAGATCCTTCTCGCATTTAACCCTTCGCTTTTCCGAGTGCCTCGTGGCTGTGTGACTATTGGGAAACACGTGTTTGTCTCTCCAGAGACGCAGAGATTATCGCCAGTTCACAATCAAACGAAAATGCTTCTCGCTGCTCTAGATAGCCGAGGAGGCATAGGAGCGGCTCCTTCTCGCCAAAGGGACTATCAAAACTTGTTATGCTATCGATGTAAAAGTTAACCCCAAGTGTTGATAGGGGAAACCACCCTACTACGGTACCTGCGGAGAAAAAACAGCTTGTAGGCCAAAAGAGAGACAACTGTGCCTCCAGTGCCTGCATCTTTGTGTCTCTTTATGAGTAGCAAAATGAACCGTGCTTTGGACTTCAAGTCGAACCCGCAGCATGGTATGGGGTGATATCAGGATTAGAGTTTGTAGGCCCAATGATGATGGTTTCTCATCACCGGGAGGCTTGATGGGGGGTGTGCGAGGATGACCAAGTACGCGTATCTCATTGGAAGGACCAAAAAGCTTTCGCAGTATAAGAATCCCATCTGGAGATGAGATAAATCCATTTATGCCGGTACTCACCTAGTCTAGGTACCTACTATAGCCATACGTAGGTATCTAGTTAATCCTCTTGACACAGATGAAAATACTGATTGTGAAACCTTTCCAAACAAGCGTGACATGTTTCCTAGATGGGACTAATAGTCCCAATACTTGAAGAGGTCATGATAGCAAAACCGAAACACCGTCTGAATGATCTTGCTAGATATTTGGTCACCGGTCAGTACCATGTTGCCACGGTGAAGAGAACATGACTATCTCCTGGTTTTGACCAGCTGCCAAAGGCTTGAGCCTCTACGCAAGTTCAAGGGCTGTAAGACCTCGTTCCTCCTACATTGAAAATGCAACTCACCTTGTCCATTACACCTACTACCAGTCTTTGCAGGTCGCTAGTTTACTGCCACCACTAGGTATTCACAACACGAGCACCCCAGCTTCCAAAGTCATATGAACATCAAGACAAGCTTCCCTGCTCGCCTATCTATCATCCTCAAAAGATTGACAGCTCAACTCTGCTAATCATGAAGTCCACAAAGACGTGGCCCAGGGCTCAAGAACGGCCAGACCCACAAAGACGAACCACGAATCCAAGACCAACAACGTCGACATACTACTTCAGACCTCCTACCAGTCGGCACGTCGAAGCAGAGGTACGACGCATGAACTCGCCAGCACCGGCCAGCCCCGACGCCCCCTGCAACTGCGATATAGGAAGGGCGATAGACGATCTCAAAGCGGTATACACCCAGGCTTTTCAGGACTATCAGGACCTAATCGAGACACGCAAGGTGTATGGGAAGGGCACTATGATGCAGTCCATGAAGTCAGGAGACATGGATCTGGTGAATATCATGCTCAAGATTCACGGGTATTTCGATCTTACCTGTGGATTGTTGATAGAATGGATCAGGGGAATACTGGGAGATCCATGCAAACTTGATCTGTCAGACAAGGAGGATCTCTGCAAGCGAGAGGAAGATCTCAAAACAATAAGGTGGCTCACCGTGAAGATTATTGAAGATCTCAAGAAGGACAAAGAAAAGTACGGA
Organism: Podospora anserina S mat+; assembly: GCF_000226545.1. Taxonomy (NCBI): domain Eukaryota; kingdom Fungi; phylum Ascomycota; class Sordariomycetes; order Sordariales; family Podosporaceae; genus Podospora; species Podospora anserina. The sequence goes on from NW_001939194.1 coordinate 293,615, forward strand.
AAAGTACTTGGGCGCGGAAGGTCTTGAACCACGATAACAGAAGGGAGCCAGGAAGGTGATTTGGGATACGCAGGTTCGAGTTGATATTGGCATGTAGGTAGGATAGCGAGAGAATAAACTGGGCAGGCCTATTTTTCATGACAACCTCAAACAAAGACGCAGCGGGTCAGAGAAGCATGTATGAAAGCACAAGCCATTCGTCATTCAATAACAAAGCTACACCTCAAGACCTCACTATCACCCTCAACCTGGCCTTGACTTTCACCCCCTGCCAAGTTGGCACCCAGGACCATCCACCAAATGTCCACCCTAACCAATAACAACATTAACCTTGAGGTTATTCCCGCTCGTCACCGTGTAATTAAACGAATACTTCCTCCCATCCCTCGTGACCTCATACGAAGACAGCGTCTTCCACCTCGCATCAACACGCTCCTTCTTCTGAGTGCCGCCCCACTCAGTCTCGTAGTACTCCGGCGTGATGACAACACCAGTCTGGCTGGCAGGGTCCAGCTTGGTGACGATGTCGCCCCACGGCTTGTAGTTGTGCACGCCGAGGGTGACGATGAAGTTCTCGCCCGTGTCGGCCACGAAGCGGAGCGAGCCCGAGGTGCCGCTGGCGCCGATGGTGAGGACTTGGGCGCCTTTGACCTCGTCCCAGGTGCCGTTGCGGAAGACGGTGCTTTCGGCGAGGTGGAAGAAGGCGTTGGTTTTGGTCTGGTAGACCTGGACTGTGATGGTGTAGGACATCCTGGTGAAAGTTGGTCAGTCAGGGGAAGTATGGCAAGAGCCGGAGGAAAAGGGGAAAGAACTGACCTTGCTGGCTGAAAGTCGTGTTTCAAGGCTTGGAAATGTGCTGAGTTCGAATGGCTGTGACCTCGAGTTGTCCGATGATTCTCAACTTCATGTTTTCCGAGCCGACAACGACCTACTTATAAATCAGGGAGATGGCCTGTGCTACGATCTCCCCAGGTTCTGAATTTCATGATCTATTCCAGTTCAACCCAATAGATCCCCTCCCTTAAGGCTCACTCTCCATTGACTCAAATTTTGCAGATACCCCGCGCCTGGGCCTGTGCGTCTTGGGGACGTGGCTGGCTGATCTCTCATCGCGACTTGCCGTGTAACAGCATCGAGGTATGGCTACTTCTGAGGTCCTAGACGGACGGCGGTACGACGGTCAACATGTACGATTTGGCCAGTCGAAAGCCGGCCCTGAGTATGACGGAATTTCTCATGATTCGAGCGTGCGTAAAAGGCGGCCGAAGAAACAGACCAGTTTCAGGGAAGCTAGGTCTTTTCCCAGGTTGGTTCATCGGTTAGCCGCAAAGTGCAGAATACAACTACGGAGAAAGCTCTGTTGTGATTTGTTAATCTAGGCAGTCATTAGTCTTTTGGTATTGATTACCTGCCGTGGGCATCTACCTTGCTTGAGCTATACTTCTGTTTTCCATGACGGTTCTCTGGTAGAAAACTAGGGTTGAATGATACATGTATGAGAGGAGCCCAAATCGGACGCATGCAGTCGAGCCAAGAGGCGCGCCGCATGTTCTGAGCTATCATCTGTCTTCCTACCTAACTCCGAACATGCACTTCTGGGCTGTTGTGCCAACAAGACAGTATCGTTTGGTGGCGTCGAGTTTGAAGCTGAACCGTCCTAGAAGAGAAGATAATCTGAGTAGAAACGCAATGTCGATCAAACAAATGCAGTGTAGTGGGTCGATATGTTGTGATTTGTCGACAGAGCGGGGAAGTATTGAAAAGGCTTGAACGGCAGGATTGGAATAGGGCTTGGGAAAGACGGCCGGTCATGAAAATGCTGGCCAGATTGGCATTATTACATTACATAAGATTAGTGATAGGTATTTGTAGACTTGACCTGTTGAAGCGGAAGTTAATACGACGCGAGTGGAATCAGGTGATTTATGGCTGGGGTTCTTACGTTTCGGAGGTTGAAGAGGTTCAGTTCAACCATATTTAACATCATGTGGCCTAAAGTTCGTGATAGCTATGTCTTAACATTACGATGTAAGACGGCCCGATCCCTTGTGTAGCCTCAGTCGATCCAATAATTTTATCCTTTTACCTAATACTTACCACGTATCCAACCACCTGCATCCTGCTGTGTCTCTATGCCAATACATTGCATGGTGTATATGCTTTAATGATACCCGGTATGCTTGTTGGGTTTTTGGAGACGAGTTAAAAAAGCCGTAAAAGCACTGAAATATTAACTTGCAAGGCGGGAAAGCTCATTGAATTTGTTGTCCTTTAAACGTAAAAGAGCCGTGATCTCTGAGGTGGTGATAAACTGTGGCTTAATGATGATCAAGTTCAAGGTTGACCTACGAGGGCTGTTTGTCGGTACATAGGTGAGCGTAACGACAAAGAAGCGGTGCTTAGCCGTTGTTCAGAAAACCTCGCCATCAACCAGAGTCAGGTGTTAAGTAAGGCAAGGTGTACCTAACTCCTCAGAGCCCAAGGGTTGCTTTGAATCCTGCGTCCACCACGCAAATATCATGAAATCCTGGTGTTTTCCTCTTGGGTGGTGCACTTCCCGCAATGTTCGGTCTCGCTGGAATGTTGGATAAGAACTTTTGCCGCATGCTGTTGCTCGAACCCATCCTTCCGCAGCCTCCGGCTGGCTGACTGGCAACCACTTCGATTTGTCGTGGCGGTCTTGGCTGCAACTATTTCTATCATGCTCTCAAAACGGCAAAAAGATGCCGCTTGGGCATGTTGCTTGTTCTCTCAATCAGAGAGAGTCCATCAGATGTCCTTGAAAGCCCGAGTTTGCCATGCCGATAAACCCGAATAGCTTCACCGGGAGAAGCATGACGTGGCTCGAACCCCCCAGGATAAAAGATGGTCGGGCGATGAACATAGAGGCTCTTTCCGACCAGCTCGAGTCTGTTCGCTCGAATATTCAACAGTACGCCGCCACGGTGTTCGAAACGTTCCCGAATCCAGACTCCAAACGAGAACGCCATCAACTCGAGCGAATGCCAATGAATAATGAACTCTAGAACCGCGTTACAACAACATTCATCCACCTAGTTGCCGTCCAAGAAGCGGCCATCGGGTTAGGGCCCACAGTTGAGCGCGCACAGAAGACAGGGAGGAGGGTTGTTTGCCAACCCATGATCAACCTTCGACAGTACTTCGATGAACCTTGTGTGAGACTAGCGAGGATAGTCAAAATGAAGCTTTGCCAAGTGAAAGAACGGGCGAAGGCCGCTGATAATCTGTTGTGGAAGGAGGAGAAAGGACGTGGGACGTGGGCAAGCAGGTTTGAGTCTGAGAAGGCAAAAGTGGAGAGGCAGATGAAGGTGCAAGCGGTAAAGTCGGAGCTGCCGACTGACCTGAAGCATCTAGCATTTCTCCAGAAAATGTACAAGTCCCTCGATGAAATCGATCTCGAGAATAAGGTCGCCATTGCGTATTTGCAGGGGTGAACGAAGCCTTCGAGCCACGATCAGATGGCAAGGGGTAAAGGGCGTTAGACAGCTGCAAAGGCACGACAAAGTTGGCCCCCTGATGCAACACTGGGTGTTGCAGCATATAAAAGGCGAGATTGGGAAGGTTTTGACAGGCACAAGGAGTAGCACAGGAAGAGCAGGATGAACAGGTATCTCCTCACAGTGATTGTCGTTAGCAATATAATATTCAGAGAACTGTCTCTCCCATCCATGTATTTTGAAGAACATGTTAATGCTGAGCAGGTCTCAGCCAGGCGGACGACTCATCAATATATATGGCGACCAATCATCGCCGACAACACAGACCGTTCAGCGCCCTTTCTGTGGTACCGCTTGCGAACCAAATTTTACTTCTTTTATTTTTCGCGAGCACGCAGACACTCAACCGTCTGCTCACACGAGGACAATGCTCGCTCGCGACAAATTTTCGTCCCAACATCGTCCAAGCCAAGTAAATTGTTTTCACTAAAATTTCCATTTCTACTTGCTAATTGATATTGGCATATAGCACATCTCAGTCACAAAAGTCTCGCCACCATGGCACCCAAGTCGATCGAGGAGGCGAAGAACCGAGCGGAGCAGGGGATTCAGAAATCCTGGGACGCAATGGGCTCTCTGATGGGTCTTGTCGATGACCTTGATTCCTTAAACCAGGAACTCAAGCGAATTCTCGAGGGCTACAAAAACATACCCAACAACATGACCGAGATACCCATCCCACCTGGGTTCCGCCAAGGGGCCATCTTGTTCCAAAACAGGAACCTACGCCGCCGGCGGACAGTCGCGAACAGGGAATTTCGAGCCAACTGTTTTGAGAGATATAATCGGACAGGGACATGTTCAATGCATTGCCGAGACGATGAACAAGGCTGCTGACGAGGCGTTTGAAACTCCCGGAATGTCTGAGGATTGTAAGCTTCGGTTCTACACCAAACGCCAATTCATACACGGCGAATACGCTGAGGTTCGGGAGAGGCTTGGGGTGGTGGTTACGGAATGGCAGCAGGTCAACAGTAATTTGGCCACACTGCTTACAAGGCCGATCAACGGCTTGCGAGTATGAGTTGGGTGGAATAGGGACTGGCACTTTATCCTCTAGACATAGGGAAGTGCATGGAGCTGCAGGGCTGGCTTGGGATCGGGTTGTTATTTTTGTCTTCGAGACGAGGGAGATGGAACTCACCGGCGGGCAGCAAGACAATAGTCTTTATCGTTCTTTGTCTACCTCCTGGGTTGTTCTCAACAATGCATTATCTCCCGCATATATCTTTGTTTGAAGGGTCTATGCATAGCACAAAGAGACTGTTCTGTCAGGTCCTTGAAACCACTGTCCCCCCTTCTTTTCCGCGGGGCGGCTTGCGTTCTTGATTGTATTTTGCGTTTATTCCTTCGTTTCCATTCAATTCAACCATAAACACTCTACCTTCCAGTAAGGTATTCCAGCATTAGACAGAGAGACAGGTGAGTGACTTTCCGCATCGTGTATCTCTTTTTCCCTCAGGATATCCAAAGACTTCATCAGTATCTACACTCTCTTTTACTGACACCAGGATTTCCAATCCCGAAAAACAACAAAACCAAAAGAACTAATATCCAAATTCCAAAATGTACAACCCATCATACGACCCAATGCTCAGCCGCCCACTCACACCCGACGAAAGCTTTCACTTTCTCAAACTCAACCCCAACCTCGCCCTCTTCATCCCAGTCCCCGAGTGCACCTGCTGCCTCTTCTTCCAGTTCTACCAGTGCGGATGCCCCGACAACCAGTCCCACAACGGCATCGGCCTCTTCGGCGAGCTACTTCGCTTCCGTAACCCAACGCAGTTTGCTTGCCTGTACAGGTGCCCCATCCATTTTCTCCCCCAGGCTGCGCAGACAATCCTCCACAATCGCGGCTTCCGCCACAGGAACGACCCCCTGCCCGTCGCTCAAGCCCCCGTCGAACTCCCCTTTCCGTGCTACAAGCACCAAGAAGAATGCTCATACAGAATCTCAAAGAAGGCAGCCATGAATATCCGGCCGTCCCTGGGACATTCGAACAAGATTAACAAGCTCAAGCGGAAGCAAAAAGCAAAGAGGGAGGTTGATTGGGTCAAGAAACACAGAAAGGCGCTGAGGGCGTTTGTGTATGAGCACACGCCCCTACAGGAGTTCAACAAGCCCAAGGTCATCCACCCTGCCGACCAGGCATTCATTGGAACATGGGATAAAATTGTACGGCCACCTGTCCATGTCAAGCTTGAGAGTGAGGACTGGTTCCTTGATGAGCAAAAGACTGATTTGGACAATGACGACGCCGCGAACGGGAGCAAGGTGGCGGATATATTCTACCCCGAGATTGGTCCGCTTGGGAGCGGCAAGTATGAGGCTGGCGCGACGGTGCTGGATGAGATGATGATTACTGCGATATCGCGGAACCAGTGGAGGAGGAGGGGGTATCCGTGGGAGTTTGTGCATAGGGATCGGAACATGGGGGAGATGGTGTGGAGTATGGATTGAGTAATCATTCCATGCGCAAAATTAGCTTCTTCCACCACGAGCTGGTCTTGAGGATGGGAAGGAGGGAGGAGTAAAAAGGTGGGTTTTGACTTACATGCATAGCGCGGTGTTTAAGGTTTCAGTTTTTTATGGACTAGACAATGCATAGAGAATTTGGAGGGATGTTATTACATCCCGACATAATGATAAACATTAATATCACATTCAAATAATCCCCTCTTTGAGCAGTGCATAATAAGTTTATCAAATCAAAGATGTGCTCCAGTACCTAATGCTCCTGTGTTACGCGTTGCCAATCGCCACTCCCTCTTTCAAAGGCAGCAAGCAGCCCCTCTGCTCAACGGGCAGGCAACAGAGGTGGGGCACGACAGGTTTCCCAACATCCACCACCGAAAGCTCGGGTTCAAAGCAACAGCCACTTTCACTCACTCTGATCATTTAGGACCCCAATATTCTATTCAAGGGCCGCAACCTGGCTTTGGACGATTCCGAGCATCATACAAGCTCGACTATCATTGCTGCACCATGAGCGGTGCTTCTTGCTTCTGCGCCATCTGTGGGGGCCCGTTTGGGGACATTGTCTTCAGCCCACCCCATCCAGATGACCAGCCCGGGTCAGACGACGAGAATGATGACTGGAACGGATCAACAACCCAGTCAGACGTTGCTTGGAGCGGCCCCGAGGATGACTCTGACGACGACGACGACCAGTCCCAAAATCAAGATTCGATTGATACCGACAGCAACTCACACACGAGTGAGCATGCGGCCATTGAGGTCTCTGACGATATGGAGGAGGACGAGGCCACCCACCCCGAAGATGAGGAGGATTTCTCCGAGTCTGGTGAAAGCAATCAGGAAGAAGCCGACATTGGTTTCGACGATATGGCCCCAAGTGAGGGCTCGATCCAGAGTGAAGATGAGGAAGCGCTTGAGTTTAACGAGTTTCGTTTTGATGACACTCACTGGTCCGAGGAGCCAGGAACCGGATATGATCGAAAGATCTTGAGGCCTCGCCATGCTCACTGGATCATGACTGTATATGCCCTAGGTTGCAACGTGGAGGCACCGGGCCCATCCAAGTCAGTCACTTATGTCCTTCTGCTGGTCTGATCGGCGTGATACTAACATTCTATATTAGATGCTATTTATCTGGCCGGGGCGTGGCCGATTGGCACCTGGGCACGGTAACGTTCACACCAGGACCAATCCGTCTCCGTGACCCCAACTATCCGCGTACCCGGGGCCGCCGTCGATCTCGTCTAGATGTTGTCACCTACATTGACTCTACGTTTAGAGACTCGATAAATTGGGTGTATCCAGTACACATGCCCTGCCTCAAAATTCTTTGCCAGGTCCTGACCGGCCAACCCGACCCCTACGGAAGTTCAAAGCTGGACAAGGATGCATTATTCTTTGCCATGAACAAGTTGTCCGACTGGGCAGGGGGAGCGCTGAATATCACGTATTTTAAAGACCGGCCACTGATTCCAGAGTACTGGCAATCTCTACCGGGAAATGAGTACATCCACGCCAATCCTTTCTCCACGGACTGTCCCCATCGCGATCAGGTTTTGGCTCTTGTTTCAAACGCCATCAAGACCTCCCAAGACAGCAAGTATCTCTTGGACGACCTCACCGACAAGGTGAAATCCGACCGCTTCAACATGCTACCTTACGATTTGATCCACATAATTTCATGCTTGCTGCCTGACCGGGATTTGTTCTCGCTTTGTTGTGCGTCTTACATCGTCCACAAGAACCTTGAGGAGAATGAGAACTTTTGGCGTTATCGTCTGGCGAAGATATCGATGCCTTGGTTTGATGAGGCCTTGGAAGTCTTGTCGTCCCTTGGCAATGAGGATGTGTTGCAAGTCAAATATTGGAAGGGGCTTTTACGTACCCTGCAGAAGCTGCTTGCCTCTAAGAAATTGGGCAAGCAAGGGCCGCTAATGGGCGTGTATAATCGAAGGAGGATCTGGGCGTGTTGCCAGCGCATTGGGAGGGAGTACTTTAAGAAGGTGAGGGAACTGAGAGAAAGGGGGTGTGAGGCGGTGATTAAGGATATTGAGAAGTAGGCCCTTGAAGATAGCAAACAGATCTTCAAGGTAGCGAATAAGTATTAAACATGTATTTTAGGCCTTCAGCGATAGTCAAAAAACTTGAAAAATAGATAGAGGATTTTTCCATCGTATTTTACCCCCTTAATTCTACTTTGCATTCTCTAACTATATGTCCACGACGTAAAACAATACGCAAAGTCAAAATCCAACCGTTGATTTTCTCTCTTCCATCCCTGAGATCATTATCTTTCTACCTACGCCCACCCCAAACCCCTAAACCTCGCAAAATTCCTCTCCGTATCCGCATCCACAAACGCGTGCGCCTCCCTGACAGTGATATCACCCCCGTGAACCTCCACCACCTGCCCATTGACCTCCTTCCCACCCTTGACGAACCTGTCTACCGCTTTGATGAGCGTTTCCATCGGTGTGATGACCATACCGTCGTATAGTTTCCTAGGCGCGATATTTGTTTCTGCCGGGCTTTCAATCAGCAACAAACCTCTCGGGAGAGGGAGGGACACAAGGTAGGTACCTAACACCGCCGGCGCGAGCGCGCAAATCTTTATGTTTTCTTTCTCTACCAGCCCAGCGACAGATCGCACCAGGCCGACGACCCCGAATTTAGACGCTGCGTAGAGGGGTGCGGTGGGGAGGGGGTAGAGGCCTGCGTTGCTTGCTGTGCAGAGTATCAACCCCCGATCTCCCTCTTCTGATGGTTTTTGGTCCATGTAATAGATCGCGAGTTTGATCGCTATCATGTGTCAACCTGTTGTCCGGTGAGGTAGCATGCTGGGAGACCTACAGTACACCACACCCGACAAGTTGACCTCCAAACAACTCATATCCGGCTTTTTCGGAGGGTGCGACTTGTCACCGTCCTGCTCAACAACAAGCGTGGTGAACCCCCGTTCTGAAACGCCTGCGTTCGCAACCACGACGTCGACCCTACCCCCAAACTCACCGTCGTAAAGGGACGAAAACACTGATGCCTGTGCCTCCCAGCTGGAGACATCGCAGGCGTGGAAAAAGAATTCTGTGTCTGGGTACTGCGTCGACAGGGAAGTAACGAGTGACGGGCCAACCGAGGAGTTGATATCTAGCATTGCAATCTTTGTTGGAATGGAGGAGGAGGACGAGGCAAAGTAGTGCGTTATTGCCAGGCCTATGCCAGAGGTGGCGCCGGTGATGATCACGTTTGGCATTTCTTCAGCTCTGACAAGACGGCGAGGATGAGATAGGTACTGCTGGGTGTTGGAAAACGGGTCACAGTGAGCAGCTAAAGATGGAAGCTGGTAATGAAAAGCTGGATATGAAGAAGAAGCAAGATACCCATCAATATATTCCCCGCATCAACACCCTCACACAAAACCCCAACTCTCCGGCCCAAGGTTCCCAATAAGCCCAGGTACCCCGGGACATGCCATCCAACCTTCCCCGCATGATCGATCAAATTAAACACATACCGGCAGTTAATCAAGTTCCCGTTCGGACATCATGCAGGAACCTAGGCCGCACACACCAGGTTGCTTGGCCTTGAAACTGCAATACCTATAATAAAATAGTCACCTTACACCACCAAATGACCACCTTAACGATGACAACACGAAAGGAAAGATAAGATAAATCATCAATCATACCTCATTAAACCGTAACATGCTGGGCTAAAAGAAGATCCGTATCTACCCTGTCCACCACACGATAACTCAGCCAACGCCACAATGCCCAACAATCCACAAAAACCAAACTCTCAAAAAGACCTCATAATTAGAAAGACAAAAATACTATATACAGAAGCCACACCCGACCGCGCTTGCTCTTCTACCACAACGTTGCCGGCCGCCAATGTCTTGTGTGCTGCCGTCCAAAAGTCCAACAACCCACAAAACCGAGCTTTTTAATCCTACCCGACCTAGCCATCCTATAAACTCCCAAATCCTCCGTTTTGCAATGTCTGTTGTATTTGTCTGGGATATATTTGCTTGCTTTGCTGTGGAACACGATGCTACTTGTCATGGAGCGAGGATCGTTTACATCACAACCTGTTTCTTTATTAGCACATGCCATCTCGAGACTGCACCAGCCCAAAGAAAACTTACACAGTCACCATCATTCTTCCCCTGCGGAATGCCCATCTCCTCAAATGTCGCGGGCCCCTGACCCATCGTCTTTCCATCGGGATGATCGGTCTTAACAGGTGGTCTCCCGGCGGCAGGTCTCGGTCCAGAAGCAGTCGAACCCGGAGTTCCCGGCCCCGGACTTGGTCTGGCCGCCGTTGCACCACCAGGGGGCGCACTAGCACGCCCGCCGTCATGAGCATGCGATGACACCGGCCTACCGTTATTGGGAACTGGTCTCCCGCTTGCAGGCATGCTCTCCACTCTGTGCGCGTCTGGTCGCAGATTCGGGTTTGGCAATGGTACCCTCCCAGCAGCAGCAGCTGGGGGTCCAGCACCATAACGATCGTACCCGCCTTGAGGTCCGTAAGCGTCACTGACAGGGCGTTGGTTGGGGCGCCCACCACCAGGCGGACCATAGTCTCGCCCCGGCTGCAGCCCGGAACTGCCCTGGGGTGGGTACTTGCCACCTGCAGGGGGATACTGACCCGGAGGAGGTCCTTGAGTGAGGGGAGGTGGAGCATTCGGGTTCGGCTTCTGGAGCCGTTGCCTCGTCGGATCGCCGATAGGTGGCATCCCAACGGGAGGAATGCCAGGCCCCGGAGGCCCATACCGTCCGTCTTGCTGCTGAGGTGGATACTGTGCACTAGGACCCGGACTAGGGCGTCTATAGTTACCGGGAGCACCTTGGGGACCCCAGCCGCCGTTAGGAGGCTGTCCAGACATGGGACGACCGCGATCAGGAGGAGCACTGTGCATGCCGTTTGGCGATAAAGGACGGATACCGAAAGCAGATCCGGGACGGTCCGCATGCGGTCCAACAGGGAGACGACCAGCCGCCGGGTTCAAATGAGGACCACGCATATCATCCTCGGGATAGGGCGCCGCTGACTTTGGCCTAGCATTCAGCGGTGACGGGTTGTCTTCGAGGGGATACGGCGCTGCACTCTTGGGGCGCAGCGCAAGGTTGTTCGGGTCTACATTTACCCCAAAAGCAGGAGGTCGAGGGGTAGGGTCTGGGAAGTTGACTCGGTCTGGTATTCCTGTTAGTCGCTGCTGGTGATAGTTGCGGAGAGCAAAAGCATTAGAATTAGAGTAAAGAAAATGGGCCGCACCAGGCGGGGGTGTCACCGTCTCCCCAAGTGTAGGCAAGACCTCGTTCTGTCTTGCAAATCTGTCTGGCCGTTTGCCGCGCTGAGAGCCATGCTGGGACTTGATTCGAGTGAGTGTTGTTGTTTCGTGGTCAGCCTTGGTCAGTGTCTTAGACTGGCTCAGTGACTCGAGTCTGTCCTTGGCGTCCTTGTTGCCATGCTCGGCTGCGAGCTCGTACCACTTCCTGGCTTCTCTAACGTCCTTGGGAACGTGGATGCCGATTTCGTGGTAGTAACCCATGGCGAACTCGCCCGTTGCCAGTCCAGAGACAGCCGCTTCCTGTGCATACTTGAAAGCCAGCTGCTCGTTCTTGGCAAAGGCGCCTTCGTAACCAAAGAGGAACCAGCGACTGACACCGAGGGCGGCTTCTGGCTGGCCTTGGCGGGCAGCGAGACCATAATAGTGAAGCGAGTAGGCAGGGTTGAAGTCACAGCCAAGCTGGCTCAACTCATATGCCTGTCCCATCTTCAGCTGAGCCTTGGCAAAGCTGAGATAGGCCGCCTTTTCGATGTACTGTCGGGCTACCGTCAGGTCGCACGGCAGGATGCTCTCGGGAAGGGTGATGTCGGGCAGTTCCCGAGCGATCAGCATGCCGTACACATATGCACCCTGAGGGGCGTCTTCGTCGGCCGTGTCGGCTGCGTGCTGAATCATTTCCAACCCCTGCAAATAGTCCTTTTGATGGCCGTGCTGTCCCATCAGGTGCATCATGCCGAGGCGGTAGTTGGAGGCCGAATCCTTGAGCTTGACGCCGAGGGTGTAATGCTTGATGGCGTTTGCGATATCATTCGAGTTTTCGTACAGCATGCCCATGCGGTATTCGGCCCTACCGTACCCATTTTCGGCCGCCTTCTTGTACAGCGAATACGCCTCCCGCTTGTTCTCTCGGAATCCGAACTTGCCAAACTCGAGCCATTTTCCTTTCATAAAGTTTGCCTCGGGGTGGTCCTGCTGGGCGAGGTAGTCGATGATGCTGACGGCGTCTATTCGCAGGTCGTGTTCCGTCTTTGGTGTCGCGGGCCTCTCCTTCCCCTTTCCTTCCCGCTTCCATTCCCTCTGCGCGGCCTCCTGGGCGACCTCGACCCAGATGAGGGTGTCGCGGGCCCAGGTGACCTGCATCGACACATTGTTGGAGTGGAGGACGAGGTTGCGCGCCTGCCACAGAATGCCCTCCTTCTCTTCGTCGCTGGGCGGGATGTTCTCGCCCTTGACCTTGGGAAAGGGGGAGAATGATGGGACGTCCATTGTGGTGGAGCCGGCGGCGCTGGTCTGGAAGGGTTTGAAACTAGATTCGGGGGGTTGAGAGAGTCAGCGCGCTGTATCCTGTACTGTAGTGTAGGCCTTTGGCCTGATCCACCGCGGACGTTGCGTGGGGCCCCTTCAATCGCAGCGGCTTCATTAAGCTTGCGCTTGGGGGGTCGAGAGAGAGGGGATCAACTTACGCCTTTGCGTCGCCGCCACGGGGGTTGAGTGATGTCGAGTTGCTTTCTCTTCGGGATTCGCGAGCTTCTAATTCCATGCGTTGAATGTCGTTTTGCATGTTCTGGGGCACCTCAGGCATTACCCTGCAAGATGATCCGAGATTGTCAGCCTCCGCCTTGCCAGCTTTCCTCAGCCTCCGTCCGCGTCTGGCGCTCCACGTCAAGCCTTGTCCAATCGGTCCAGCCCGGAGATGGAGGCCGCGCAAAGGCGCACAGCACAGCAGGATCTGCGGATGGTATTTGGGAGTCCCGGACTTGGATGAGACAGGGCGCAGGAACAGAGTGAGTAAGTAGAAAAGGAGGCAGGCTTACCGTTGAGGGGCAGGCGCAACGACCTCTGGCGGCATGTAGTAATCATCGTACCCGCCTGGGACGAAAGTCGCAGTGAACTGTGGCATCTCGACTCGAGACTTGTCGCCTGACGGCTGACCCGAGCCTGCATGAATTAGCCAACCAAGCAGTCAGCAAACAGCAATCCAGCCCAACCCGGCGTTGTTCTTCTTCCCGCTTCGGAATCCGTCTGTGCAGGTGCTGGGTTCCAGCGATGGCGGGGATTTAGGGCCTGGCGATGCAAAGGAGGGGCGCCAAGAAACAGGTTACAAGGCGACGATGTTTGCCAGCCAGAGGGTAGGACAGCGACGGTCAAAAGTAAGGAGCTGGTGTAGCGGTTCAAGCAGCTAGATAAAATGCGACGGGAGTTGGAGAAAAGCGAGGTGCTGTGGCCGTGTGTGTGTGTCCTCCCAGTTGTCAATCGTTGCCCGTGTTCATAGATGAGGGGGGGCAATTGTTGGCTGTTCCTCTTCCCTCCTCCAGGAGTGGGCAGCGAAGCAAAAAGGCAAGCAGCGGATAGGCCGACAGAACCTGTCATGAAACTCGGAGCAACAAGGGCCCCGGTTTGGGGATTTTGTGATCCTTTTCTTTTAATCTGGTACACTGTGCTGCTGCCGCCCTCCCGCCGTCTCCTCGCAGTCGAGCGGTTGTGTTGGTGAGCTGCTCTGTTGCATCAAAGGCGCGCCCCTCCTTGGCGATGGATGGTGATTACTGGGATCCCATGTTTCTCCCCTTGGCTTCTGGCTAGCTGCCATCTGGTCCAGCGAAGGAAGGATTCCATGTACTGCGCCCATAGTAGAACCCGATCCGCAGATGATTCCCGGAGTGTGCTCAGAAGCGGGCATGGAAAACGGTTCACGTACCTGATATTCGCGACATCTTAGGGCCAGTCGTTCCCATGGTCGGCATCGAAGTCGTTACGGCTTGCCCCGCGTATTGGTTACCCCAGCGTGGTGCTGCCCAGGACGTCATTGCGACAGTGATGGTGGGGTTGACAGTGTGCTAATGCGCTCGCGGGAAGTGGCCTGCAGGTCGTCGATGGTGGGGCAGAAGAACATTCTCTTGTACTCTCTTGTTGATTTGAGTCTTTGAAGACTCTTCAAGATACGCGGCGAGGTGTTAGTCGATAGGTCATATAAGAACAGCGGGTGATACCTCAGGAAATATAGGATATTAAAGTCTTGGACCTAGAAGCTCTTGTGCGGCCCAGCTCAAAGAAGTAGCACACGGAGCTGAGCTCTAAACGGCTGAAAAGGAAAGAAGAACCTTGGAATGCCGCGTGTTGGCATGCAAGGAACAAGGGCGTTCCACTGAAATTTAAACCAAGCGTCTCTTTGAGGTTTGGACTGAGGCGAAGCCCACGAGATCTACCATCTCGAGCCCTCCGTGATGGGTACGAATGTGTAGCGAAATATTCTGAGTTACACACCATCTTCTCTATGTTTCTTCAGATCTGCCTGGTTCTGCTTGATCGGGACTGGGCATCACGAGCCGAACCGTGAAAAAAGCCTCGTTCTTACCAGGGTCAGCAGCCCAAAAGGTGATATCAAGGTTGACACCCTACCCTTAACTCGGCACCGTCCCATGTTTATAACAGCATGTTTGGTTGCTTACTGATACACCGCATGCTAGAATCCGTGGTACAGCTTAGAGACCAACTTCAACCACTGTGATCTTGGCAAGAGTTACCGCCGTTTCTTCCTTCTTCCAAAATGGTGCACTGGTAGGAAACCGGCGGTGGCTGATACTTTGCTGAAGCCGCTAACGACCTCGTGATGAGTCTTGTCTTCGAAGCTCAAAACCTGAGCCCCCGGATTGCCACTCAAAACTCTGAAATAGATTTCTCTGCACTCATGAGGTCAGTTTCGCGGCTTGCAGCATGATACCAGTGACCATGTGTGGTGACACTCCAGGGCTTCAGGGTTGATGCAAGACATTCTTGCAGTGGAAGAACCCTTGGCATGTGAAGTCGGTCCCAGCTGCCGACCAGCTGCCAGCTTCTACCCCAGGCTCCCAAGAGCTCCCAATGCCAAGGCGGCAGCACAGGGCACGTAGGACGTCAGCCTTTCAGCCTGCAGCTGCCAGCGGCGGACTCCAACAGCCTCACCACCGATAATCGATATTGACAATCACCATCACCACCCAAACTACCGCTGCCAAACATCCACCCGGCATTCACCCCGATTAACTGCACACTTACCGAACGACGACGATACCAATCGAACATCGAATTGAATAACTAATCTACATCTCCAACCCAACAACCATCGCCCTTTCCCCCAAAGGCACCTCCCATCGACAGCTCCCAAAGCTCCCATCCACCACACCCATCCTCAACCATGGCCGACCGCCAACTCACCACCCTCCTCACCCAACTCCGCACCCCCTCCCTCCCCTTCCCCCAATCCACCACCCTACTCTCAAAAGCCAAACTCCTCCTCCTCCAGCTCTCAGCCCTAACCCCCTCCCCCACCATCCTCCCCGCCAACCTAACCCTCGCCCGCGAGGTCTACGAGCTCGGCGCCCTCCACTCCCTCCGCGCCAAAAACCCCGACTCCTTCACCCGCTACGTCTCCCAGCTCCAGCCCTTCTACGAGCTCCCCCCTTCTGCTTTCTCCTCCCCCTCCCAAAACCAAAACAAAGTCACCGCCCTCTGGCTCCTCTTCCTCCTAACCCAAGGCCGCTACACCGAGTTCCACTCCGACCTCGAAGGCCTCTCAACCCGCGGTTCTGTCGCAGAAGTGGAAAACGACAAGTTTTTGGGGTACCCCATCAAGCTGGAGAGGTGGCTCATGGAGGGGGCGTATGACCGGGTCTGGAAGGCGATGAAGAAGGGGGAGGTTCCGAGTGAGGAGTTTGGGGTCTTGTGCGAGGTTTGTTCCCCCCTCCCTCCCTGATCCGTAAACAGAATGCTAACATCAACAAAAAGGTATTGACCCCCCAAATCCGCCGAGAAATCGCCTCATCCTCCGAGCGCGCCTACCCGTCCCTCCCCTTCCTCTCAGCCCAGTCCCTCCTCTTCCTCGACTCGGAAGGCGCCGTCGTCGACTTTGCCCACAGCCGCGGTTGGGTCATCAAGGATAGGACTATTTACTTCCCCACCGCCGCCGAGCTCAACGCCGACGAGGAAGGGGAGCAGGAGCAGGAGAAGGAGGTTGGCCAGATGGTGATTGAAAACACGCTGGGGTACGCCAGGCAGTTGGAGACGATTGTGTAAGGGGGGGGGCAGGCAGACGTTGGAGAAGAGAGAGGCAGGCAGGCGCATGGAATTGGGACAGCGTCGGTCACAAAAAAAAGACAAGGCCAGACACCAAAGAGAGCGTTTTGCTTGCTGTATTTAATATTGCTAGAGAGGGGGCGATGGAGATGATAGATGAACAAACGACATACACAAACCATGCACAAAGCGTTTTCTCTCACTTAAGATTCCATCATGCTTACTTATTTTTGACAAACAACATCACTCAACAACTAACAAATGCCACTACTTACTCCATAGCTTTATCACAAAAAGAACAACAACAAGAATCCCTTTACTCGCCAGCGTCCAAAAAAATAAATCATTCACCCTTTGCTACCAACCACACACACTTTCTAATGTGAGAAGAAAAATCCCCAACCAACCCCCTTCCTTCCTTCCCCCCCTTTGCTTTTCCGCTCCCCCGTTTTTGACAAACGAAAAGACCTAACAACAACAACAACAACAACAACAACAACAACAACAACACGATTATATATCAAGACTCCCGCCCGCTACCGCAACCAACCAACCAACCAAACTAACCCATTTTGATCAAGCAAAAAGCTTCAAACCGCTGCCGTGCTTGCCAACCTCGCACACCTCGCACACCTTGCAGACGGTGCCCTTGTACTTGGTGTGGTACTTGGACCCGTCAAACGCGCACTCCTCATACGAGGTGCCGCTGTAGATGGGCGTGTAGCTCGCCGCGCAAATCTCAAACTCGGCAAATTGATCAAACTCAATCTCCACCGCGTCGTGAGGGTTGCGCTCGCAGGTGGCCTTGTTTCTCCGGGCCTATTTGTGTCATGTTAGCACCTAGTTATCACATGTTAGAGATAGGAGAACTTACAGCTTCCAAAAGCTTGGCCAAAGCGCCGCCAGCATCACCGTTGGAGATTATCCTGTTAGCAAAGCTCAACGCGCTGCTGTAGTTCTTGCTGCGCATCGACTGAGTCATGGCATTAGACAGAGCCAACTGGCGATGAGCCACCTCAATCTTGGGAATGGTAAAGTAAGCGGCAAGCTCCAAGTTCCGCTTCAGGAGCTCGGGGTTGGCCAGGATGGCCTCTGGTGTGCCAAGAGACCTGCGCTCAAGCTCAATCGACATGGCGAGGGTGTACTCGGCAGCAGCAGTAATGACCTTCTTGGCCTCCGCAACCTCGTCCTCCGAGCCAACCGCGTTGACAAGCAGCGAGTGCAGGATGTTCTTGAAGATAGTCACACCCTCTTCCAGCTTGTTGGTCTTCATGCACTTGTAACCGCGGTGAAGATCATGCTCGGCAAGGTACTCCAGATCCCTGGGGATGACGGGAAGTACCTTTCTAAGATCAGCCTCCTCTACCGTGCGGCGAACATAGTTGACCAATGGGGGAAGGCCGGCCGACGCAGGGAGATATGTCTTGGAAGCCTGGTATACTTCCAAGAACCGGGACTTGAGAGGAGCAAAGTTGACGGCACCAACCTGACGGTTGAGCAGTTGCATCGCAGACTCAAACGAGCCACCGGCAGCATGGTCAACAGCCAAAGGTGAGTTGCGAGCCCAGAGATCAGCCTCGCTGCTGCCAGCACCACCAGCCTCAGCGATGTTGACATCGGTCAGGCCCTCCTCAATCTCTGGCACAACGTCATCACCCATGTCCCATCCGCCAGCATCCTCCTCCTCCTCATCGGCGTCTCCAAGGAGGTCGCGCTTAGCACCATCCTCCTGAACTTCGGCGTCAACACCATTGACCGCCGCTGACTCGTCTTCTAATGAAAGACCCTCCATCTGGCCAAGCAGCGCCTTCTCGAAGAAGGATTGCGATGTGGCCTTTGTTGGCCAGTTGGCCTTGTATGTAGGAACAACGGGCTTGGGAGGCGTGAGAGGCTCGCCAAAGGTGGGGAGGTTGAGCTCGTCTTCTGTGAGACCGGCAGCCTCCAAGATCGACTGGCACTCCTCCTCCAGACCGTGGGCCTTGGCTGTAGCGTAGGCCAGAGGATAGAGATCGATCTCCTTGAACATCTGGATTCTGTCCTCAACCTCACCAAGATAGAGGGCGTTTTGGAATCTAGAGCCAAAGTCTCCGCGGTGCTCAGCAATCTTGGCCATCCTAGTCAGCTTGGCCTCGTCACCGGTTGTGAGATATAGGAAGGAGAGCTTGTCGAACTGCTTGAGCTTCTGATAGCACATCTCAACAATGGAGTGGTTCCCGTGAGCAAGGGCCTCGGCGCTCAATCTCGTCCACAATTTTGGCCTGTCCAGCTGCTTGGCCATCTCAACAGCCACCTCAAGGTTTCCGCACTCAATCGCAAGCTCGAAGCGGGTGGTGGGGTCTTGCACGAACTGAAGGGCAATCTCTGGGTAGCCCTTCTTTTGCAGGTACGAAATAATGGATTGGCCGACCAAGCTGGAGTTCTGAATGATGTGCAGCATCTCCTCGTAGTTTCTCTTGACAAGGGCAAGCTTGAAGCGGTACTCGGTAGGGTCAATCTGGAGGATTCTGGGCTTCGCAGCACGATCCAAGCAGTAGACGTTACGGCCCTTGACCCTCACAAGATAGACAGTCTGATCAAGAGTGCGGACGATACCATTGTCGCCGTTCAACAGCGTGTACTTCACGTGGTTAAGGGTGGAATACAACAAGACGCCGGCGTCGTCCCAGGTGGCGCTCTTGATGCGGATCGTTTCGTGGAGCGTGCTGACCTGCTCAAGGGTCTTGGTCACAATGGTGACATTGTGCTTGCTGAGGAGAGCGGCATAGAGGCCATCGTTGGACCAGACGACGTACTTGACACCATTTACGGCGAGCTCGGCAGTGGTCTTCTTCTGCTGAACATCGTAAAGGTGTACTGCCGTGGGGGTGATGATGAGAAGGTTACCCGTGCCGCCGAAGTAGATGTCGCTAGTGCCAAGAGGGGGCTTGAAGGACCGGGTAACGTTGTTCTGAAGGTCCTTGATATCGATGGTTTGGGCAGCGGTGTTCAGGACGGCAAAGCGGTTGCGGGCAACAAAGATGGCCGAGTTACCAAAGCCCCGCTTGGACTCGGTTGGCTCAATGGCGCCGGTACCATCACGGGGAAGGTTGATGAGCTCATAAGAGCCGCCGTCCGCTGGGGATGTGACAAGAACCGAACGCTCAGCAGGGTTGTAAGACAGCGTCCTTGGGGGAACCCAGGGGCTGCCCAGCTTCTTGAGAGACAGCAGAGTTGGGGACTCGACGTTCTTTTGCAGGTCGTATGACTTGACATGCTTCTCCTTGGTGATATAGAAGAGCTGGTTTTGGTAAACAGCCGACGCGGGTCTCTCGCGCTCCAACTTGAACACCATTACACCATTATCGTGTCCAGCAGCGAAAAGGTTGATCTCGGGATGCGCGGCGATGACCCAGAATCTGTCGTTTTCTCTCTTGAACGTGTGTACCGCCGTACGCTTGTTCAGATCCCAAACACGAATCGTCTTATCCTCGCCGGCCGAAAGAATGAGGTCCTGGTGAGGGTGGAACAAGCACCCACTGGCGTTCTGGAAATGCCCGCGGCAAGTATCGACCTCCCACGCCTTGGTTTCGCTCATGCGCCACAACTTGATGAGACGATCGTCGCCCGCCGACACTATCAGGGGCATGGTAGGGTGGAACGAGACCCAGTTAACGCCTCTATCGTGACCCTCGAGAACGAACTTGACGACGGCATCGGTGTTTCCAAACATATCGGCTTGTTGTTGGTTGGCCTGGTTCATTTGACTTTCGTAGATGGACGCAGGGGCGGAGTGTTTCTTGCGCAAGCCGGAGACTAGGCAGCATTGTCAGTACCTGCCAGGCAGTGTCTAGACCCAAAGTTCACCTACTATCCCAAACACGAACAGTCTGATCGAGCGAGGCGGACACGACGAGGTCGGCATCCTTGGGGTGGAATTGGGCACACATGACATAGTGGTTGTGGCCCGTCATGGTGCAAACTGTCCTTCTCCGTCAGCAAGAATTCCAAGCCCACCCTGTAGTTCCAAGCACACATACGCAGGGAGCGGTTCTGCCAGTTCCATATCCGAATCGTCTGATCGTCAGAGGCGCTGACAATCCAAGGGAGCTCGTTGTGGAAGAAGACGGTTCGAATGTAGTCCAAGTGACCGTTCAGGGTGAACAGACACCTCCTGGTCTGGTAAGACCAGACCTTGATCTTGTAGTCGTCACCACCCGAGACGAACAGGGGCTACCGCAGAATCAGCAAGCTGTCCACCTTATCTACTAACCGAATCCCAGCCATTCCTCACCTGCGTCTTGTGGAAGTCGACACCGCGGACGGGGCCATCGTGCTCTTCGAATCGGTCAATCAGTGTGCCCATACGGTAGTCCCAAAGCTGAATGGTCGAGGAGTGAAGCGAGACGAGGATCCATGGTCTGGTAGGGTCAGTGTCAGCGTGGCCGTGAAATGGCGGGGAAGCTCTGGAGCTGCGAACCGTTTGGGATGGAATGCGATTCCCTTTGCGCGCGACGACTTGGACTCGAACTAGAAAAAGTGTCAACACCAACACCAATGCAGCCAGATGTGGTGAAGGTATACCTTTGTGAGCATGCCCGAAGCGGACTGCATCTTGGCTGGTGGAGGATACCTAGGCCCAGGCACCTGGCATCAAATGGGGGAGGGGGGGCGGTATCGAAGGGGTTCGTAGCTTCGTAATGAGGGAGTATCGACGATTAATAAAAATGCCGATGCCCGCTCGTAGCAAAAGAGAGATTAGATAGTGAGCAGCGCCTGGGGTAAGTAATGGCGGCGTGTCGTGTATCTTGAGGGAGATGGTGGTGGTGTGTCCGAGGAACTGGGGCCGCTGCTGTTGTTGTCCAGATGTCCACGCCGTCCCCATCAAATCATAGGAGACCCGTGGCATCTCATTCAATTGTGGGTTCCACTGCTGCACAAGGGGGGGAGCTGGCTGCAGCCTCAGGCACAAAACGCACATTCAATTTTCCGGGCCCACCCTGGCTTTTTTGGTAGAGAGCACCAGCCACATGCTACTAAAGTGCCAACCTTTTTCTAACGTTAGCGTGGCTTTGCCCCCTTAGCTCTAGCGGGAGCTAGTCCGGATTGGTTAAGCTCCCCATTGGTGATGTGTCCAGAATTGACAGCTGAGAGCTTCAGCACTTACAGCGGTTGGCCCACCATATGAAGTGGTGATAGCGACGAAGTGTAGGCATAAGAGACAAGGTCTTGACATCGTCTCCTACTTGCTGTATAGGGACAAGCTTCTTATCCAATTCTACTATTTTTCCTTTCACTTTGGGTTAACCCAACGAATTGTTCACCTGCTCCTGACGCCAGCGTGGCATTTAAGCCGAGGCGCATGTCCGCTGGCGGATACTTCCAGACTTGACGCAATCTCCAGTACCACGAAATCCAGACCTTTGGGCAACCATATCTTCGGCACATAGAAACAGCGCGCCCACAGGCCAACTGTCGATATGCTTCGACTTTCACAACTACCATTAGGTCTTGCTGCCATCCTCGCAACATGCTTGTCCCCAGCCCATGTCGGGGCATCCCCGTCGGTGAATGTTGCGCTGAAGGCGGCCTTCCCTGCCCCTCCATATCTGGTTGAACTGCTGTACGTTGTCCATACGAATTGGTAAAACCCAAGAGGCAAAGGAAGAGCTAACACGAACCAGAGAAACGGCAGCTTCCGACAATGCGACAGCTTACTTTGCCCTCCTCGATCGTGTCGCAAAGGGCGACTTTGTGGAGGCCACGACGGACAAGACGCTGTACGAGAAGTTCGTGGAAGTACTCCAGGATGATGGACACATGGATGCGGAAGCTCTCTCGACCTTCAAGCTGGCCTTGTCCATGAGAACTGCCGCCCCTCGAATTGAGGCGCATTACCAATACTATTCGACAGCCGTGGAACCATCGCTGGCCGAAGATCAGGTTGGCTGCGTTCAGTGGTATCTTCTTGATGGGAAGCAATACTGCACTCCTTCTTTGGACAAGGCGCACGCCGATGTGAAGCAGAGCAGTCAGGAAAGGACGTTGCCATTTGATCACAAATTCGGCGCCGGTGCCAAGGACATTATTCTGTATGCCGATATCACTTCATCAAGTTTTGGCAAATTCCACGAGACAGCCAAAGAGATCGCGCAAAAGGGAGAGGGTTCATACCGCATCAGGTACAAGAGAAGCGCTGCGCACCCAGAGGAGACTCTCTCCGTTAACGGCTACGGAGTTGCCCTCACCCTCAAGAGAACTGATTACATTGTCATCGACGACAGAGACACAGGCGCCGCGAAGGCCCAAGACGAGGCGCAAAAACCCATTGGAGCTTCCGATGTGGTCCTGGATGACGAGGAAGAGATTACTGATATCAAGCCATTGGAGAAGTCTGAGCTTACTCCTCTCGCCATGAAGGCTGCTTCTTTTATCATGAAAAGTGACTCGCCTTTCGAAACGCTCCTCAAGCTCACCCAAGATTTCCCCAAATACTCGACCTCGCTTGGCGCACATAACGTTTCCGAGGAGTTTGAGGAGGAGCATCGTCTCAACCGCCAGGTCTTGGCCCCTGAGGGTGTCAACGTCTTGTGGATGAACGGTGTTCAACTGATTGATCGTCAGATTCAGCCATTTGGACTGGTCGATCTTCTGACCCGTGAGCGCAAGCTAATTCACGGCGTTTTGGATCTTGGCTTGACCGGAGAACAAGCCGTGTCTCTGCTTGGTCATAGCGAAATTGCCCAGGCCAAATCGGCAGATGATGAACCTCGCAGGTTCGACTGGCGGGACAAGATCGAGGATGGTGAGGTTATCGTCTGGCTTAACAACATCGAAAAGGACAAAAGATACCAGGAGTTCTCGCCAAGCATTTGGACCATTCTTCAGAGCTTCGGTGGACTACCTCAAGTGCGAAAGAACATGTTCAACTTGGTTGCCCCGGTCGACTTGACAAAGCCTGAGGACGTCACCGTCATTGTTGAGCAGCTCCTCGTGTTCATGAAGCGACTGATTCCCGTCCGGTTTGGTTTTGTCCCCCTCACCCCCACCGGAGAAGCCATTGACCAAGCCAAGGTGGTCTACTACCTGCTTGATACCTATGGTCTCTCTGCTACCGTTGCTTACCTGGAGAACTCTCTCGAGTCAAAGAAGACGTCCAAGGCCGATGAGGGAGTCTTTAAGCAGGCTATCAAGGACCGCAAGCCGAAGGAAGACGCTACAGTCTTGGCTTTCAAGGACATCTTCACCTCGGAGCACCATGAAAAACAAATCCATCTTGCCAAGCATTGGGTTGAAAGACTCCGCGCTGACACTGAAGTCCCTCCTGTTTTCTTTAACGGCTTCCCCATTCCGAGAGAAGAGAACTGGCTTAGAGCCATGAACCAAAAGCTGGGCGCCGAGCTGCAGGAGATTCAGCAGGGTGTGTACTTTGGTCAGATTGGAGATGAGACAAACATCGAGGCCCAGTTCGCTGAAAAGGCCATCGCTCGCCGCAACACTTTTATTTACCCTGAGGATGCCCGTGATATCACCATTCTCAACTTCAACAAGGTCTACACCGAGAATGCCTACCTCTTTGACAAGATGCCTGTTGTTGAGGCAGACAAGGACTCAACCAAGGAAGACTGGGCTGCGCTGACGGTCATCACTGACTTGAGTACCCCCGATGGTCAAAAGCTGGCGTACTTTGCCCTCAAGTTCCGCAAGGATAGCCCGGGCGTCAGGATTGATATCGTCCATAACCCCAAGGATACCAGCCAGTCGGCATCTGCCCTCACTCTTCATATCAAGAAGCAGGAGGACAGTCTAGCGACTGTCAACACCCTGTTGGATCTTGAAACCGTCCTTGATAATGTGTCAGCAGAGGCTGATCGTGAACTCGATGCTGCTCTGGCCAGCTTCTTGTCTAGCGTCAACCTCAAGGCAGGCAACAGCGCTCTTATCCTCAACGGCCGCCTTGTAGGCCCTATCCCCTCTGCCGAGGACTTCAAACCTGAAGACTTGGAGACCTTCCTTGAGACGGAGCGTGCCCAGCGCATCGTTCCTGTTCACAAGGCGATCGAGGATCTTGGCCTCGGTGATAAGATTTCTGGTCCTTTGGATGCCGCCAAGTTGACCTCAGTCACTGCTCTCTCGGGTATTTCTGATCTCCCACAGGGCATCTTTGACTCTGCGCCATCTGTGAGAATCAGTCAGTTCAGCGAATTCAAGAAGGAATACACGTCATTCGAGGTTGGTGACGCTTCCAAGGCCACCATTTTCTTCACTGCCATCATCAATCCCGCTAGCGAGGGTGGACAAAAGTGGGCTGCTATCCTCAAGGTTCTTTCCGAGTTGGAGGGCGTGCATCTTCGGGTGTTCCTCAACCCCACCGAGAATGTTCAAGAGCTGCCCATCAAGAGATTCTACCGTTATGTTCTCAACTCTGCTCCCACCTTCGACCAGGATGGAAAGGTTGCGTCCCTGTCAGCCAACTTTGCTGGTGTTCCTCAGGATACCTTGTTTGTTGCCGGCATGGATGTTCCTCCTGCTTGGCTCGTTACCTCCAAGGTCTCGGTTGACGACTTGGACAACCTTCGTATTAAGGATATCAAAGCCAAGCGTGGCACCGAGCATGTCGAAGCTATCTACGAACTCGAAAACATTCTCATCGAAGGCCACTCCCGCGAGATGCCCAGCGGCGCACCCCCCAAGGGCGCCCAACTCGTCCTCGGAACCGAAAGCAACCCCCACATCGCCGACACCATCATCATGGCTAACCTCGGCTTCTTCCAGTTCAAAGCCAACCCCGGCGTGTACAACCTCAAGCTCAAGGAAGGCCGCTCCTCAGACATCTTCACCATG
This sequence comes from Podospora anserina S mat+, assembly GCF_000226545.1. Lineage (NCBI taxonomy): Eukaryota > Fungi > Ascomycota > Sordariomycetes > Sordariales > Podosporaceae > Podospora > Podospora anserina. Next base: position 318,776 of record NW_001939194.1, read on the forward strand.
GTCAGCGTAGGAGCCCAAGGCTGGGCCCTCGCTCCCGGCGACGAAAACGCCGAGGTCACCCTCATGGACTTCCAAGGCACAACCCTCTACCCCCGTCTAACCCGCAACCCAGGCATGGAAGGCGAGGACGTTCTCGAGCCCACCGACCCCGAACCCGCCCCCTCAGGATCAGCAATGGACTACCTCAACAAAGGCCTCAAGTTCGCCGAAGGCATCCTGGGCAAGTCAAAGCCTGCAACCAAGTCCCTCAGCGAGACCGAGCACGCGGAGATCAACATTTTTTCGGTTGCCTCGGGCCACTTGTATGAGCGTATGCTCAACATCATGATGGTCAGCGTGATGCGGCACACGAATCACACTGTCAAGTTTTGGTTCATTGAGCAATTCCTCTCGCCTTCCTTCAAGGACTTTATTCCCGTGCTTGCGGAACAGTACGGGTTCAAGTACGAGATGGTGACGTACAAATGGCCTCACTGGCTACGTCAGCAAAAGGAGAAGCAGCGCGAGATTTGGGGGTATAAAATCTTGTTTCTTGACGTTTTGTTTCCGTTGTCGTTGGATAAAGTCATTTTTGTCGACGCGGATCAGATCGTCCGCACCGATCTGTACGACCTTGTCCAACTCGACCTCGAGGGTAAACCCTACGGCTTCACGCCCATGTGCGACTCCCGCACCGAGATGGAGGGGTTCCGTTTCTGGAAGACGGGGTACTGGGCCAATTATCTGAGGGGACTGCCGTATCATATCTCGGCTCTTTACGTCGTGGATCTCAAGAAGTTTAGGGAGATTGCTGCGGGGGATAGGCTGAGGCAGCAGTACCACTCTTTGAGCGCTGACCCCAACTCGCTGGCGAATCTGGATCAGGATCTGCCTAATCACATGCAGTTCCAGATTCCGATCTTTAGCCTGCCGCAGGAGTGGCTTTGGTGCGAGACTTGGTGCAGCGATGAGACGCTGGGCGACGCGAGGACGATTGATTTGTGTAATAACCCGCAGACGAAGGAGCCGAAGCTGGAGAGGGCTAGGAGGCAGGTGCCCGAGTGGACAGAGTATGATGAAGAGATTGCTGAGTTGGCGAGGAGGAACAGGGAGGGGAAGGAGAAGAAGGTGAAGGGGGCGAATACTAAGAGTAGGAGGTTTGAGGAGGAGACAAAGGGGCATGTGGTTGATGAGTTGTAGATGTGGGAGATGTATACGTATATAAAGAAACATGGGGGATGTAGTTGTTGAGGTTAACAAAGTTTATTTGTGTTGCAAAATGGAAAGCATATAGTACTGTCCCTTATCGTCTCTCATGTCTTTTGGCTCCAAGTCATGCGACATACGCTGTGGCTAATAAATGACCTCTCTAACTCCTTCGCCGAGCAATGCATCCAACACCAAAATACCAACACTAGCAACGCAGTCCCTCCCCTGTTAACATCATCAATAGGAAAATACTCCATCCCGCTTCCAGCAAGGCCGTTTCCACACCATAACCCATCACAACTCCTGCCACCCCCATTTAATGAGAAATGTACTGAAACACCGCACTCACCTCCCTCTCCCCCATCTCCTGCCTCAGCAACAAATCTTGTATCCCCTTCAACCCCTCATTCACAAAATGATTCCACGTACTCGTATCACCATACAACATGGCCGGCGCCTTGATAAACTGCTTCCCATCTGGCTTGCACCTCTTGCACTTGAACGTATCATGCGTATCGCTCTTCGTATCAGGCCGATACTGGAACAGCTCCCTCAAGCTGTCCAAGCTAAAATGCCTCTCCACATCCTCCGCCGAGTCCACCACACACGAACTCAAACTCTGCTTGTGCGACTGACGCTGAAAGATCTTTTCCTCGATTGTTCCCGTGGCAATGAACCGGTAGACGAAACAATCCTTCTTCTGGCCATCACGCCAGACACGAGCGAGAGCTTGCTGGTCAGCGGCAGGGTTCCAATCGGGGTCGAAGAGGACGAGGCGATTGGCGCCGATGAGGTTGAGACCGCAGCCACCTGCCTTGCTGGAAAGGAGGAAGACGAATTCGTCGCCGTTGGGGTCGTTGAACTTGTCGACGAGCTTCTGGCGCTTGTTAACCAGCATTTTACCGTCGAGACGGAGGCAGGGGTAGGCGCGGCTGCGGCAGAGCTTCTCGAAGAGGTCGAGGGTTTGGGTGTAATTGCTGATGAGGACAATCTTGTCGTTTGTGTCGGCGCGGATGCGGGCCAGCATACGGTCGAGGACTTGCATCTTGCCCGAGTACCATGGCTTGATGTCGCGATCGCGGCCACGAGAGTCCCTGGGGACATAGTCATCGGGGTAATGTTGTTCAGAGCCGGGCAGATCATCGGGGAGCTTGAGAAGATCTGGGTGATTGCATAGGTTCTTGAGAATACCAATGGCCTTGAGTGGCTGGGAGCCTTTGCCACGGAGAAGGGCTTGGATGTCTGGCGAGGTGAGGAAGTAGTTGTAGAGGTCGAGCTGGAAGGGGGCCAGGTTGCAGAAGACGACGTGTTCGTACTTGATGGGCAAGTACTTGGACAGCAGATCGTTGGTACGGCGAATGACGAACTTGTTGACGATGGTGGCCAGCTCGGCAAGACATTCATCACCGCGTTTCCTCTCAGCCTCAGAGGCCATGGAATCACGGCCACGGAGAATGGGAATCTCGAAGCGTTTGCGGAACTCGAGGTGTGTACCCAATAGATCCGGGTTGGCGAAGCTGATGAGTGAAAAGTACTCGGACAAATCGTTTTGAATGGGTGTACCAGAGAGAATGACGCGACGCTTGACATTGAGGCCGTTCAGGGCAGTGAATAACTTGTTGTCGTTGTTCTTCAGACGGTGACCTTCGTCGCAGAGAATCAGTCCGATCTCTGTGTTTCTGAGCTCTTCGCAGTTCAGACGGAGGGTCTCATATGAGACGATGATGATGGGTCTCGTGACGGCTCGTCCGGTTGCAATGGCCCACTGGCGAAGCTGTCGGGTCAGTTCCTCTTTTGAAGCCTTGCCGTCAATAGCGAAAGGCGTCGTAGCATCCGGACCCAGCCACTTGACCAACTCGTTGGCCCAGTTGCGCACCAGACTTGCTGGGCAGGCAACAATAGCTTTCTGGATTGTTGTCTTGCCAGCATCAGGAGACTGCTTGAGCAGTGTCCACAGCAGTGTGATGCATTGTAGCGTTTTGCCAAGACCCATTTCATCGGCCATGATACACCCATGTGCCTTTTCATCCACCATGCCCGTCACACACTTGTACATAAACTTGACACCTTCAATCTGATGTGGGCGGAGAATCTTGGCAAGCTTTGGATCGATGACCACCGGTACCCTTGGGTGCTCTCCAACAACCTTCTTCTTGATCCCCAAGATCTCGGCGAGACTCTTGTGCTCTAAGGGCTCAACGATCTTTTCCTCCTCGACCTTTTCCTCTGGCTTAGGCGCATCCTTTGGCTTGTCGTCAACTGTTGGATCATACAGGACAATGGCGAACTCGCCACTTGGATCGTGCAGAGGCTTTGCGACAAATACAGCTCCTTGTCTTAAGCCAAGTGTTGGTGGGGGGCGATTGGGGTTGTAGGCAGCGCTATCTTTGTTCAGGAGAGGAACCGAAAAGGCTTTGCGAAACACTGTGGTCTTGTCTTTTGGCTGGAATACTGGGAACTTGTTGGCGTCGCGATTCGCCAGGGCTAGCCGGTCGGCATTTGTGTAGGGCTTGTCGGCATCCGGATCAACGTCTCCATCTGTGCCTTTGTAGTCGATTCTCCGCTTCTTGCGAGCCGGGCGGTCGGTAGCAACGGTGCGAGTGGCCGACCCTGGGCATTTGAACGGCGTCCGGAGGCGGTCGAGTGATTGTGGTGTGGGGAATTTGCTTCGGGGAGCACCGACGTTCTCCTTGTTCGCGGCGGGGGTGTTTGGTATCCTGTGATGGTCATTAGTCGCGGTTCAGAGACCAATTGACTGCCAGGAAGTACGTACATCCTGTTAGCTTGGGTGGGCAGAAACTGTGCAGCTCTTCGTGTGAGATTTTTCCAATTGGTAAAATCTGGAGAAAGCTCACAAAAGGCGCAAGCTCTGGGAGGAAACGGTTTTGATGTAGGCGGCGAGAAACGTGCCAGTGTTGGAAAGTTTGGCACGGATTGGTAATAATGTTGACTTTAGGCAGCGCGTCGCCATGGTGGGGCGTGTCTTGCTGGCGCGAGGTCAGATGACTGTGCCAAGAAGCTTCTTGCACCCAACCATGCATTATGTAATCTCATCAACAAAGTCACGATAGAAGTAACGTATATTATAAGCGAGTGACCCATATAAGCGAGTGATTCACTTCCCACCACACCGTAACAAACTATCCCCAATTATACTACAACAATACTAGGAAGCAACTACAATTATATTAGAAACGGCTGAATCAGATGATTCCCCAGCCTCCTGGCAAGTGCGCGCGTTATAGCCAGGCTTGCCGCACACACTACAGCACCGAACCCTCGCACGATCTCCCCCTACATTACTACTATCCGGCTACGTTTTTTGCACTTCCTCCCTATCCACGGCCTTCTAATCTAGTAGATCCTGTGCCTCTTATATAGTAAGTGACCCTCTAAACCTTATACGTATTTTTTTAGCTTTCCGGCGCTTTGTGACGAACCCCTGTACAGAACCTCTGAAAGGGATACTGGTTAAAGGCCACTTCTGACAATTGGTTCGGTGCAGCTAAATAGTGCACAACAAGATGTCTCAATGTAAACACAAGATACCGTGAATATAAGCTTGAATTACATACTACGGAACTGTCTATCTACACCAGCCAGTTCTTCCGTATATATAGACCTAGTGCCAAGCCTGGCACTGTCCTGGATCGATAGACTCGACCATCGATCCTATCGATACTATCCCTTTTGGGATTAACTCCCCTAGATCGATCCTCGATTCCATTAATCCTATTCTAATTAGTCCGTAGTACGCCCCTCGCCCCACTAAGTATCATTAGTCCGTAGTACGCCCCGCGCCCTACTAAGTATTAAGCCGTAATACAACGCTCCCCCTCCTAGGCCGAAGTCCCGTCGGCCTAACTTATTTTCCTATATTTATTATAATCTAGGAATTCTTTCCTTCTCTCTATTCCTTATACTTTATTATATTTCACCGCGTAAATAAGGCGCGACCCGGTATTCAACTTTTATATTTAAAAATAGTGGATCGTAACGAGCTACTTACTATTATTTTACGGTTTACCTTTATTATAAAACGTATTTATTTCTTTTATAAAAAATATAGTTTTTTTTATAAAATTTCCTCTTTCGTTTCTAAGTATTACGCTTTTTATATATAATATAATTAATTCCTCTACGATACTCGTAAGTTATTCGTTTAATAGCTCCGTAAAATTATTTTTTAATATAATTAACTAGAAATTAAAATAATAAAAATTAAGTTCTAGCGCGCGGTTTTAGATTAGAAAATTAATTATTTACGTTTATAAAAACGAATATAATTTAAGCGAATAGCTACGGCCGTTTTCCGTAACTTTAATAATATTAAAAAATTAAAGCGTATTAAATAGGAGGAAATTACGTTAACTGTATAAACTACTTCGTTATTTAGCATCGCTTTTACTTTTTTAGATCCTTAGAATTATCCTACTATAGAATTTTTTATTATCGTTCTTTCCGATATTTTTTTCTTAGATCCTTCCTTAAGTTTTAATTAGCCTCCCGATTTTCCTTTAAACCTTAATATAGCCGGTCCTTCCTTCTTAACTTCGTAGGGTACCGCTAATAGCACGCTTTTTACTCTCTAAAGTAATTAAAACGAAAAGTATTATTTATATTTAAGTTTTTTTATACTTTTTA